>NC_030681.2:134237005-134588255 GCF_000004195.4 Xenopus tropicalis
AAGCAAAACGGGACAGATTTGCTCATCGCTAGTTAAAAAGTAAAATAAAAGAAACAAAACATTTAAACCAAGTGGTGAACGATTTTGGGGGGGATGCCTCATTTAGAAGAAATGACAGATAAAATGGCTGATGTTGGGCCCCTTAGCCCTGTTGGCCCCTGGGAAAATGCTTCTTATGGGCCTTTTTTTTAAACCAATCCTGATTGTAGTTCTGTAGCATGTTCATACAGAGAGTTGCAGGGGTGTAAGTGGGTGGGGGGGGGGGCTACAGCTATTGGGCCATAGGTTTGTGTGTCTGTATACTCTGTACCAAGTGATCTGTTCAGCTCTTTAAGTGAGCCCATATCATTTCGGCACACAAAGTCCGGATTTGTTGGTTGTTTGCCAGAATCATGCAGTGGCTTCAGTTTATTCATTAAAAGACTTGGTGCGCTATCAGCTCTAAAGACACTCAATAGTTTGTCTGAATTAATGAGCGGGAGTCAAGAAAAACACCAGGCTCTTGGGAAATAATACATATTTTGCAGATGAACACAAATTCTTTTTGTGTTTTGGGGGGAGTTAAAACGGCAGGAGCTCAGACATGATGCGCTGTGAATGAATTATTCCGATACCATATCTTATTTATAGATGTCTCACCGTGGGGAAAAAACGTAACTAAAATCTATCCGAATTCTCTCAGTACTAAACATTGGAAGAAAACAAAGATATCCTGCAGCTCTTCGCAGTTTACCAGAATATTTAACTATACCACAATTTATATATTTGCAAATAAAGAACATTTTCACGCAGTTGCTCTTTTAAACAACTTTTATTTCAAAATACTTTTTTTGTTTGTTTTCTTGAGTTAATAGTACAAATGTAGGATCTGATAAACATCTTCTGCACTCATTTATTTATTCATTTATTATTAATAGAAAAATTCAGTTTGGCTATGTTTTTGTTTGAAATGGAAAATGTTCTTCCTAAATTGACCTGTCTATCTCACAATCTCCTAGTGGGCTATGACAGAGCTTAATACCATTTACCTCCTTCACAGGCTTTGTGCTCCCCAATTTCTCTGAGGTTGTTGGTCATCTTAGGGCTAGGGGTTGCCACCTCTCCTGTCTAGGAACTCTGAGCAGGGAGGCAGGACATGACATCACTGGGCGGAGAAGTGATGTTACAGAGGCAGGCCATGTCATCCCAGGGGTGGGGCTAAGACATGGCGACAGCCAATTTACCAATTTCAATCTTCGAGAATCCTGCTCCGTTTTCAAAATTGTGTAAACCAGGTAGACCATTTTGACCCGGACAGTCCTACTGAAAACCAGCTGTCCAGGTCAAAACCGGACAGATGGCAACCCTACTTAGGTCTCTGGGGTTCTGTGCTCCAGGTTACCAGAGAATTAACACCTGCTAATAGATGGAGATCAAAAAGAAGCTGATATTAGTTACAAACCCCTGGGCCAGTTGAAGACACCGCCTTCCCATGGGACTTCCTGACAAGTAGGGGAATTGACCCTTTGGCTCCCCTACAGATATATTTACACTAGTCAGCACTAAATATTCAGTGAAATAGTAGAGTGAAGAGAAAGAATAGGTGGTGGTAGGAATTGTTTACATGAGCAGATTACTACCTTCCTAGCTAGATAGAGAAAGGGGCAAATTTGAGAGCATCACATTTCTGAAATTTATGAGATTAATACAAATCTGAGATGCGCTCTTTTCATCTCATATGTGAGACATACTATTGCTTGTGTTTTCACTCTGAGCTTTAAATTATCTTAGAACAAATTTGATGCAGGGCTTATTTATTTATGGGCATAAAATGTCAAATCCGAATATTTTTATGCCCCTTTGGTTTTCTTTATGCACAAGGTCTATTAAATACTACAGCAACTTCAGGTATGATGATAAGTAACTGCTACATGCAACAAAGTCTTGCCAACTAAACAGGGGCATTCCTGCCATGAAGCCTCTCCTAGTAACTTATATTAATAGCCAATATTTGGCTTGCTAAACCACATATCTGGCTCTGACAGTGCAACTCCACTTTTCTTTAGAAAAAAGAAAGCATGGCGGGTGAAGGGGGCGGCATTAGGGCCCATGTTTCCCCAGCAACTATACCCTTTAGCATGCTAGGAAATAATGATATAGCCCTAGAAATGATGATTCAATAGTATTTCCAACAATGAGTACTCATACCCTATGTCAGGGGTCCCCAACCTTTCTTACTTGTGAGCCAAAGTCAAATGTAAAAAGACTTGGGAAGCAACACAAGCACCATAAAAGTTCATGGAGGAGCCAAATAAGGGCTGTGATTGGCTATTAGGCAGCCTCTGTGCACACTATCAGCTTACAGGGGCTTTATTTGGCAGTAAATCTTGTTTTTATTGAACCAAAACTTGCCCCCAAGTCAGGAATTCAAAAATAACTCCCTGGTTTGGGGGCACTGAGAGCAACATCCAAGGGGTTGGTGGGCAACATGTTGCCCCCGAGCCACTGGTTGGGGATCACTGCCCTATGTGAACACAACATTACATGTATAGCTGGTTTAAGGGCAAGAAAATATTCTTTGTAAAAATAAAAAAGGACATATTTGCACAGTTTAGTATTTACATCACTAATGACTATTGACAGCTCCCACCATCCTATTATTGGCTAAAAGAAGATGGGAGGGCATAGGATTGTAATTGCATAATATTTGAGAGCTACATGTAGGAAAGACACAATTTGACAATTTCTCTTTAACTTTTACCTTTGTTACAAGCTCTCTCTCTGAAGATCTCACCAAGGGGCTGACACTTCCCAGATTACAATACTGTTCCTTATAATTGGAACTGAGATGATAAATCCTATTAATATAACTTTCCTCTCCTTATAACTCAATATAGTGAAGCCTTGGAATAAGGAGAATCTCTATCTCTGGGAGCCCACTTGGTACTTGCAATAACTATTTTTATATATGCAGTAATTCTGGCACATTTAAGATAACTGATGCTGTGCAAGGCTTCCTTTAATGGAGCAATATAATGTTCTTCATAGCACAGAGCTGGAAAAATAAACCATCAAATGCTGAATTGTAATATGCCAGTGGACTAGAGCAGTCAAGAGCAGGGAAAGTTTCTCGCCATCTCCATGCTATGTATTCAGAGCATATTTTCTTATGGATTTTTTAATGTACTGACAGACTAAAGTATGTTTTTAGAAATGCTCAGCCCCTTCCATGCATGCATCCCAAGGGTACAGCACATACATGTCAATATTTCTCTGTTGTCTATGGAATACGTACACACAAAACACCACACAATGCCTTTTTTTCTTTTTCATTCTATAAATAGAGATACAGTAAGTAGAGCCAGATTTAGATCACAATACATATCATCATTTTTTCTCCTTACTGGGCAACTTCTGAGAGTTGCTTAGTTTAATAATAAGGTGCCATCATGTTGACAATTTAAATTTAAGTTTCTCTTTCGACCTATGCCATAGTTTACTGGAAACACTTGCTGCTTTAAGATTAAGGAACAAGGTTTGTTGAGCTTTCCTATGGGAAAAAGATCCCCTGCCATCTGTCTATAGTGTCCTCCAGTGTACCTGAAAAGTGAAATTATGTCCCAACTCCAAAAACTCCAACCATGAGCGTCTTCCTAATAGTTCAATTTTTAAATACCAATTACCAATTTTGTTGCATGTCTTTATTTGCTTCAGTACCCAATAAGTGAAACTGCCTAGTGTTACACTGCTTGTTATCCGCAAAAACCCTCAAATCCTTTCCTATTAAGAGATTCTGACACAGGAAAATGTTTTTTTGTTTTTTTTTTTAACAAAATGCACCAGTTAATAGAACTCCTACTTTGAAAGCCATTTTCCCAATAGGATTGTCAGCTAGAGGCAAAAACTTAGTGACGTTTTTTATAAATGCAATGAGTTTGAATTAACTTCAGTCCAACAATTTGCATTCATTAGACATGTGAAGAGTTGTGGAAATTAGTCCTCATGATGAGCGAATCTGTCCTGTTTCCCTTTGCTGAAAAATGTTGTGAAGTGTCTAAAGATTTGGGAAATTAAGCTACTGCATGACTTTTTTTTTATGTGACTGGGACTTTTCTGACACAACTGCAATGTTTTTGACGTGACCGCAATGGTTTTGACGCTCCTACAATTTTTCTGACGTGCGCACAACTTTTCTCTCACTCCAAATACAGTACATTAAAGACCACTGTTGCTGTGAATCTTCACTGCAGTCTTGCAAAAAAAATTTGCTGATGGAGAAATGTGGAATTTTGCATCGAAACCATGCCGGGTGGGAAAGATATAATTACTTCGGAGCCAAAACAATCCTATTGGGTTTAATTACTGTTTAAATAATTTTATTAGCAGAGTTAAAGGAGAATGCAAGTCAAAATGTAAAAAGCATACTGCCCAATAGTCCTCCTATTGTTTAGTAAAAACGCCACACTTTTGGCTCACCTAATCAAATATTTACTCAGTCACACTTACTTCACATTTTCTAGAACAGGCAGCCATCTCTAAAAAGGTATTCTCCCTTCCTTTCCCTCCTTGCTACATACTGCACATGTGTTTCATTCCCTCCCCTCTGCCAGATCCGCTTCTGATTGGCTGGTGGGCATGTGTAGCTTAGAACAGGAGACAGGATCAAGTTACATACATGCTCAGAGAATAGGAAGGCTGCCGCTGGCACCTACAGGAAGGGGAGAGAGATTTCAGTGATGTCAGTGTAGGCTTCACACTGCTGTAGGCTGCCAGCACCATATCTCAGAGAAGCAAGCAGGGATCTGGGAATTTAGATATGCAGTAAGTACTTAAAAAGAATGCCTTTAGACTTACTTTTAATTAATATTAACCTTTCATTACAGAAAGACCCCTTATCCGGAAAACCCCAGGTCCCAAGCATTCTGGATAATGGGTCCCATACCTGTACAATTAAATAAACCCCCTCCCCCCCAAAAAAGTGCTCAGGCACAATGGACAGAGGAACCCTATGCTAGCTCCCTACCCTAACCCCTACTACAATTTCAATTGCCAAATACAATAGCCTTTAGTGAATATTTTCTGTTTCACAAATTTTTGAGCAAAATGAAATGGGATGGATTTGCCCATCACTAAAGACCTCTTGACCCAGAGCCACAGCAATTTGCAAAAACTGTGCATTGTAGCCAGGTGCAGGAAAAGTGGCAAAGTCTGTGCCCTATTAGCAAGATCAAGTTTAAAGACATTTTTGCACACAGTGCTATGTCCTTGTTAGTAAATTAGGCCCTCTGGGTGCTATTGGCCTTGGTGAAATATAGTACAACAGGTTCGCTATCTCACCCTTATTGGCACGGACCCCCTCTGAGACTGCATCAAGCTGTGGCAATCTAAGCTCATCCCCACATTAGCTCTAAATCACACTGGATAGCTGGATACATGTCCAGACATTTACCTGCAGTATTAAGCTGAAGTGTATTTAACGCATTTCTCTTAAATAAACTCTATACATTTCCGATTCTCAGGTTATTCCCCTCTTTTTCTCAGCAATAAAGTTCCGCCTTTCATATGACTTGTTTTTTTTCCTACCGAGAATGGGATTCAAATAGAATTTTTCTTGCTGAGTGGATCTAAAGACATTAAAGAAAAGGGAAATTGAAGATGAATTACCACTTTAAAGATGATGAAGTAAATCTGTCGCTTTACATTTTTTTCCTTTCGTTATTTCAATATCATTCTTTCTTTGCAAATTCCATGATTTTAATTGGCCAGACACAGGCATCTAATCACGCTGCCGCCTGTTCCCGAGTCTCTCAAAAGAAATCATGCAACTTCTTATCATGAATTTGTATAGCGTTTCTCTGTAGAGGAAGCGCACTTTACACTGTCATCCCCGAGCTACAAAGCTAAGTATCAGTGGCAAATTTATTTCAGCATCATCTCCCAAAAAAATACCAGTAAGTAAAATAGAAATACAGCTACAGTTTCTGTCGCCTGTCTTACATGGCTTTTATGCCTTAGATTTGTAGGGACAGAAAAGTTAGAGTCAAGTTGAAAAAGGAAAATATATGCACATATTTTTCAGGTATTGGAGATGCTGACTGTGTAAATATGAGGCTCAGGAGCTCTGTAACTGTTTGGATACATAGGGATATTACCTACGGTTGTATTCTTTATTTAACAATAAAACCAAAACTCCTTATTCTGATTAAATGAGATGATTATGCAGTGTCCAAAGAGCAACTGTGGACACAAATCACCATGCTTTCTACACATAATAATGTGAATAATTCATGTGAAAGTTGCATCTAGCACTTCCATAATGGGGGTTGCTTCACTTTCATAGCAGATCTGATTCACTAGGTGCCTACTGGCGCAACCTGTTGTGCGAATTCTGGAGCTACCGTCAGGTCCAGGGTGGTGGTAACCCTACAGTTGCCATGTGTTGAATTGTGCAACATTATCGAAAAAGGGCATGAGGGACACATTGGCAACCATGTTTAAGTGCAGGAGTTAGTTTGGGCACAATTACCTTAATTAATTGTTTCAACATGAACTCTCCCTTTTGTCTATTTTAGAGCACCCACATTCAGATATGTTCTTAAACTACTCCTGTCTGTACATTGCCTATGAAAAGGATCAGACTGACCTAAAATAAGTAAATGTACAACAAAGCGGCAACAATAGGTTCAAAATTACACTAATAAACTTGCAAATAATGTTCAAATAACTTGCAAATCCTTAAATGTGTTATCTTTGGATTAATAATAGACTGACTCAAAACCATTATTCTTTGGTTTTTCCTTGTATGCTTTAGGCTCCTTCATCTCCTTCCTCCCCGACAGTTAAACAAGCCAGATATGAGAAGCGATGGATAGACGCACTTTCAATCCCACTATTGATGGCTCGGATATCGAGATTCAGAGTTTCAACAGTAAAGTTAAGGTTTGGGATCTTGCATATTATTGGGGGAATGAAAGATGTATTGCTAATGGAAAAATATGGTTGCAATGGGACAAAAATGGCACCTTGAAATGTAATAAATGTTTGGTAAACATAATTACATTGTGAACAGCACTAAACAATCGCAAAAAAACATTTTATACAGCACTTGTGATTTTTATTACCCCCCCCCCCTTTTTTTTGTTTAAAGGGATTCTGTCATAATTTTATGGAATATTGTTTTACATTGTGTGCATTACAAATAATTCACTCTACTATTTAAATGTTTATTCTTGAACCAACAAATGTATTTTTAGTTGTAACATTGGTGTGTAGGCGCCATCTCAGTGCATTGTGCCTGAGTCTGAGCATTCAGTAGGAGCCAGCGCTACACATTAGAACTGCTTTCAGGTAACCTATTGTTTCTCCCACTCCACATGGCTGAGGGCACCTGGGAAACTAAGAATATGGCTAGGCCGTGTCACACTTCAAAATGAAATATGAAAAAAAAAAATCTGTTCTCTCTTTGAAAAAATTAATTTTAATGCAACATTCTGCTAAAGAAGGGCAATTAACTGATGTGTTTTGTAAAAAACATGTTTTCCCATAACAGAATCAAATCAAATGGCACCATTGATGGTCCAACAGATAGTGGAAAGTCTTCTGAGAAGAACGGAGGGTATTTTAGTAGAGAGAGGCCATAATAATGCTGGTCTTGGTTCTAAAATGTGATGTTGGTCAGACAGATGTCAGTATACATTTGGCCATATAGTGCATGGTAACTTCACAATCTGTTAAACAGACATAGTCAAAATTGTTTGTGTCGCCAACCTAAATGAATTAAACTGGGTGTTTACATAAACGGAGGGCCTTCTCAGAACTAAAATGCTTCATTAAATGAATGAGATAATCCTGGTAGTCGAGTCATGCTATTACAAGGCAATTTATACTCACCAGTAATGTAATAATATTCATGTTGGCCAAGTAATAACATAGACGGTATTTGCCTCATTTCAGCAACATACAAACCAGTAGCAAATCACATTTTTACCAGTCTAATGCGGTTAAACTACAGAACCTATCCCCATAAATTAAACTACATGCCCAGCACTGTTTCAACATCACAAATCAACTTTAAATTTTCTATGTGTTATCTGTAATGGTCCCCCCCGCCCGACCCCATCTGAATATATATGGGTGGCATACAGTACATATTAAAGATTCCAAGATACTGCTAAAGGACAAAAGGAACTTTGCATCTTCCAGACATGCTGTAAATTGCTTTTTCATCTACAAGAACAGTCAGTGAGAAGATCATATCCAAAAAGACAAGCAAAAATAAAAATGTTTCCAATAAAATACAGGAATATTTATAAACCTGTGCAGGGATATTATTTGACAAGTTCTTATCTGACATATTTTCTTTTTCCGCAGAACATATTTACAGCGTATTTATTTCTGGCCGTTCGGGTTTTTATTGGTGTTTAGTATTTGCGTTAGTGGAGCTGTACTGTTTGTACTCTTAAGTAAAGGGCAAAAAACATTTTGTTAATAGGCAATGTAGAATATTATTATTTATGCTTTAGTTCTTCTTTATTCAATTAACAAGAAAATGAAAACAAATATATAACTTGTTAATACAAAAAGATTCATCAAAATACAATATCAAGTTAGCACTTCAGTCGTAAGACTGAAGTGCTACCTTGATATTGTATTTTGATGAATCTTTTTGGAAAAGAAAGTTTTGGTAGAAATCATTGATTTTGCTAAGGGCTAATGGCTGACACCGCTCACTAAAAACTGCTCATGTTTCCTGCAGACGTAACTCATTTGAGCTGCTAGCACTTGATGGGATTTCTTCTGGGATTCTTCAGTTTAATACAGCCCATGACAGTGCTGACTGGTTAAGAGCAATATCAACAAACATCAACGATCTGACACTACAAAATGTACGTTTCTATTTAGTCTCTTCTTTTCCCCCTCTTCCTTCTTTGTCAAAAGCTGAAAATAGCCGTGTCAGAGATGATAAATTGCAAATAATGTTCTGGAACATCATATTTAAAGTAAAGTTCTATGTGAGTCATAGAATGAATTAGTCATGATAAAGTAACTACAGAAAGTTAAAGGCACATTGGGTCTAGTTTATGAAATCCAGGAGGAAATGCCTTTTTTGGTTGCTATGGGTTCCTCAACTTCCCAAAATTGACTTGATACTAGGGATGCACCAAATCCACTATTTTTGGATTCGGTCAAACCCTGAATCTTTCCTAAAGGATTTGGGTGAATACTGAACCGAATCCGAATCCTATTTTACATATGAAGATTTTTCAGCTTCTGTGTTTATGGGACAAAAAGTCACATGACATTCAGCCGACTCCGAATCCTGCTGTAAAATACCGAATCTTGGCCGAATCCTGAACTGAATCCTGAACTGAATCCTGGATTCAGTCCATCCCTATTTGATACACATAATTGTACTGGAAGACATATTTAATATGGGAAAATATGGAAGTATTGGGACTCATTCATCAAAATGTAAGAAATATTCTTATTCTTAAAGGTGAGAAATCTCATTGTTTTTGTTTTATGCTCAGTTTTTCACAATTATTGCATCTTCTTACATCTTCTCAGACTAAGATATGCAATAAAATTCTTCCCAAGTTATACAATATTCACCTAGGCTTCTACTAAATGAGTGGTTCTATAGGCAAGACAGCTGGTGAAAAGCTGATAAATCTTAGTGCAGGTATGGGACCCATTATCTAGAATGCTCGGGACCTGGGGTATTCTGGATAAGGGATCTTCTACCTTAAGTCTGCTTAAAAAATGATTTAAACAGTAATTTAACCCAATAGGATTGTTTTGCCTCCAGTAAGGATTAATTATATCTTAGTTGGGATCAAGTACAGGTACTGTTTTATTATTACAGAGAAAAGGGAATCATTTAACCATGAAATAAACCCAATAGGGCTGTTCTGCCCCAATAAGGGGTAATTATATCTTAGCTGGGATCAAGTACAGGTACTGTTTTATTATTACAGAGAAAAGGGAATCATTTAACCATTAAATAAACACAATAGGGCTGTTCTGCCCCAATAAGGGGTAATTATATCTTAGTTGGGATCAAGTACAGGTACTGTTTTATTATTACAGAGAAAAGGGAATCATTTAACCATGAAATAAACCCAATAGGGCTGTTCTGCCCCCAATAAGGGGTAATTATATCTTAGTTGGGATCAAGTACAGGTACTGTTTTATTATTACAGAGAAAAGGGAATCATTTAACCATGAAATAAACCCAATAGGGCTGTTCTGCCCCCAATAAGGGGTAATTATATCTTAGTTGGGATCAAGTACAAGGTACTGTTTTATTATTACAGAGAAAAGGGAATCATTTAACCATGAAATAAACCCGATAGGGCTGTTCTGCCC
Source organism: Xenopus tropicalis (assembly GCF_000004195.4). Taxonomy (NCBI): domain Eukaryota; kingdom Metazoa; phylum Chordata; class Amphibia; order Anura; family Pipidae; genus Xenopus; species Xenopus tropicalis. Next base: position 134,247,353 of record NC_030681.2, read on the forward strand.
CCAATAAGGGGTAATTATATCTTAGTTGGGATCAAATACAAAGCACTGTTTTATTATTACAGAGAAAAAGGAAACCATTTTTAAAAATTTGAATTATTTGATTAAAACAAAGTCTATGGGAGATGGCCTTTCCGTAATTCGGAACTTTCTGGATAATGGGTTTCTGGATAAGAGGTCCGATACCTGTAAAATCTTCAGTAGGAAAAAATACTTGTTTAGTTGAGAACCAACTATGTGAGAACTTGGCTAGTGTTCATGCATTTCCTGCAATGTATTCCTTGAAACATTGGAAACTATGACCAAATAAAGAAATGCAATCACACTCAGGGGCACATTTACTAAGACACGAATCTGAACCGAATTGGAAAAATTCCGATTCGAAAACGAACATTTTGCGACTTTTTCGTATTTTTTGCGATTTTTTCGGCGTCTTTGCGACTTTTTCGTTACCAATACGATTTGCGCGAAAAAACGCGAGTTTTTCGTAGCCATTCCAAAAGTTGCGCAAAATCTGCCGATTTTTTCGTAGCGTTAAAACTTGCGCGAAAAGTTGCGCCTTTTTCGTAGCGTTAAAACTTAAAAGGTACGACGTTTCGCGCAAGTTTTAACGCTACGAAAAAAGCGTAACTTTTTGCGCAAGTTTTAACGCTACGAAAAATCGCCAGATTTTGTGCAACTTTCGGAATGGCTACGAAAAACTCGCGTTTTTTCGCACAAATCGTATTAGTAACGAAAAAGTTGCGACATTTTTCCGAAAAAATCGCAAAATACCGATAATTACGAAAAAAACGCAATCGGACGCATTCGGCCCATTCGTGGCTTAGTAAATGTGCCCCTCAGTGTAGCAAAGCCCAGTTTACTTGAGCAGTAAAAATCAACCAGACAATAGAACAAATAGTTTAGAAGTCATTCAAACCTTTCTCAGCAAACAATATCTGGGCCTACATTTAAGTATCCAATCCTTTCACAATGACTTTTTCTGCAAAGAATATATTGGAGCCTTTTTCCAGCAACATTTTGCAGTAGTCTCGAGAAAACATTTGCTAATGACAAAATGCAGAATTTCACCACAAATCCATAACTGCCAAAATATTTTTCTTATCACTACAAGCTGGAAAAAAAGGCAGAGAAGGAAGGCAAATAATTCAGAAACTAAAAAAAAAAAAAAATGAAGACCAAATGGAAAGTTGCCAGGAATAAGACATTCTATAACAAACTAAACAATTTAAGGTGAACTACCGCTTTTATAGACAGAGATGCTCTGCTTTCTGATCTTCTGAAATACAGGGGCGTCCATTTGTAATCTTGGTTGGAGGATTGGAAATTAAGATCAAATAGACAGCCTCTGGGAGGAAAAAAGGCGATGCAGGCAAAAAGTTAAATAAAGCACTGGTTTTTATTCTATGAATTAAGTTCCTTTTCCCAACTTCATGTTTATTTTGTTGCAAAGTTAGTTAACATCACACTTAGGGGCCAATTCATTAAAACACGAGTTTGAATCCCGAATGGGACAAATTCGGATTAAATAAGATAATTTCTGAAGATCGCAAATATCACGAAAATGCTTATGAAAAAATCATATTAGTCACGATAATATCATATTGGCAATCTGAAAGTCACAACATTTTTGTACCGAATGATTGTAAACAGCGGCAGAACGTTTCCGAATTTTTCGCGCAAGCTTATGAAAAAGTCACGAAAGTCGCGTAAAGTCGGCGCGTCAATACGATTTTGTCGCACAAATTTTGTCGCAAGTCGTGCAGGGGTACCAAAAAGGCACGCAAGCAAGAAAAAATCGGTGAAAATACGCTCAGAGCGTTCGAACGCTCCATGCGTATTTTCGTCAACTTTTTTGTACCTTGCGCAACTTTTTCGTACTTTGTGCTACTTTTTCGTTCTTGCGACAAAATTAGTGCGCCAATACAATTGTATTGTTGCACCGAGTACGAAAGTACGGAGTGCCATTGATTCCTATGGGAGGCTTCCAAAATCATGCACAGAAGGAGCAAAGTCAGAAAGGTTTTCCCGCTGTTTACGATCGTTCTGTACGAAAATTTCAGATCACCAATACGATATTATCGTGACTAATACGATTTTTTCGTGATATTTGCGATCTTCAGAAATTTTTGTATCCAATCCAAATTTTTCCTATTCGGGATTCGAACTCATGATATGATGAATGTGCCCCTTAGATACCACCCCACTTTTTTACAGGGACCTCTACCTTCTCGATGCTGCTGAAACTGCAACTCAAAGAGTACCCATAACTAAATTGTACTTCAATGTAAAAAAAAATTAATTAGCATTGCAGATTTTTCAAATAAAATTTAGTAGAAGATTTTTACGGCAGCTCTGAAATGTTTACAACTTCCCTACTCCTGTATGAAATAAAAAGCAAAAGGTAAAATTATTTTCTAGTAAAAATGTATTCTACCATAAATGTTCAAATTGCATCCTATAAAAGAGATATACTGAAGATATGAAACAAATTAGAAAATCTATAAATGTCCATTGCCATATAAAAAACGCCCTAAAATGATTTTGCAGACACTGCTAGCCTGGGTACCAAGTATTTATTTAGGCACTGACTGGCTGAACATGTACTTATAACTTCATAAAATGCAGCGCTTAGCAGATATATGTCATTTCCATGTTAGGAGGATCTATTCTTGTGGATACAATTTGTTGTGTGTTATACCAAACTAAAGCTGGCCATACACGCACCAATAATATCGTATGAAACCTCGTTTTGTGCGATATTCGGTGCGTGTATGGCAAGTCGGCGAGTCGACTGATATCGCAGGAGGCTGCTGATATCGGTCGACTCGCCGATTGTGCCAGTTAAAAGATTTTGATCGGGCGCCATAGAATCTGCCGCCAGCGCTGAATCGGCAGAAGGAGGTAGAAATCCTATTGTTTCTACCTCCTTATCTGCCTGTTTCAGCCCTGAAGGTTACTGGCGGATCTGACGATCTTTAGTGCGACCGATGGCCACCTTAAATGCCATGGCTTCTTAAGGGAGAAGGAAAGTCTAAATCACTGAGGGGGGGGGGGGTGCCTTTCCTTCTCCTTTTAAGAATCATGCTTAATTCAGAAGCAGGACATATATACAACATTACTTTAATCAGGATACAGACCACACGTAAATAGATATCATTATACTACTAGATACTATTATAGACCTGCCCTCTGTCAATGTCATCCACATGCCCTCTGTCAATGTCTGCTGCCTTAGTCTTCAATCCCCAGCTGCTCTGCATGGAGCGAAGACTTTACAACTATAGGCCCCGCTGTATGGACTCCCAATTTCCCAATGCCCCCACCCCATGACCACGGGGTCTGCCTCCTCTATAGTTACCCTACTGGAATCTGGATTCAGTTCAATTAAGAACCTCACTGCTTTGCATACATATATTAGGGGCTTAGGCAGGGGGAAATACAATGCATTTCAGTAGTACAGGTATCGGATCCCATTATCCAGAAACCCATTATCCAGAAAATTCCGAATTACGGAGAGCCCATCTCCCATAGACTTCATTTTAATCAAATAATTCACATTTTTCAAAATGGTTACGTTTTTCTCTGTAGTAATAAAACAGAACCTTGTACTTGATCCCAATTAAGATATAATTACCCCTTATTGGGGGCAGAACAGGCCTATTGGGTTTATTTAATGGTTAAATGATTCCCTTTTCTCTGTAATAATAAAACAGTACCTGTACTTGATCCCAACTAAGATATAATTACCCCTTATTGGGGGCAGAACAGCCCTATTGGGTTTATTTAATGGTTAAATGATTCCCTTTTCTCTGTAATAATAACACAGTACCTGTACTTGATCCCAACTAAGATATAATTACCCCTTATTGGGGGCAGAACAGCCCTATTGGGTTTATTTAATGGTTAAATGATTCCCTTTTCTCTGTAATAATAACACAGTACCTGTACTTGATCCCAACTAAGATATAATTACCCCTTATTGGGGGCAGAACAGTCCTATTGGGTTTATTTAATGGTTAAATGATTCCCTTTTCTCTGTAATAATAAAACAGTACCTGTACTTGATCCCAACTAAGATATAATTACCCCTTATTGGGGGCAGAACAGTCCTATTGGGTTTATTTCATGGTTAAATGATTCCCTTTTCTCTGTAATAATAAAACAGTACCTGTACTTGATCCCAACTAAGATATAATGAAACCTTACTGGAGCCAAACCAATCCTATTGAGTTTAATTACTGTTTAAATAATTTTATTAGCAGACTTAAGGTAGGATATCCAAATTACGGAAAGACCCCTTATACGGAAAACCCCAGGTCCCAAGCATTCTGGATATCAGGTCCCATACCTGTATAGTGTTCCAAGCCAATGTTTTGTAGATGGGAGCTATCTCCCACAAAGAATATTGGTGAGTCCAAGCAGTGTTGGACTTGAACATCAAAAGCCCACCAGAGACCCTGATATTAAGGGCCCTACAATTGGAGCCCTAAAAACCCTGGTATTCCTATATTTGAGAGGTTTATTGCTCAGCTGTTCAATTGTAAGTGATTACTATTGCCTAGAAGGCCCCTTTTTTGCCCACTAGTTGCTAGTTTATTGATGTTTATAGAAAAGATTTTATACATAGAGATATCACAGCAACCAGAGTGGCAACTTCACAAAATACACATGTAGGACTATCCAGTATAAATAAATTTAAAGCAACTGGACTTGTTTGGTAATCATTGAAGACGTTTCACTACTCATCCAAGCAGCTTCTTCAGTTCAACTGACTGGTATGGGAAGTCCTTGGTATATATACTCTTTCACTAATCCAATCACAATGGCACTTTGTAACTCTTCAGAAAGGTGTCATCTGAAACTCACAGAGGTGTGAATGCTGTGGAGTTACTTTGAAAGGATTAGTGGAAGAGTATATATGCTGAGGACTTCCCATACCAGTCAGTTGAACTGAAGAAGCTGCTCGGATGAGTAGTGAAACGTCTTCAATGATTACCAAACAAGTCCAGTTGCTTTAGATTTATTTATACTAGATATACCATGACCTGGATGAATGAAAATATTCATAGACACATGTAGGACTACTTCTAAGTGGGCAGCTGTGCCATCCTGTGTGTTCTGTATGTTGCATTATTGCTGTACAGGAGTTAATGCTCAGTGAACCAGAAAGGGCAAAGGGTCCACTAAGGTCAGGTCCCACGGGAAAAGTCCCAGTACCCCAGCTTGCAAGTTCCAGTCCAAGCTTTCACACACTTACACATCTATCTTGCACACAGGCTGCTTCAGGCTTAATAACTGGGTTGCCCTTGGTTCACTACAGTATATTTGCAGAGGCCAGAGCATTAAGAAGGGAGCCTGTACTATATGTTACCTTTACAAACCCAGATCAAAGCACTTAGTAATGAAAGGCAATCAGTTTAAATGTATCAGTGTCAAAATCTTTAGAAAATGCTCAGCTTTGTACTCTGGGTCTATTCTTTGAAAAAATAGTCTTTGTGATTAGCCATTTTTCCACCTGAGGCTAGAATGGGCGAGGCTTTTTTCATCAAAGTTCAAGAAAAGTCTGAACTGCAATTTAAATCATGTTCACTTACTGTAAAAGCTGAAGAATTACTAAAGTTTTTACCTGTTCTTTTAAACTTTATCATTTTAAGGTTTTTATTTTGTAAATTATTTTATGTGTTATTTTAGAATTTGTAAATGTAATAAAATTATAAATAAGAATTGATTATATTTTCTTTTTTTTTTAACAGATGAAAATGATTAACAAATGCTATTCTATGTGTGATCAGGTAAGAACCACTGGTGAGATATTTAGACCTTATTTAATTTTTTTAAATTTTTTATTTTTTGTATCACTTCTTTTCGTTTAATCAGTTCTGCAGGTTTTGAAATCCTCATGCTCGGGAGATTCTGAACTGTTTTGTGTATTTCTGCATGAAATTCCAGCCACAGGTGGCCAGTATGGTTAAAAGTAGTGATGAGTGAATTTTTTCTGCAGGCATGGATTGTTTCGTGAAATGTCCGAGAAAATTCACCACAGAAAAATTTGGTGTGCGTAAATTTTTTTTTGTCGCGCAACAAATTGGGCTCGGTTACATCAAAAAAGGGCCAGGTTGCGTTAAAAGATGGAGCGGTCGCGGCAAAATTTGCCGCAGTGCATCAAAAAAAGTGTGGGCGACAAAAAATAGACGCTGGCAAGAATAAACAGATGCGGGTGCCAAAAAAAATTGTGCGACAAATGCGTTAAGCAAATTTTTGGCGAAACACATTTGTTGCACAATTTTTTTTTGTCGCCCGCATCTATTTTTTGTGGGACAGATTGCTCATCACTAAGAGATTATGGCTGACATAGCTGAAAACAAAATTGTTTTTGTGCTTGCCACTTCTAAGAATTTACCAGAATTACTCTGGCCCGTCCCTATCTACTATGGTACATGGGCACACCAGTATGTTGAGCTGTTTCTAAATTGATTCAAGGTATCATGCTGAGACAAATATTTTGTTTCATCTATGTGACATGATGGATACAGTTGTGGTGCCAAATGCCTTTTTATTCCCAGACTTACTCGGTTTAGTGCCCTCTCCGTCTCACTTCTGTGGTGTTACTATTATTGAATTCCTGGTTTGTGATGTTGGCCTGTGCTTGAGCCCATCTTGCCTGCTGCATTCTCTACTAATGGATATTCTTGATACTGACTTTGCTGCCCTTTCCAATCCTGACCTTGATGTGCCTGGTGATTATACTGCAACCTCATTGTCCACAATTCCCTAATCCTTCCCATCTGTTTCTATTGGGGTTTAGAAGAGAGCGGCAAGGGCCACCTGTATCACTATGATGGTTATAGGTCCTACATATGAAGCAGCACCTTATCTGGAAAGAAGTAATGTTTTTCTTAATCTATCTGACAGCCTTCTATTTTTTATTCTGTCCTATTCTCGGACTGACATGGACTTTGTTGACCACTCTTCAATGGTAATACTGTCATTTGGGTGATTACCTTTGTATTGCTAATTTCTCACCTCCCTGCTAGCTTGCTTCTGCTCTCCAATGGGCTCTGCTGTTGATTGAACATATTATCCTTCTGCATGACATACTTCTGGAAATTCACTCTGAAGCTGTTGAATTCCAACTCACAATACACACAATCAGCCTTTGATGTTGGCGAGATTATAGCTAAGGGCTGATGAGTGGGCAACTCTAGTGTAAACTAGGCATCTCTTAATTATTATTAAACAATGTACTGTATGTGTTGCTACTATTATTGTTCACCTCCTTACAATCCACAGGCAATGGATCCATAGGCAAATGGTAGTGTGGATAATGGGAAAAATACCAATCATAGATATAAAGGAATTAATCATATCATTAACAGTAGGAGATCTTCAAACTCTTTGATGCTTTGAAGATTTTTAAATCTGGAAATAGTTTTATTTGCATCAGTAAACAAACCAATGGATATTTTTAAAATTGTGAAATGAATGAAGGTTACTCAGAGCACCTAATAGAGATGCAGAAACTCATTCGATATGGGAATAAAAAGTATTATTGTGGTATTTAATAAATGACCATTGTAGACACCAGATCAAATGTAATTAAGCTGTGAATACTTATCAAGGTACACAATTAGCTTTGCATATTATTGATGCTCCTCACATGTTAACCATAATTATATTTCTGCATTTCAAGGCACTTAATGCTTTGTAGTGTTGAAATATAGCTAGATGACTAAGCTTTTTTAAAGTACATTTATTCATATAAATACACATATTAATCTGAGAAATAAACAGACCAGGGGAAAGAAGAATATGGATGGGTGGATAGCAGTGTAATTGCCTACATTTTTATGATATTTGTATATAAATGTCAGGCATATTCTGTACATGTATGGGACACGTTATCCAGAAAGCTCTGAATTATGGGAAGGCCATCTCCCATAGACTACATTATAATCAAATAATTCAAATTTTAAATAATGGTTTCCTTTTTTTCTGTAATAATAAAACAGTACCTGTACTTGATCCCAACTAAGATATAATTACCCCTTATTGGGGGCAGAACAGCCCTATTGGGTTTATTTCATGGTTAAATGATTCCCTTTTCTCTGTAATAATAAAACAGTACCTGTACTTGATCCCAACTAAGATATAATTACCCCTTATTGGGGGCAGAACAGCCCTATTGGGTTTATTTAATGGTTAAATGATTCCCTTTTCTCTGTAATAATAAAACAGTACCTGTACTTGATCCCAACTAAGATATAAATAATCCTTATTGGAGCCAAAACAATCCTATTGGGTTTAATTAATGTTTTATTGATTGTTTAGCAGACTTAAGGTATGGAGATCCAAATTACAGAAAGACCCCTTATACGGAATACCCTTGGTCCCGAGCATTCTGGATAACGGGTCCCATACCTGTAATAGGAAACTTTAAAATTTACTAAATGAGCTAATCTGGCAGTCTATTGCCAACAAGTATTGTAGTAGAAACATTTTCTTCAAAACAATCAGACACCACATCAGCTTGCTTGGAAGGCGAAAGGAAACATTTGCCTTTTATATGATGCTGAGGAGAGTGTGGTTCCCAAACATACAACACTCTAGTGCATTCCCTCTTATTTACCTGATTAATTTATAATCAAACTAAGCACCTACATAGGGGTACGATCATTTAGTAACACTAGTAACACTGAGACATAGAAGATGAGACTCTGGGTGGACCCTTGGGGCTGGTGGGAGCCCCAAAAGTGTATTTAGAAGAAGCTTGGACTTTTTTTTTTCCAATTTTTGAAATTTGTTTTGGGTTTTATAAACAATCCAGCTTTTGAATGACAAGAACATCCAAATAGTATTTCAACAATAACAGAGAAACATATTAAGCCTAGATACAAAGTAAAATTCCAGTGCTCCTTGTCATTTATAATACTAGGCACATGAATAAGATAAAGGAAAAATCAAACTGTCCGTTGTCAGAACTGCTTATGGTTAATGGATTGGATTTTGATAACCGGGGGGAAGGTTCCAGGTGGGTAAGGTGTCTAAAGTTGGGCAGAAAGTCAATAGCCAATAGCCCCCAGCTGACAAAATTTCCGTTTGGCTAGGGCCTGATCAAAACATACATCATCATTTACTGAACTTAATGGGAACCAGGGCCGGAACTAGGGGTAGGCAGAAGAGGCAGCTGCCTAGGGCGCAACGATTGGGGGGCGCAAGGCAGCCTCTCCTACCTACCCCTAGTCCGCTCTCTTTAGTCATTGCCCCCACCGCTTGTCCTTACGCGGTGGGGACAATGATCCATCGAATCACAACGCGAACCCCGCCCCCACCCACGCGTTCAACTGCGCATGCGTGCCAAAGGGGGGGGAGGCGAATGAGGAAGGTGCAGGGGCAAGGTGGCCGACCGGGTTGCCTAGGGCACCCGGGCGGCTTGGCCCGCCCCTAATGGGAACACAGTCTGGCAGAGTCTGCTCTCTATTATTTATTCACCATCGTGGTTAGTTGAGCTTGTTATCATCGTTTGCTAGCCAAAGCCGCCAAGTGGCCCAACGATTTTGTTTAGCTTTATATGAATCAGTGCATAATTCCTCAAACTTGCGAATGTCCATTTCTGAGATCCATTCCGCGACAGTGGTTAATATTGTAGATTTAAGCTTGGACTTTTTACCCCAATGAAGGAGTCTTGTTCCTTTTATAAGCCCCAATCACTTTCTAATGGATAACTATTGTATGTTCTTAATGCTATCTGTTATGTCTTAGTTATTTATTTGGTGGAGGCTAGGGGCAGCCATGCCCAGAGAAGTGACTGGGAAACAGCAGATTATTATTATCAACCTAATGGAAAACAAAACAGAGCTTTGCAGAAAGAATCAAGGCTGCAATTTTCACTGATACTGATAGTATTACAGTGGACACTGAAATCCTGAATAGGAAGGGGAAAATAGGCCTTGTAGTGTATAAAATGGCAAGGAGGACTTGTATGTAGTCCTGTATGTAGCAAGGTAGAACCTCAATGTGCTTTCTATAACACCCTGAGCTTCTCTTTAGAATAATGGGGACACTTTTTAATGTAGCTTTGTTTGTGTATATGTAATAGGGAAAATATTAATGGAGGGGTAGGGTTGTTTATACAGAAGACTTCAACTATTTTTGTGTTCATGAGACCCAAAAAGTGGAATGTGAACTTACATTTAATTGGTAATCTAAGTTCAGTGTGTGTTTTGCATTAAATCCTTCGCCACCCTACCATATACTGTTACAGGAGGCAAACAATATGGAACACCTGCTCACTGCAATCATCCAACTGTGGCTCGCTGCAAAGAATGGCAGAAACATTACAAGCGAATGAGATAGAACTTAATTTATTTAAAATAATGGTGATTGACGTGGTATGTGTATAAATTTGAGCTTGCAGTAATTTGGAATTATGTTAGATAATCAAGCAAGTGACAACTTGGGTGAGGAGTTTTGACATTAAAATAGGTTAATAATTGCCGAGATGTCACTTTGAAACTCTTCTTGCTTTAAGCATATTCCTCACATTACTATTGAAATCCTTAAATAATATTTATGGCATCGGCAAGTGGTTTTAATTACTTTTTGAGTCCAGCCCTGCAAGAAAAGCTTTTAAGGATTGATAAAAGGAGATTCAGTGAACATTTGCTCAGTTTATCTTTAATAAATAATCTCACTGCATCTTCACAAATCAGATGGGGACATATCCACGCCGTATTAGTGCCGCGATAAATTGCGCATTGAAAGCACTTAGTTTTCGTCTAATGCATTTTTTATTTAATCACCTTGATTCTGTGGGACGTTCTGTAAAATCAGAACTGCAAAAAAAAAAAAAAAGGATTGAGTTTAGCAGTTTCTTTATTAAAACAGTGATTGCAGAATTAATTTCATTGAAAGCGTACAGTTTATCTTTGGTAACAAGAAGACTATGGGGGTCATTTATAAAGTTTGTGCAGCGCATATTTATTTGCATACGGTTGTTTTGTAAATGTTTTCCCAAACACCTAAATGTTTTACTGTGGTGCCCATTTTCTTGCAAATCGCATGAAATGCGCATTGTGCACAAATATTCTCAAGACTGCACCCTCCTCATTGGAACCAACCCCGTACCTCCTATCCCTAATGAAACTCAGACATCTTGGTTGGAAAGAGATGGCCGCAGTTGTTTATTTATGTAATAACAGTAAACATCACTTAACATGTATAACATTGTCAACTTGTAACCAAACCGTTTTTATAACAAACATTTACTTAAACTGGCAACCTTGCCTTACTCGCCCCAATGGCTCACCCTGCTCTCTTTCTGGTTCCTGCCTCTGTTCTCCCCAGCAATATACCAGGCTGCCTACCTTCCTATCAGGACCTGCCAAGCTACTTCTACTCCTTGTCAAATACCCCTTTTTAACTTCCCCTATGGCTCTGTGTAAAGGTGCCCTCCACTAACTACGACAACAAAAAACACTCCGCCTCCTAGGGAGGGAGGGTGGGACACTGCGAGCTGCTGCTCCTCCGGGTGTCCTGCGCCAACTAAAATGTAAGGCTCATGTTCCTGTGTAGCTCTTCCCCCCCTACAGCCAAAGCCCAGAAACTTTACAAACTGGCCAATCACAGACCCAGCAACTTGTGGGAGGAGGGTTGCCTCTCCTAGCCCCGTCAACCCCTGCTTCCCTACACTGCATTATGGGTCATTGTGGCAGATTTATTATAATTAATGGGGGGGGGGTAATCCTGGTCAAATTGAACTGTTGAGTAAATCCTAAAGTATCATTTTTTTTTATCAAGCTGTAAATATTGTAGGAATATGGCTACATGGGGAGGTTTATTGGCCTGTGTATTAGCCCTCCATACATGACTCGCTGTCATCTGGTATGGTGCCTGTGGATTGGAAGAAGGCGAATGTCATTCCTATATTTAAAAAGGGAGTAAGATCTCAGCCTGGCAATTATAGGCCTGTAAGTCTGACATCCGTGGTGGGCAAGTTATTTGAAGGCTTGTTAAGGGATCACATACAAAATAATGTAGTGGAGAATGCCATTATGAGCAGCAATCAGTGTGGTTTTATTAAGGACAGGTCATGTCAGACAAGTTTAATTGCTTTTTATGATGAGGTAAGTAAGAAGCTGGACAGTGGGGATGCAGTAGATATCATCTATTTGGATTTTGTCGAAGCTGTCATGACAATGACGAAACAGAAGCATGGCAGAATATTGAAGGGAAACCATGTGGCAGTTTATCCTTTTATTTTGTAGAATCCAACAAATCCTTCTATGGATAACAAAAAGGCAGTTCTGAAGTCCCACAAAAGTCTAAATAAAACTCCAAGTGAATAATGGCCGAAGGGTAGTGAAGTGGTAGATCCAATGTGCAGTTCTTCCCTCTCTCTGACGACCCACTACAGGTCTCTCTTTGGGGCTCTTTTTATGTCCCTATTGGCCCTGCCTCCCAGCAAGTCCTTATTGTTATTTTGCAGGGGTGCGTAGATATTTTAATCCCAGGGTAACTGGATTATCTGCCCCAGCTGGCTCTGCCCATTGTTCCTAATCAGGGGCAGACTTGTTGGAGCCTTTTGGTATCACTTCCTAATCTCATTAGAGAGAAATTAAATCAGTTTCTCTGCCGTGTATCACAGACCCTTCACAGAAGCGTTTGGTACAGCACCCCGCAAACGATGCTTTCTAAGCTAAGGTCTGTTGGTCTTAGTGAAGCCGTTTGCACATGGATAGGAAACTGGCTACAGGATCGGGTACAGAGGGTGGTTGTTAATGGTACATTCTCTACTTGGAATAAAGTTCTCAGTGGGGTCCCTCAGGGTTCTGTACTGGGTCCACTTTTGTTTAACTTGTTCATAAATGACTTAGGGGAAAATAATTCTATCCAGGATGTGGCATCCTTGCAGCAGGATCTTGACCAACTGGCAATCTGGGCAGCTAAGTGGCAGATGAGATTTAATGTGGATAAATGTAAGGTCATGCACCTGGGATGTAAAAATATGCAAGCCCTGTATACCCTTAATGGGACTGCACTAGGCAAATCCATAATGGAGAAGGACCTTGGAGTCCTTGTAGATAATAAACTTGGCTGTAGCAAGCAATGCCAGGCAGCAGCTGCAAGGGCAAACAAGGTTTTGAGCTGTATTAAAAGGGGTATAGATTCACGGGAGGATTATTCTTCCCCTTTACAGAGCGCTGGTAAGGCCCCATCTAGAATATGCTGTTCAGTTCTGGTCTCCAGTGCTCAAACGGGACATTATTGAATTAAAATGAGCCCGCCTAACCTGGAGGTCACTGTCTTTTAATAATATGTAATACTATATCTGTCTTTTGAGTGATTACCCACATGAATAGAATGAACTAGTGTGTTTTCTTTCACCAGTGGTATGTTCAACTATCTATAAAAGAAAAAAAAGCCAAAACGGTCTACAAATGTATTTCAATTAAAAATATCAGGCTTTCTAGAAATAATGAGAAGGTTTTTCAAAGGGGGAGCAATAAAAATCGAGTCTTAAGCAAGCCGCTGTGTCCGGTGCATTTGGAGCCCTTTTGCATATGCGTTTTTTTGGGGGGGAGCATTCACAATTAATATTTTTTTTGTTCATATAAATTCGTGTATAGATGTGCTGAGCATGTGGGGTACTATTTTATAAATCAGAGTTCCCTTACTGGTCTTGTTTTTACTATCTTTGGCACCTGGAGAGCTGTGCTAGATCCTGGCAGTGTGTCTGGCCTCCTACAATGGAGATGGTCCGTCCCACCAACTCTTCTTGTTGCCCTTGTGGGTTTACTTATATGTTGTGCAATACACTATTGTACACTATACTTGTGTATGTGTGAAACTTTCTGCTGTTGATTGGTTGGTGTGTTACGTCACAGCTGTTGGTGGATATTTAATTCTGTCCTTGCCATTTGATACATGTTAACAAAGTTAACTTTACATGCCCACCACCATTGCTGCAGTGGCTGGTATCTGGGTATGGAATGTTTTTTTAAGGCATGGTAAGGACAGTTTATCCGATTTTACAAAAATGTTCAATAAAACTGTGGCCAGCCTCTACCAGTTCAAAGGAAATATAGTCTCAGTGTCTTTTCTAATATTATCTAACTTAGTCTCAGGTGAATTTCACAACTTTCCCTACAGTACTGAATTTATTAGAAAAACTATAAAAAAGAATAGAATATATAGTATTGCTTTCTGATGCTCTTGGTGTGACTGATGCAATCAATCAATCAATCAATAATCTAGATGTCACTTGGGATCCTTTATTCTCTACTGAGGCCTGAGAAGCAGCATTAGGCTTCAGTTAGTTTTCATGTCAATATATTAGACTTCGGTTTCACAATAATATTTTCTTTCTTTTCAGATCATTCACATGGGCTGGGTGAGTGAGAAAGTCCAAGGTTCTGATGGATCCCACATGTATAAATTCAAGTTCCTGGTTTTGAAGGGCTCATCTTTCTACATTTTTAAGACGCCACCAGTAAGAATTTTTTTTATATAAAGAGATTACATTCGAAAAGTTTTTTTACTTGTTTAAATATCATCTTTTTAAATCACAAATAACCGATTTGCAGACTCAGCCGATGTTGTGTTGCCCGAGCATGTAGGTAGTAGAGATCTACTGATGGACACTTCCTTACCTATCACTCTCTCACACAGCACAGGAGTAAACCACCAGGGTCCAACAAATATTTTTTCAAGCAAAAATAAAAAGTGGGTTTACTTGGATAGGTTGAACTTGATGGTCTTTTTTCAACCCTATGTAACTATGTAAAAGGGAAACATTGTGTTTTTTTGTGCAATATTCCTGCACAATTGTAATGTCATAGCTGTTTTATGTAAGCTAGAATCTGATTCAACTTCCATATTCCAAATTTACAACCAAACACACACACACATATTATGAGCTGGAAACTGGGGAGGAGTTTGGAGGGTTATATATTTTACCCCAGTTTATCTCCTATTTGGGGGTTAATTCCCCTGAATATTTTCACCTGTTGGGTAATTAGCATATAGACCTGGGAAGCACAGTGAGAAAGCCGATAGGCCAATGCAACACTGAGCGTATGGCGCATATTTCAGGCCCATGTGGCCAATATCCACCGAAGATGTGAAGTCTAGCGTTTTTTGGCAGATATCGGCTACATGTGCCTGCACCCAAGCGTATTTTATTCATTCGGGTGCAGGCTCAAGGTAGGCAAAAACTACAGTAGCGGGGCGTATTCTTGGCAAGCAGTTTTTGGTTTGCCGAGAATACGCCCGTGTGGCATCAGCCTTAGTGAAAAGAGTAGTAGAATGAAAGGCTGTTAGCAAATATCTGGAAAGGTGTATATTTTTTAATTACAAAGGTACAGTCATTGGTCACACTGTTATTGTGGTTGGGCCCTACAAACCCTGAGCCCAAGGGTGGCAAAGTTTTTCTTTGTCTCTTTTTGTTTTGTTTCTTCAATTTAAAAATGTTTACACACTCTGGATTTTAATAATAAAGTTGACATTTTCAGTTTAAAGAGCCTATAAATGTATGTGTTTGTATGTATTGTAAGAGTAGCACTGGGACACAGTTTGATGCAGTGTATATTTCCCCCAGATTCCACTTCAGCAAATGTCAGTTTTGCAATGGGAAAAAAATACAGTGTTTATTTTACTATTGTTCAGCTTGAGTAAAAGCTGGTTTACAGAATCACTGGGGCCAATGAACAAAAGTGGCTGATTCCTCCATTCCAGTAGGCTGCTCCAGGTGAATTGGGTTCCCAGTCAGGTAGCTGCAAGGTGGTTAGGCTGCAGCTGCGCAGGGGTGGCTCCCTAAGAAGAGGAGCTGGGATTTTCAGTGTAAGGCTAATGCCACACGGGCTTATTCTCAGCAAGCCAAAAAATGTACCCTACCTTGTGTGCACCTGAATGAATGGAATATGCCCAGGTGCAGGCACATGTAGCCGATATCCATCAAAAAACGCAAGACTTCATATTATCGGTGGATATTGGCTACATGTGCCTGCACCTGAGTGTATTTCGTTCATTTGGTGCAGGCACAGGTAGGAATGTATGGCACTATTTTTGGCAAGCATTTTTCTGCTTGCCAAAAACGCTAAGGGGCCCATTTACTTACTCACGAACCGGCTGAATGCGTCCGATTGCGTTTTTTTCGTAATGATCGGTATTTGGCGATTTTTTCGGAAAATTATTGCGACTTTTCCGTTGCCATCCGAATGTTGTGCAAAATGTTGCGATTTTTTCGTAGCGTTCGGATTCATTCAAGCTTCAGTATGGTGACTTTCCTTGGGCCGGGTTGGAGCTGCAGAGTGCCATTGAGCCCTATGGGAGACTTTCCTTGGGCCGGGTTGGAGCTGCAGAGTGCCATTGAGTCCTATGGGAGACTTTCCTTGGGCCGGGTTGGAGCTGCAGAGTGCCATTGAGCCCTAAGGGAGACTTTCCTTGGGCCGGGTTGGAGCTGCAGAGTGCCATTGAGCCCTATGGGAGACTTTCCTTGGGCCAGGTTGGAGCTGCAGAGTGCCATTGAGCCCTATGGGAGACTTTCCTTGGGCCGGGTTGGAGCTGCAGAGTGCCATTGAGCCCTATGGGAGACTTTCCTTGGGCCGGGTTGGAGCTGCAGAGTGCCATTGAGCCCTATGGGAGACTTTCCTTGGGCCGGGTTGGAGCTGCAGAGTGCCATTGAGCCCTATGGGAGACTTTCCTTGGGCCGGGTTGGAGCTGCAGAGTGCCATTGAGCCCTATGGGAGGCTTTCCTTGGGCCAGGTTGGAGCTGCAGGGTGCCATTGAGCCCTATGGGAGACTTTCCTTGGGCCAGGTTGGAGCTGCAGGGTGCCATTGAGTCCTATGGGAGGCTTCCAAAATCATGCTAAGTCTGAAAGTTTCGGCTGCCGCTTAAGAGCGCTCAATCCGAAAAAGTCGCGACAAGATACAAGCGAATCGTAATGGCTACGAAAAACTCGCGTTTTTTCTCGAAAATCGTATTGGTAACGAAAAAGTCGCGACAATTTCCAAAAAGTCGTAAAGGTGCCGAAAAAAAATCGCAAAAAATATGAAAAAGACGCAAAATGTTCGTTTTCCTATCGGAATTTTTCCAATTCGAATTCGTGTCTTAGTAAATCAGCCCCTAAGTGTGGCATTAGCCTTAGAGAGAGAGAACCTTGGTGAAAGCAGAGCTGCTGTTTTGAGTGATCTTACATCCCTGTAAACTTATTTGAGCATTTGGTTTTGTAAGGGATGGGACACAAGTGAGGAGAAAATATCTATGTATTAGTTAGAGCTAGTGATGAGCAAATTTTTTCGCCAGGCATGGAGTCTCTGCAAATTTCCTGCATTTCACCATTGGCGAATTGTTTCGCGAAAATTCACCATGGAAGAATTTGTTACACGTCAAAAAAAAAGTCACGTTAGTGTCAAATTGTGCGCAGTCGTGTCAAAATAGGCACCGTCACATCAAAATGGACACAGTCGCATCAAAATTCACCACGGAAAAATTTGTCTTGCGCCCAAAAATGCCACATAAAAAAAGGCCCGGGCGACAAACACATTTCGCAGATTTTTCACCGTTTTGCAAATTGTCTGGTCGTTTCACGAATTTTACAGCAAAGCAAAACCAAACAGATTCCCTCATCACTAGTTAGAGCCAGACAGGCTTAGGATTTGTTGTTTTCTGTATTTCCTTTTTCTATTTTGTTTTGCCTCTCTCCTTGCCTTAAATAAACTGACCAACGACCAGTTACATTGAATTGAACTGTCTGAGCCTCTGCTTTGACGTGTTTGAAAGTGCACCCACAGGTCTTGTCCCCAGTGAGACCACGGTCCAACTACCTGAAATCCTTACAGTATATACAAGAGTGCAGCATTCCCTGGAGTGGAAGTACAGGTAGGGGATCCCTTATCCGGAAACCCATTATCCAAAAAGTTACGAATTACATAAAGGCCATCTCCCATAGACTCCATTATAAGCAAATAATTCTAATTTTTAAAAATGATTTCCTTTATCTCTCTAATAATAAAACAGTACTTGTACTTGATCCCAACTAAGATATAATTACCCCTTATTGGGGGCAGAACAGCCCTATTGGGTTTATTTCATGGTTAAATGATTCCCTTTTCTCTGTAATAATAAAACAGTACCTTGTACTTGATCCCAACTAAGATATAATTACCCCTTATTGGGGGCAGAACAGCTCTATTGGGTTTATTTAATGGTTAAATGATTCCCTTTTCTCTGTAATAATAAAACAGTACCTGTACTTGATCCCAACTAAGATATAATTAATCCTTATTGGGGGCAGAACAGCCATATTGGGTTTATTTAATGGTTAAATGATTCCCTTTTCTCTGTAATAATAAAACAGTACCTGTACTTGATCCCAACTAAGATATAATTAATCCTTATTGGGGGCAGAACAGCCATATTGGGTTTATTTAATAACTTAAGTTATTGAGATCCAAATGACAGAAAACCCCAGGTCCCGAGCATTCTGGATAACAGGTCCCATACCTTTACTTGTAAGAAAAGCAAATTCGAAATACAGTTGCTTTATGACTTGTTCCATGAGGAAGGGAAGGTGGGGCAGTAAATTCGGCATGCATGAAGCTGAAACTAACTAGTACAGTATATCCTATGGGAAGGAAATTTCTAGCGCTGTCTATAAAAAACTAAAAAGTCACTGAGTATGACTAAAAAGCATTTTTGATATGCCAGGTTAAGTTGCATTCATTCAGGAATCTTTTTTGAAGTATTTGATTTCGACGAAGTTTCTTCAGCATTTAATAAATAGCATCGGCTAAGTCTGAGACATCAGCTGAAACGGATGAAAGGGAAAAATGCATTTTTTCAAGCTTTGATAGATAGGGCCTTAAGTGTAAACTCTTTAATATCCTGTGCTTTTCTGTTTTGAATCAGAAACCCCTCAATTCTCCATTGCATTAGATTATAAGAGCTTTTTCTCAATCCATGCTTCATCTGTGATGGCAAAAAGCAGTGGGATATAAGATGTCTATAATGATGTTCTGTCCTTTTCCATAATGGTGTAGGAACATTCAAGCATTTTTGTAGCCTTTTATCTTAGAACCAAATGTATTTTAACCAGATACATCCCAGGGCAGGAATATATGTTCTTGGCTTCTATGTACAAAGGGTTTTTTTTTTATCTGAAATAGTAAATTAACTTTTTGTTTCAGACAAAGAACAGAACTCCCAAAAATGCTATTAATGTTCTTATGTAAATTGTCAGATTCAGATTAAGCTCAGACCATCCCACAAGTCACTGAATGAGTTCAGTCTTCTTTTATAACTAACTTTGATGCACCAGTGACTCTACATAGCATCTCTTCATTAAAGGAGAACTATGTCATAATGCCATATTTTATATACTAAACTGGCTGCACTAGCCTAAAGGTTCAGCATCTCTATAGTACAGGAATGGGATCCCTTATCTGGAAACCCATTATCCAGAAAGTTCAGAATTATAGAAAGGCCCTCTCCCATAGACTCCATTATAAGCAAATAATTCTAATTTTTAAAAATGATTCCCTTTTCTCTGTAATAATAAAACAGTACCTGTACTTGATCCCAACTAAGATATAATTACCCCTTATTGGGGGCAGAACAGCCCTATTGGGTTTATTTCATGGTTAAATGATTCCCTTTTCTCTGTAATAATAAAACAGTACCTTGTACTTGATCCCAACTAAGATATAATTACCCCTTATTGGGGGCAGAACAGCCCTATTGGGTTTATTTAATGGTTAAATGATTCCCTTTTCTCTGTAATAATAAAACAGTACCTGTACTTGATCCCAACTAAGATATAATTACCCCTTATTGGGGGCAGAACAGTCCTATTGGGTTTATTTAATGGTTAAATGATTCCCTTTTCCCTGTAATAATAAAACAGTACCTGTACTTGATCCCAACTAAGATATAATTAATCCTTATTGGGGGCAGAACAGTCCTATTGGGTTTATTCAATATTTAAATGATGTTTAGTAGACTTAAGTTATGGAGATCCAAATTACAGAACAATCCCTTATCCGGAAAACCCCAGGTCCCGAACATTCTGGATAACAGGTCCCATATCTGTAGTAATGATATAGGTCTTTACAGTTGTCATCTTGGAGAACTGTCTGGGACAGTGGGCTCTGAGCAGTGATGACCGATTTTTTTTTGCCAGACATGGATTTGCAGCGAATTTCGGCATTTCGCTATTGGCGAATTGTTGCATGAAACTCCTGCAAAAATTAGTCACGGAAAAATTTGTCGTGCATCAAAATGGGCGCAGTCGCGGCAAAAAAAAAAGACATTATCAAGCAGAAAATGAGGCTGGCCTGTTATATAAGCTGATAAGCTACAGTGCTGATTATTAAATGCTGATGCTAATTGCACTGGTTTCAGAGCTGTGAATCCGAATGATTTCATATTTCTAGTCTATATATACGGTATATTGTGAGTGGGTCCCTAAGCTCAGTAGCATGTGCTGGGAATCAACAGAAAAGAAGATGGGAGCTACTGGGGGGATCTTTGAAGACACAGATCTTCCCTGCTAAAGGGCTTTGGTTGCCTTGGGCTGGTACCGAACCCCAAAACATAAGACTGTGTCCCTTTCAGGCATTATGGGCTTCCTGGAACTTCATGTCTACTCAGGTACTTTGAAAAGAAACCAAGTTATAGACCCTATTTGAGTCAGAGACTAACATTAGCTCTTCATTAAGAATGTGAAACATATCCTTTCCAGGCATTATATGTTTCCTGGAACCTTAGTTCTTCTTGGGTACTTTCAGAAGAAATCAAGTTAGACCTAAAGGCTCTTTTACTCAAATAAGGTCTATAACTTGATTTCTTCTGAATGTACCCAAGAAGAACTAAGGTTCCAGGAAACATATAATGTCTGAAAAGAATATGTTTCACATTCTTAATGAAGAGCTAATGCTAGTCTCTGACTCTAATAGGGCATCCTGGAAGTTCATGTTTTCTTGGGTGCTTTAAAAAAAAAAGTTATGGACCCTATTTGAGTCAGAGACTTTACAAAGAATTACATTTTTAATAAAAAAAAATAAAAATATCTCATTTTGGGATTCGTGGACCTTCATGTCTTCTCGGGTACTTTCAAAAGAAATCAAGTTATAGACCGTATTTGAGTAAGCATTGACTCTAGAGTTATAGTGAGAATAAACCTTACCCACCCATTTAACTCTGATAGTAACATGTGCTGCAAATGTCCTAAGGAACAGTACAGATCTATCATCTGGGGAGCCACAGGGCAATGCAGTTATCCCAGTAAATGATGCATGTTGAGTTATTGGGTATATGTTCAGGAGCCCATCAGATGCTGAGTAAAGCTGCTTTTGTTTTAAGTTGTCACAGGGGAACATGTTCGTGTGAGTGGAAGATTTTAATTCTTTACATGAGCAGTTGTGTATTGCAACTCAATTCTGCATCGTCAAGATTACAAAAAAAAACCAAAACAGCAACAAAACATGTATTTATTATGGTTCAGTTGTTTAGCAAAAGTAGGGGTAATGGCACACAGGGTGTTACTACATGTTCTGGCATGCCAGTAATTAAGTACCTCAGGGCAAGGTGCTACTCTATATGTTTCTGTAGTCCACAGACCCATCATCCTTATTTCCTTGTATTATTTTTCTTTCTCTACATTATCATTCCTTGTATTTTTAATCTTCTCCTCTTCCTTCTCTTAATACAAATGTTTTTACCTCCTATAAGGATTCATTTATATCTTAGTTGTGATCAAGAACAAACAGGTACTGTTTTATTATTACAGAGAAAAAGGAAATCATTTAAAAAAAACATTGGAATTATTTGATTCAAATGAAGTCTATGAGAGATGGCCTTCCCGTAATTCTGAGTTTCCTGGATAATGGGTTTCCAGATAATGGAGCCCACACCTGTACTGCAATTCACTTTTCCCTTTTGTTCCTTGATCAATAATGAGGGCAGAGTACGTTCTTCTCAAGGAGATACTATATGTATCAGGTATTTGAATATATTCAGATACACTCAGTAAAGGCCTAATATCCCTGCATATCCCTATCAAGTACATCTCTTTACTTGTGCATTAGCATTTTATGGTCTGAACTATCAGAACGGAGGCTTTTATTTCCCTGCTCAGTTTAAGACCTTGATGGCAGGGTTAAAAGCTTCCTGCTACTTTATATATTGACATTTCTCTCTAATAACCTTTTCATAAGAGTGCAGCATCAGCCCCGCAATATTCACCTTTGTTCTTTCCTTTTTATCAAAGACTTCTTCCTCTCTTCCTACTGTCACTGTTTCTCCTTGCTGTTTCCTCTGCTCGGCGGTGTTATGAACCTTGGAATTACCTACATATATCTCACATCCTGAATCCAATTATTATGTGAGCTAAGTTAGCCTAACCTCTTAGCTTGAAACCTTAGGTTCTGTGTTCCACATTATGCCTGAATTCAACCAGACTGAGCCTAATTCTGCAAACTGCACTGCTCTATGTACTTGTGTGTATATATATATATATATATATATATTCACTGTTCTGTTTATGTGACACCAGTGCCTCTTTCTGCAAAGTAATCATTAGATAAAGCTTTTTTTCTGTTTAGACAGGCAGGGATGCATTTTCCACTTATTATATATCAGGAAGGGGTAACAGAAGAACTAAGAAAATATAACCCTGTGTTAGCACTCAGCACAATTACACAGTACATATGGACAGCAAAGTCTGGCAGATGAATGGTAGTAACACCTATGCTGGTGTGCTGATTAAAAAACAGGTGAACAGGGCCACAAACACATAGTACAGGTATGGGATCCCTTATCTGGAAACCCATTATCCAGAAAGTTCCGAATTACGGAATGGCCATCTCCCATAGACTCCATTAAAAGCAAATAATTCTAATTTTAAAAAATGGTTTTCTTTTTCTCTGTAATAATAAAACAGAATCTTGTACTCGATCCCAACTAAGATATAATTACCCCTTATTGGGGGCAGAACAGCCCTATTGGGTTTATTTAATGGTTAAATGATTCCCTTTTCTCTGTAATAATAAAACAGTACCTGTACTTGATCCCAACTAAGATATAATTACCCCTTATTGGGGGCAGAACAGCCCTATTGGGTTTATTTAATGGTTAAATGATTCCCTTTTCTCTGTAATAATAAAACAGTACCTGTACTTGATCCCAACTAAGATATAATTACCCCTTATTGGGGCAGAACAGCCCTATTGGGTTTATTTAATGGTTAAATTATTCCCTTTTCTCTGTAATAATAAAACAGTACCTGTACTTGATCCCAACTAAGATATAATTAATACTTATTAGGGGCAAAACCATCCCATTGGGTTTATTTAATGTTTAAATGATTTTTAGCAGAATTAAGTTATGGAGATCAAAACTACGGAAACTCCAGGTCCTGAGCATTCTGGATAATAGGTCCCATACCTGTACCCCTTTAGTGTCTTGACACTTAATGATTCATATATTGGTTAAAGCTGATAAAGCTCATTTGTAACCTAAATGCAGTATCAAAAGTGTTATTTTCAGGGGAATTAGTATGTAAATAGAAAGAAAAGATGAGCTAGAGAGAAAATAGCCGGTGCAAAGCTGAGAGAGAATCGTTTTGGGTTATTCCTCAGCCGGGCCTAACTACAGCAATAATTCCAGAATATTTCTGGCTCAGTATTATATGCTCAGTGTGAAAAAACAAAGCAGGTTTTATGGCAGTTCAGTGCCAGGGCACGGGTACTAAAACTTGTTTTCTATTGTCATGGATAGGAGCGAGCTGAAACAGTACAAATGCACCAGAGGGTTCTATCATTCCATATACTACGGGCACAAAAGGTTTGTGACTATTTCAGCACAGGTATTAACAGCAGTATGTAGCACTGCAGTTTTTCATATTTCTCAGTAGGATCCATTGACACTTGCTTGTCCGAAAATATTGCGGTGCGATCCGAAAATTATGCAATGTTTGTATTCGAACAATCGTAAACGGCAGGAAAACCTTTCTGACTTTGAACCTTCATTGCATGATTTTGGAAGCCTCCCATAGGACTCAATGGCACTCTGCAGCTCCAACCTGGCCCAAGGAAAGTCTCCCATAGGGCTCAATGGCACTCTGCAGCTCCAACCTGGCCCAAGGAAAGCCTCCCATAGGGCTCAATGGCACTCTGCAGCTCCAACCCGGCCCAAGGAAAGTCTCCCATAGGGCTCAATGGCACTCTGCAGCTCCAACCCGGCCCAAGGAAAGTCTCCCATAGGGCTCAATGGCACTCTGCAGCTCCAACCCGGCCCAAGGAAAGTCTCCCATAGGGCTCAATGGCACTCTGCAGCTCCAACCCGGCCCAAGGAAAGCCTCCCATAGGGCTCAATGGCACTCTGTAGCTCCAACCCGGCCCAAGGAAAGTCTCCCATAGGGCTCAATGGCACTCTGCAGCTCCAACCCGGTCCAAGGAAAGTCTCCCATAAGGCTCAATGGCACTCTGCAGCTCCAACCTGGCCCAAGGAAAGTCTCCCATAGGGCTCAATGGCACTCTGCAGCTCCAACCCGGTCCAAGGAAAGTCTCCCACAGGGCTCAATGGCACTCTGCAGCTCCAACCCGGCCCAAGGAAAGTCTCCCATAGGGCTCAATGGCACTCTGCAGCTCCAACCCGGCCCAAGGAAAGTCACCCATAGGGCTCAATGGCACTCTGCAGCTCCAACCCGGCCCAAGGAAAGTCTCCCATAGGGCTCAATGGCACTCTGCAGCTCCAACCCGGCCCAAGGAAAGTCACCCATAGGGCTCAATGGCACTCTGCAGCTCCAACCTGGCCCAAGGAAAGTCACCCATAGGGCTCAATGGCACTCTGCAGCTCCAACCCGGCCCAAGGAAAGTCTCCCATAGGGCTCAATGGCACTCTGCAGCTCCAACCTGGCCCAAGGAAAGCCTCCCATAGGGCTCAATGGCACTCTGCAGCTCCAACCTGGCCCAAGGAAAGTCTCCCATAGGGCTCAATGGCACTCTGCAGCTCCAACCCGGCCCAAGGAAAGCCTCCCAGAGGGCTCAATGGCACTCTGCAGCTCCAACCCGGCCCAAGGAAAGCCTCCCATAGGGCTCAATGGCACTCTGCAGCTCCAACCCGGCCCAAGGAAAGTCTCCCATAGGGCTCAATGGCACTCTGCAGCTCCAACCCGGCCCAAGGAAAGTCTCCCATAGGGCTCAATGGCACTCTGCAGCTCCAACCCGGCCCAAGGAAAGTCTCCCATAGGGCTCAATGGCACTCTGCAGCTCCAACCTGGCCCAAGGAAAGTCTCCCATAGGGCTCAATGGCACTCTGCAGCTCCAACCCGGCCCAAGGAAAGTCTCCCATAGGGCTCAATGGCACTCTGCAGCTCCAACCCGACCCAAGGAAAGTCTCACATGGGGCTCAATGGCACTCTGCAGCTCCAACCTGTAAAGGTAAACAAAGGTCCAGGACCGGATAAGATTCATCCCAGGGTATTAAATGAGCTGAGCGCTGTGATTGCCAAACCTCTTCACTTAATTTTTCAGGATTCATTGAGGTCTGGCATGGTGCCCAGAGACTGGCGGATTGCTAATGTGGTGCCGTTATTTAAAAAGGGATCCCGTTCTCAGCCTGAAAACTATAGGCCTGTTAGTCTGACATCAGTAGTAGGAAAGCTTCTGGAAGGGGTAATAAGGGATAGGGTACTTGAATACATTGCAGTTCACAATACTATTAGTTTGTGCCAGCATGGTTTTATGCATAACAGACTAATTTAGTCGCCTTTTATGAGGAGGTGAGCAGGAACCTTGATGCTGGAATGGCAGTTGATGTCATCTACTTGGACTTTGCTAAAGCGTTTGATACAGTACCTCACAGAAGGATAATTATCAAATTAAGGAATATTGACCTAGAACATAATATTTGTAATTGGATAGAGAACTGACTGAAGGATAGAGTACAAAGAGTGGTGGTAAATGGAACATTTTCTAATTGGACCAGTGTGGTTAGTGGGTACCGCAGGGGTCAGTCCTTGGTCCTTTGCTTTTTAACTTGTTTATTAATGACCTGGAGGTGGGCATAGAGAGTACTGTTTATGTTTTTGCTGATGACACTAAATTGTGCAAAACTATAAGTTCCATGCAGGATGCTGCCGCTTTGCAGAGCGATTTGACAAAATTAGATAACTGGGCAGCAAACTGGAAAATGAGGTTCAATGTTGACAAGTGCAAAGTTATGCACTTTGGTAGAAATAATATAAACGCGAACTATCTACTGAATGGTAGTGTGTTGGGGGTATCCTTAATGGAGAAGGATCTAGGGGTTTGTGTAGATAACAAGTTGTCTAATTCCAGGCAGTGTCATTCTGTGGCTACTAAAGCAAATAAAGTGCTGTCTTGTATAAAAAAGGGCATTGACTCAAGGGATGAGAACATAGTTTTGCCGCTTTATAGGTCCCTGGTAAGGCCTCACCTTGAGTATGCAGTGCAGTTTTGGGCTCCAGTCCTTAAGAAGGATATTAATGAGCTGGAGAGAGTGCAGAGACTGCAACTAAACTGGTAAAGGGGATGGAAGATTTAAACTATGAGGTTAGACTGTCGAGGTTGGGGTTGTTTTCTCTGGAAAAGAGGTGCTTGCGAGGGGACATGATTACTCTGTACAAGTACATTAGAGGGGATTATAGGCAGATGGGGGATGTTCTTTTTTCCCATAAAAACAATCAACGCACCAGAGGCCCCCCCTTTAGATTAGAGGAACGGAGCTTCCATTTGAAGCAGCATAGGGGTTTTTTCACAGTGAGGGCAGTGAGGTTGGGGAATGCCCTTCCTAGTGATGTGGTAATGGCAGATTCTGTTAATGCCTTTAAGAGGGGCCTGGATGAGTTCTTGAACAATCAGAATATCCAAGGCTATTGTGATACTAATTAGTGATGGGCGAAAAGTTTCGCCAGGCATGGATTCGCGGCGAATTTCCGCGTTTCGCCATTGGCGGATTGTTTCGCGAAACGGATGAAAAATTTTGCCGCGGAAAAATTCGCCGCACGTCCAAAATTGTCGCGGCGTCAAAAAAGAATAGTCGCGGGCGACGAAACAAGAGCCGCGCGACGAAACAAGAGCCGCGGGCGACGAAACAAGAGCCGCGGGCGACGAAACAAGAGCCGTGCGACAAAATAATAGCTGCGGGCGACGAAACAAGAGCCGCGCGACGAAACAAGAGCCGCGCGACGAAACAAGAGCCGCGGGCGACGAAACAAGAGCCGCGCGACGAAACAAGAGCCGCGGGCGACGAAACAAGAGCTGCGCGACGAAACAAGAGCCGCGCGACGAAACAAGAGCCGCGCGACGAAACAAGAGCCGCGCGACGAAACAAGAGCCGCGCGACGAAACAAGAGCCGCGCGACAAAACAAGAGCCGTGCGCGACAAAATAATAGCCGCGCGACAAAATAATAGCCGCGCGACAAAATAATAGCCGCGGGCGACAATTTTTTTGTCGCACGACATTTTCGCCGCTTCGCGAATTTTTCGCCGTTTCGCGGATCTTTTCAAAGATTCGCGATTTTTTCGGCGAAGCGAAACGGAACAGATTCGCTCATCACTAATACTAATATCTACAGTTAGTACTAGTGGTTGTATTTATAGTTTATGTATGTGAGTGTATAGATTGGTAGGTGTGGGTTAGGTGTGCTGGGTTTATTTGGATGGGTTGAACTTGATGGACACTGGTCTTTTTTCAACCCTATGTAACTATGTAACCCGGCCCAAGGAAAGCCTCCCAGAGGGCTCAATGGCACTCTGCAGCTCCAACCCGGCCCAAGGAAAGTCTCCCATAGGGCTCAATGGCACTCTGCAGCTCCAACCTGGCCCAAGGAAAGTCTCCCATAGGGCTCAATGGCACTCTGCAGCTCCAACCTGGCCCAAGGAAAGTCTCCCATAGGGCTCAATGGCACTCTGCAGCTCCAACCTGGCCCAAGGAAAGTCTCCCATAGGGCTCAATGGCACTCTGCAGCTCCAACCTGGCCCAAGGAAAGTCTCCCATAGGACTCAATGGCACTCTGCAGCTCCAACCCGGCCCAAGGAAAGTCTCCCATAGGGCTCAATGGCACTCTGCAGCTCCAACCCGGCCCAAGGAAAGTCTCCCATAGGGCTCAATGGCACTCTGCAGCTCCAACCCGGCCCAAGGAAAGCCTCCCATAGGGCTCAATGGCACTCTGCAGCTCCAACCTGGCCCAAGGAAAGTCTCCCATAGGGCTCAATGGCACTCTGCAGCTCCAACCTGGCCCAAGGAAAGCCTCCCATAGGGCTCAATGGCACTCTGCAGCTCCAACCCGGCCCAAGGAAAGCCTCCCATAGGGCTCAATGGCACTCTGCAGCTCCAACCCGGCCCAAGGAAAGCCTCCCATAGGGCTCAATGGCACTCTGCAGCTCCAACCCGGCCCAAGGAAAGTCTCCCATAGGGCTCAATGGCACTCTGCAGCTCCAACCTGGCCCAAGGAAAGTCTCCCATAGGACTCAATGGCACTCTGCAGCTCCAACCTGGCCCAAGGAAAGTCACAACACCGAAGCTTTAATGAATCCGAAACTTTCCTACTTGTTGCAACAAAGACGATTTAGTCGCAAAGTACAAAAAAGTTGCGCAAATTAACGAAAATATCACAGAAAATACGCAAAAGTTGTAAACTTTAGAAAAAATACAACTTTGATAAATGTGCCCCTAAAAGTATAAGAATAATTGAACATATGTGGGGTCATTTATTATGTGAAGGGCAGTGTACGAAATGCAAAAAAAATGGGCTCAATCTGCCATCTTTTCCATGAGACCTGTGTTGTCCTGGAGAGTTTAGCACTGTCTTCAAATGTTGCGGATGGGGGTGGACATTTAGACATGGCTCCCACCCTCATGCCTACAGTACCCATGCCCTGGCATTGTCATAAAACCTGCCCTATGGCAGAGGGTATGGACAGAATTGCCTTGAGTCTGCTTTTTGCTATATTTATTGATTTCCATTTATCCAGCATAAGGACCAAAGTAAAGCCAGACCCTGGGTGGAAGTACTCTCTGAATGAGCACTAAGGGGAACACTTTGCCCCCTTAGTGCTCTTGTGCTACCAGTCTAGGTCAATTATTCTTACTGTCTTTACAAAATGATCCTTCTTATTGATTGCGTTATGTGTGCTTTAGCAATAATAAAGCACACATCCAGTTGTTATGTTTCAACTACATTTAATTATTCCAACCACTCTCATAGATAAATAAGCAATATTGTAAATAAATGGGATTTATTCATCTATTATGTGTCCCAAGGGACTCTTGCTTTGATCCTGAGTGTTAATTTAGGGTACATGCCATAAAGCAATTCAGGAAATGTCAAGAGATTTTTTTTAATTTAGAAGAAAGCAATTTAAGGGATGCTTTTGCACTGCGTTGTTGCTTAATTGTAGTAAAGTGCTCTCTCCCATGTAATAAAACATGCTAAACTCATAACTTATCAACCAATAAGATGTTTGCTTTTAAACAGGTTACCAGAAAATGGTACCAGCTGATTGGTTGTTATAGGTTACTGCTTCTGGGCAAACTTAGTGCCTTTTATTTCATAACCCCTTTTCTGAAGTCAGGCAAAGCCCTGGATTGCTTTCTAGTGCTATCAGTATTTTATAGAGTACTCATTCCACCTTCCATGGGCATCAACCCTATATAGAGGAATGCAAATCCCTGGATTGCTTTCTAGTACTAGCAGTATTGAATAGAGTACTCATTCCACCTTCCATGGGCATCAACCCTATATAGAGGAATGCAAATCCCTGGATTGCTTTCTAGTACTAGCAGTATTGAATAGAGTACTCATTCCACCTTCCATGGACATCAACCCTATATAGAGGAATGCAAATCCCTGGATTGGTTTTGTAGTACTAGCAGTATTGTATAGAGTACTCATTCCACCTTCCATGGACATCAACCCTATACTGTATAGAGGAATGCAAATCCTTGGATTGCTTTCTAGCACTAGCAGTATTGAATAGAGGACTCCTTCCACCTTCCATGGACATCAACCCTATATAGAGGAATGCAAATCCCTGGATAGCTTTCTAGTACTAGCAGTATTGTATAGAGTACTCATTCAACCTTCCATGGACATAAACCCTATATAGAGGAATGCAAATCCCTGGATTGCTTTCTAGTACTAGCAGTATTGTATAGAGTACTCATTCCACCTTCCATGGACATAAACCCTATATAGAGGAATGCAAATCCCTGGATTGCTTTCTAGTACTAGCAGTATTGAATAGAGTACTCATTCCACCTTCCATGGACATCAACCCTATATAGAGGAATGCACCCCCACTCCTTCTATTTCTTATGTTGTAAGGACCTTTTAAGGGGTTCCACATCCCAATGACGTAATGATCCATCAGCACCTTTGAAAAGTAGGACATTGTAAATGCTCTTTGAAACTGACAGAGTCTAGTAATACAGGGATCAGTAAAATGAATTGGGGGTTGAAGAGTCACACAAGATTCTACCTGTAGGAATCAGCAAAGCAGGCAGAAAAGCAGAGCCAAGTCAGGAGCAATTTAGAGCGAGAGCAAGGAGAAGCAAACGCTATGGACAACAACACTAATGCAGACCAGGAATGATGTTAGGGAAAAGCTTTTGGCTGCTTATCTGGCCCAGTGGTAAAGCAGAGCAGCCAGTAACCATGAAGTCCCTGATATGAATTGACATAATGATTCATTTGTTAAGAGTTTTTGCATTACAAAACAGCTATAAAAAACAAATAAGGAGTCTTAAATTACCATCTCCCTACTCCAGAGAGGAACACGGGAGACACTTCGACCACTTACACAGGGACCCCTCAATTATTGTTACAACATTGGTAGAACTGGTATTAGAATTCTTTTAGCAGAGATATCTGTCCCCCCACTCAGCTTATCCGTATGTGCTTTGTAAATGACAGAAAAATAGCCTCTATAAGTAGGCACGGCAATGCACTTTTCAACCTTCCAATTAACTGACATTAGCGGCAGAATGATTTTTAATAAAAAAATAGAACTGGTGTTTCACAAAAGGATACGGATCTTAAATATGTGTTCGGGAATGGGCATAAATCACTGGTGACAGGTACCTTGAGGAAAGCACCTACGCATCAAACTGCTGTCACCAATAAAGAACCTGACTGGTATTTGTTCTTAGCTTAATGAAGTTCTCGGCGGGATAAGTTGATTTGTACTTGTACTCATGCTTTTAGGCATTTTCAAAGACAACTGGCAATGCTGTGTTAAACCCCTACTCGGTGCAGCAGTTGCGGCTCTTCATTGCCGTCGTTTCAATTGACTGGTGCTATGAGGCTCGTTTGGCTTTGATCGATTGCTCCTTTATTCCACTCGATATGCATTATACATTTACATGGAGTTAAGGACGTACTTAGGGAATAACCATAAAGAAATTCTATCTTTTTTTTTTTTTTTAAATGTGATAATTGAAAAGCTGGGAGTTATTTTTAGTGTTCGTTCCTTGCAACATGTACAGTATGCAAATACAATAACAGTCCCAGCACTTAGGAGAAAATAATTACAATGCAGAAGAAAAGACTGAATAAGGGAGTTGCAGCTATCTCATTAAAGTAGATGTTTCTGGGCTAAACATAAGGTATCGTATAGAACCGACCTACGGGAGTTCCAGTGGCTGCACAGCGTGTTCCAGAGGACTCCATTACTCTGCACCACATGGAGCTCCTTGCAGCCATATAGACTTGGGGCTTATTTAGCAGTTTTCGAGATTGTTTTTCTAATTCGAATAAACTCACATTTCGAATGCTTGAATATTTATTAATTAGGAAAACTCATTCAAATAAAAAAAAACAAAAACTCAAATATCTCAATTTTGTGAGTTTATAAACTCAAAAAAACCCCGTAAAAATCTCAAATTGAAAATATGGCTTGACTTTGCCTAGTACAACTCCCCTTGACTTCTACATAAACTCACAAGCTTTTAAAAGCTGAAGTGTTACATTCGAGTTTTCATTTTTTTCCCCTTAATATACAACAGACATTCATGTTTCTCAACAATAATTCTAATTGTGCAAGTTTTATTGTTAAAAAACTTGCATCGTGAAAAAAACTCAAATGTTGATAAATCACCCCCTTGTACTCTCAGCGAGGGAGAGAAAGGTTGTTCTCTCAGTAGACCCCTTGGTCACAGAGGGACGGGGGGGGTTCAGACAACATGGTCTGCTTCCTCTATAACTGTAGAAAAATCCCCCCCTCCCCAGCAGCTATCCTACTTGAGAGTGAGTGGATGGGGAGCAGGTGATGCCAATGGGTTGTGGGTAGGGGGTGTGGGTTACACCATTGTGTGCTTCTCTTCAGTTTACAAATTTATTTTGTATTTTTGATTAAGGTTATGGTTTATTCCAGTATTAGTGACACAGTATGACATCACCACGCTAGACTCATTGTTTCTCCCATCACTAATATACCAAAAATTTGTTAAACAATGTCTTGTGAATTGTTAATTCAAGTAATACACTGTTAAGAATGGCTGCATTTCAAAAAAGATTTGTACAGTGGGTTCCCACAACAGAAATGATTACACAGATGCTGGAGGAAGCTCATTTTCTTGTGTCATCCGGAACCAACTAAACATTTAGAATTGCTGTGCTCTTAATGTACCGAATGAGAGGTGAGCAACTCTGCCTGTACCATTCATTTACCTTAAATGTTGGTTCATATTCTGGAATCTCCAGTCTCAGATTTCCATACAGATTGCTTGCTTGCCGTTCAAGCTGGGAGCCGCAAAGTATACAGCTGTCCTTATAGCAGCTCCTGAGACCGAGGTCTGGAGCATCAGGCTTTATGGATAACCCTGCTGTATTTAGAGAGATTGTCCTGTTCTCCTGGAAGTGCTCAGCTAGGACTAACTTTAAGCAAAATAATTGCCAAGAATATAGAAGTCAAGGATGAGAGCCATTAGAAAGTGGCAGGTTGATAGTGGGGGAATGTAAAATGAGAGCAGAAACGTAAAAAAGATGAAGAAATAGGGTGTACTGGCACACACAGTTGGCCCATCACACAGTAAGTCTGAGCATTTAATAGAATCACCAGAAACCTGCTTTTCAAAGAGTTTTAATGTGTGAAACTTGACAGATATTTTATCTCATGGAAATTAAAGCAACTTGACAGAATTGTGGAAGAGAAACATTCTGCAAAATATTTAACACATTTGTCCATTTCCCTATGAGTCTTATGGTTTTTTTTTTTTATTTTATTAATAACAACAGCACTAGTCAGGATGTCTTAATTATGGGATTTGGGGTTGTCTGGAATAGATGGTTAACCTGCCCCCAAATGATCCATTATAACTTCTTAAAGGTTAAGACTCTTCTTCTTTTCAGAAACGATGTTTCTATGGTTACGTGGTTACTTTTACTTTTTTGTAGTATTCTATAAGCAAGTATTCCTATGTTAAGAAGGTTTGCAGTCTTTCAGTCTAGTCTGGCTAAATTATCCCTTTAGCTTAAACACCACTGGTTGGTTTGACTAGACACTTAATGAATAAGTGTAGAGTCACACAAACCTTTAAAGGGGTGGTTCACCTTCAAGTTAACATTTAATATGTTTCAGAATACCCTGTTCCTAGTTAAATGGGAATCACTGACCCCTGCAGTCAAAAAATATTGCTCCGTGAGGCTAAAATGGTATTGTTATTGTTACTTTGTATTACTTGCCTTCCTATGTAGACCCTCTCCTATTTATATTGCCATCTCTCATTCAAACCACTGCCTAGCTGCTATGGTAAATATGACTAGCAACCAGATATCTGCTGAAATACTAAACTGGAGAGCTGCTAAACAAAAAGCTAAATAATGGAAAAACCATAAAAAAAAGAACTCCCCTATATGCAGGCATGGGAAAATAGTCTGGGCTGTTTGCTGGATGAGCAAAAATGGCATAAAGTTTGGGATTCAGTAGCCCATTTATGCCAATTTATGCCACTTTCCAAATATAAATAAATACACCAAATCCCTTAGTACTCATATACTTCTTGCTGCTAAAACTATTATGGCAAAATCTTGGAAACAAAATAAACTGGATCCCAGTAAACAAAAAGCTTACAAGTATACTGGATGTCACCGTGTCTGATGTCGGCCAAACCCTTCTCTCCAATTAGTCAGAACCCAGTATTTGAATATTCTACAGCTGTAAATAAATAAGACATGTGGGGATATTAAATCATTAAGCTGAATTCCGATAAATGAACCGAGACCAGAGATGTCCATCGAGTCACCCTGAGCAAATGTACAAGCCTTATATCCTTTGTCCAGGGGCCCTTGTGGCTCGCTCAGTTGTCCGGCCCAGGATGAATCACAAATGGGTACCACATTAGGTGGAACAAGAACATATCTATCCCTTTAATGCCCTGAAATGGTCAAGTACTGTCAGGGTGCTTACCCTCTACTTTCCTCTACTTTGGCTAGTTCAGCTAGCTGGCCTACTTCTATCTCTCATCTACTAAGGTGAGCAAAACAGATCTGACCTGTCAAAGGAAAAACACAATCTGGCCTGTCTAAAGATGTTGGATAATAAGACTTATACAGTAGGCAATTCTATGAGGTAATGATTCTCAAGCCTTTGGTGTCATCGCCATTGTCATTGGCGAATTGTTTGACGAGACTTCCGTGAAAATTCGCCGCTGGAAAATTTGTCACGCAGAAATTTTCGCGAATTTTCTTGCCGTCTCATCACTAGTCACCAGTTCTCCTTTTCATTAGCTAAAAAGGACTGGACCAACCACTCACTTCATTATTCGTGCAATTTCCCTTTCTCCTGATTGACACCTTGTTCTAGAACCCTGTGCCAATGGGATTTCCTGTCCTAAGTTGACATCTATTGGCTGTTACATATAACAACAATTACCAAATATATGAGCCAATATATGAGCCCCTTATATTTAACAACTGTTTACCATTGTAATGTCCTCATTGCTAACTATAAAAACCTTTCATACTTATTCTGTGTTTTCAGCTGCTTCATCCCACTTAAAAAACAGCACTCCATATGTTTTAAGCATTCTCTACTGTACTATATCCAGTAACTACAGGGTTTATAGATTTTAGATTTTGCTGGATATATAAGGGGTAATTTACAAACACAGCCAACTGCTGCCATAATGAAATGGATGAAAATGTTGCACTTACTGATACTTGTGTACAAACTTGTTCCTTGCACTATAGTTACATTCAGTGTCATTGCATTCAGCCCGCCTCTTCTTCTGAAACCTGCGTAAGTGTGTCTATTGTCTCTGTGGAACCCTGGAGCTTTTTCCACCTTGCAAATAAATAAAGTCACATTCTAATTCTTGTCCATACAAGCAGGGTTAAATTACATTTCTAGTCCACTAAGAAAACCTCTGTGTAAACAAATCCCTGCCTTCCACCAGCTGCAGCTTTCAGGCTTTTAGATAGCATCTCATCATACTGAGGGCTTCTCAGTGGACTGGTGATTTGGTTTGTTTGTTCTTGTATGAACGGGAATAGAGATGTAGCGAACTGTTCGCCGGCAAACTAATTCACGGGAACGTCGGGTGTTCGCAAGTTCGCGAACCTTTCACGATGTTCGCAATTTGGATTCGCCTTAGGTGTTTTTCCGCTGCGTTTTTTTCTCGTCCTAAAAACGCCGTACAAGCCACACATGGCGTTTTTCAGCCTAGTACTGGTGTAAGCAAATCCCGTTTCCATGGTGCTAATAGTGCGAAATAGCAAAAAATGCCGCGTATTTCCGCTAGGTCTGCCAGCTGCCTTTGCGTATACATAGTAATAGCTTGCGTTTTTACGCAACGCTGTGTCAACAAAGTATTTTTCAGAGAAATTTTTGCCCTTGATCCCCCTCCTGCATGCCACTGTCCAGGTCATGGCACCCTTTAAACAACTTTAAAATCAGTTTTCTGGCCAGAAATGGCTTTTCTAGGTTTTAAAGTTCGCCTTCCCATTGAAGTCTATGGGGTTCGCAAAGTTCGCAAACTTTCACACTTTTTGGCGTAAGTTCGCGAACTTTTTTTTTGAGGTTCGCTACATCCCTAAACGGGAAGTACACTAGATGTTTCATAATTAAAACAATAGACACAATGTATGTTCAGCACAAGTCCTATTCAATAAAACAATATTAAAAAAAGGGGGAATATTTAAATACTGTTGATTGGTGCAGGTTATAGTGCAGTAATATCTGGGAACAGAGAGGAGGGGCTTGTTGTATTATAACATAACAATAGATATTTAAGGTTGTGTATATATGTATATGAAATGCCCTATCTTCCAGAGTATTAACTATGCATGTTGCTGGGGGAATGTTTCACAATAACAAATTAATCTCATTTCTATTTTATTTATTCCCAGGTTAGTACACTAGACTGGGTACGAGCGGAAAAGATATATAACCTCTGTGAGGTTTTATTTAAAGTAAGCAAGGTATGGTTGTGTGGTTTTTATATGAATTTTACAAATATGCATTAAAATGGAGCTTTTCAGGCTCACCAAAATGTCTTTCACTTCAGGCAGGCTATCATTGCAGAATCTGTAAAGTAGATTGTTCTTGCTGTTTACCAGTACAGTTATCTGGCAAACCACATATTCATTGACCAGATTATGTTAAAATGATGTCATTAATAAATGTATTACCCAGGAGAAGGTTGGACCACAAAAATCACAGCCACACCCATCCTACAGGTGATCTATAGCTTAGCCATGCTTTAATGCCCAAACTTCTAGTCCAAAATATAAGGGAACAGGGGACTTCAATAAATAAATTGACAAAACGTTATTTCATATTAAGCAGAAAAAAATACGTTTTGGCCCTAAACGGAGGGGCACATGCTGAAAAATGTGATTGCAGGCTTCTAGGCCAACCTACCTAGAATCAGAAATTTGTAAGATCACCTAATTATCTAATATTAAGCATCCTGTAGATATATAGTACACAGCACCTAATTATAAGGCTAATAGTAAGCCCCCTTTAGTCAGTTAGTACACAGCACCTAATTATCTATCTGGCTAACAGTAAGCCTCCTGTAGTCAGTTAGTACACAGTTGTCTGGCCTAGGATGAAGCATGCTTCACAGGGGTACCACATTATATGGAATGAAGAACATACTTAGCTCCTTTTATGCCCTGAAACTGTCAAGTACTGTACTCCTTGGTGGAGCAACAGCTGCTCAGCTAGCCTACTCCAATCTCACATAAACTAAGATGAGTAAAACAGAAGCTGCCCTAACACTATCTGACATGTATAAATGATGTTGGATAAAAAAAGAAACTCTTAGCTTGTGCAATTTTATGGGGTTTTGGCATCATTAGTTCTCCCTTTCATCAGCTAAAAAGGACAAGGTCAACCACTTGCTTATTTATATGGACTTTCCAGGGCTATTCCCCTTCCTCCTGATTGATACTGAGGCATGCCTTCTTCCAGACTCTTTCACCAAAGAACTCTTGAGAAGGTTGGACCACAAAAAAATAACTTTAATGTCTACATCCATCCCACAGGTCTTCTATTGTGCAGTATAGCTTTAATGTCCAAGCATCTAGGCCAGCTTACCTAAAGTCAAAAATAAGTACCTTCACCTAATTATCTCTCCAGGTAATAGTTATCCTCCTGTGATCAGTCCCTGGTCAGTCATAATTCTGCTTAGATGAATGACTATGCTTTCTAAAAGTAGTGTTTAACAATTTGAAAGGACTCTGCATAGCCTACGACAAGTTGTATAGAACTTTGAAGAAGACATGAATGTATGTATGTATACAAGGACAAGTGTTATAATAAATAAAATAAACAAGTACAGGTATATGGTATGAGACACAGTAGGTAGGAGGTTCCTGCCCCATACAGCTTACAATCAAATATTATCAAAATCTAAAGTTTGCTTCATGCCAGGGTAAGTTATAAAGGGCAGCCCATCCCTATAACTATAAAATCTGATGCAAATGGGTTCACGCTGCAATGGAGGGTAGCCTAAGGGATTTTCTTCCTCCTTTTTAATACAGTTTTTGATTCAGGCTGATAATATACATTTAGATGTGGGATTGTGGGAACAGTGTATTGCTCAATTTCCAGAAAATAATGAACACCAATGCCAATAAAGAACATTTATCACCAGAAGCTGGGCATTTATAAAAAGCTGTAAGTGTTTATAGAACCTGTCGGATGTAATAAAAATGTTTAATTTTTTACTCTTACAGCATCATTCTTTTTTGACAGATGCTGGGAGTTTTACTGTCATACATCTTGATTGATGTAAGAGAACGTTCTATCATGTCTAGTCAAGCATAGAGATTTTACATCGTAGTATGGATTGTTTCGCCTGAAACAACCGACCATTTAAAATCACTAGGGTTTTTGGTAGAAAATCACGAAGTGTTTAATTTACTGTATGCAATATAGTAATATCAGGTTTTATATTTTAGAGGGTAAAATGTGTTATACAAACACAAACATATTCTTTATTCTACAGTTAAATTATTAAGCATTATTTAAGCAGTAACATTATAATGTTGCCGCTTAAACTAAGGGCTTCAGTCCACAGATGTAGGGCTTGGCTGGGTAACCCTAGAATTAAAAGGTGGGGGAATGCTGGGTATTAGGACCAAGAAGGTCCCCTTGGGAACAATTAGGTCATTCATAAAATAATAATCTAAATGGTGAGCGGCCATAATGCCACATGTAGGTGTTAAAAAACAAAGAACAACAAGTCGTAACTGAGGACACATTTAGGGGTATATTTATCATGCTGTGTAAAAAGTGGAGTGAAACATTACCGGTGATGTTGCTCATAGCAGCCAATCAGATGCTTTGCTTTGATTTTCTAACTATTGAAATCTAATTGCTGATTGGTTGCCCTGGGCAATATCACCAGTAATGCTTCACTCCACTTTTTACACAGCATGATAAATATATCCCTTAAAGTGTTTATTGGTTGTAAGGTGGGGACTTGGTACCCAATTTTGCCCATGACCCCTTGCTGTGTCCTTGGTTCCCTTGAATAATCACCACAAGTTCCAGGGCCACATTATAAAGAAACCACCAGCTGGAGTGATGTGTGTATCTGTATCCGTGGTTTAAAGGTCAGATCCAGTGTCGGACTGGCCCACCAGGATCCCAGGAAAACTCCCGGTGGGCCCAAGTGCCAGTGGGCCCTCTTGCTTCTAACTATTTGGCCAATCGTATAGTCATACCCTATTTCTGTATGGGAAAATGAGATGGAAATAGAGAAAAGAGACTTGGATAAAAAAGATGTTGAGGGAGGAGAGGTTGAAGGGGAATTAATAGTTTAGAAAGTTGGCCTATAGTCCAAGGTTTTCTGGTGGGCCCAAGGCATCCCAGTCCGACACTGGTCAGATGTTTCTGGGTTTTAAAGAATTCCAATTTGTTCCCCATTAACTTCTCTTCTACATTTTGATCACACCAGTAGGGAGTGTTTTATACCATATTTTGTCCATACCTGTATATACTTTTTGCTATACTCAATGACCCTGACTGAAAAACCATATTTCTCTTAGGTTTGGCCTGCTGATGAAATCTGGATTCAAGAAAATCTGTATTTAAATCATAATCAAAACGAAGAGCTTGAAGAACAAAGACCTTACTGCTTCAGCATACTAGTTGGGCATGGAAAAAGTCATTATTTTAGTGTTGAATTAGGTAGCGATTTACCAGTTTTGGAGAAGTCTTTCCAAAAAGCAATCTTTATGGAAGTTCAAAGAACAGGGGTAAGTAACGATACAAATGTTTTTTACGTATTTCAAAGCAAAAGTTTGCACGCCACATATTTACCTGAAAATCTAGGTGTCCAGTAAATATTAGTAGGTATTGGCTGCCTTGGAAGACCAGGGGGCCTGTGTAAAGTACTACAATGATCACATTTTGAGATTGTTATCAAAAGTTGTTGTTTGGATAAAGGTAAAACTAGAAAGAAATCCAGTCAAGAAACCTGGCTGAGCTCACAGACCTCCATGTTATCTTATTTTTTTAAATCTCTTAGATCAACCAGATTAGACCACCCAAATGCAGACTTTAATAATTCAAGACACTTCCATCTAGTGATACAGGTCCACAAATATATCCTTCTGTGCCCTGCAGCTTTAAACAAATATAGTTTAGCAGCCACG
Organism: Xenopus tropicalis; assembly: GCF_000004195.4. Lineage (NCBI taxonomy): Eukaryota > Metazoa > Chordata > Amphibia > Anura > Pipidae > Xenopus > Xenopus tropicalis. The sequence goes on from NC_030681.2 coordinate 134,287,484, forward strand.
TCATGAATAGCAGCAGACATTGGTAACTACAGTTTGTAAAATATTATTTTTGTTTCTATTAAGGAGTTGAAAACATTTTAGATCATGACATAATTTTTCAGGTTCATAAATTTGAACTTATTGTTATCATTTAGTCTCAGAATATAATATCCTCCCCCCTCCTCCACATTGTATAACTTCTCTTAGGTTGCACCTACCTAAAAGGTCATACCTACTAAAGGTCATATCATGCCTATAACTAAGGGTCTCTCTTGTTTTTGATACAGTCATCAAAACAAAAACTGTTTTCACCTTGATATTCATTGTTGCTAGGGCAGTTCAGTCTTTGACATCTATTTGTTGTGTAGCCAGTTTCAAGTCTTCTAGAGTTCTTTAAAGGAGAAGGAAAGGCTAATAAAGAGTTAATCTCAAGCTGCAGGCATACCTTCAGTTGTCTTAATAGTGCCCTTAAGTCTCTCTATATTTCTCCCGTTCAAATGATCAGAAGCCAAACAGGAAGAAAAAACGCTGAGCTGTGTAAAGAAAGTTCCCATAATGCCTCACTCCTGCACCAAGAGCAAGACCGGTGTACATGCTCAGTTACTTAGACTATGAGTCATCTTCCTGCTGATTGGCTCAGATCCACATTCCTAAGGGGTGGGGGAGGGAGTTCTTAGCATTCTTGAGGGAGGGGGGAGCAGGATAGGGGAGAGAGCAGAGAGCTGTGTGTCTCTGGCATAGGAAAACACGACAAATCTTTTGACAGAGAACTCAGGGGTTTTATGTGCTTATGGCTGTATTTGGCTGTGCTTATGGCTGTATTTACATAGAACTTTTTGATAAAGCTTACTTAGTTTTTACCTTTCTTTCTCCTTGAAAGTAGGGCTTCTAGATTTGAAGTTTGGTAGCTCTAACTGTACCAGGAAGTATATGGGAGACAATCTTGTGATATTATCCTTTAGATGGAATGGTATTGATACAGAAGGGCCTGAGGTCCCAGCATATTGTCTAATAATCATTCAGTATCATCAACTGCATACATTTATGAGCCTGCAATAACATGACCAGATAGGTTGGTAATAACCTATTGGGAAAAGTCTCACTTGACTATTGTGAAAATTACATATATTTAGTGAAATTGAGTCTCAGTTCAGGATGATAATGGTCTCAATGATGCCACGAAAACTTCTACCATTTTCTTAATATTTTCTAGAAGCAGACAGTTATAGATATTGTACATTTAAAGCTGTTTGCCAAAGAACTATAAAGCAATTTAAGCACTTTATGCTGGAGGCTTTCATCTATCATTAGGCACTTCTGTCTCACTGCGGGATAGCCCAAAACATTTTGCAGCCAGTTATATTTTACTTTGTGTCTTTGAAAATACAGTATTAGTGTATTGGTATAAAGTAAACTAAGACTAGAGACCCTACAAACAACACAGGAAAATGACAGAATATCTAATCTGATGGTTTCATCAAATTTAAGATGATTCCATGATATAAACATAATGATATATAGAGGATTTTATTTATTATCCTAGAAAACAATACTGCTCATTTACTATAAATGACTGCACTGCTTGGTGCAAATTGTGTACATTAAAATGGCACGTACAAAGCTCCAGACTCATCTGTACATCTGTGTGTGAATATGGGCCTGCCTTTGAACCACAAGCTGTGCCACAGTTTGCCACAAGGAATTCCCTGTATTTAACACCTGTCTTGGCCTGGTGGTAAGTACCAGGCTCCATTTGTATGTTATGCCTATAGGAGAAAGTTACATTAAACCAGCACTCACGCACATAGAGTGTGTGTACTCGAGAAAAACTAATGTCCAGTGTGCAGAGTCAGACTGGGGGGTGCAGGACCCACCGGGGCTACTGCCCAGGGGCCCCGCACCCCCAAAGGTACAGTACTTCTGCTGGACGTGTCCCCTGCAGGGGCCCCTGCCGTGCACCCCTACCCCCGCCCCTGCAGGGACCCCCACTGACGTCCTCCCCTGAGTGCGCCTATGTGAAACCCATCAGGAAAGGACATCGGTGGCCAGGGGAAGTGGCAAAAGGTTGATCAGTCCGATCCTGCCAGTGTGTGACTTAAGGCAAGCAATAGCACAGCGCATTTGCAGTGCTGGTGTAGCTGTAGTTCACCCTATAAAGACATTTAAGTGACCCTTTATAATGGTGCATTCTGCGTCACCCTTCTAACCTTAGTTATAAAGTATATCATTTAACAATATATATTGTATTTGTATAAGCATCAATACAGCCAGCTATTTGCACTTTTAATTGCCTCCTCGTTAAAGCACTATATTTCATTTAGCCAATTGATTTCAATAAAACATCAAGGGATCTTACATTATGTGACCTATGTTCTCTCCTTACATTATAAATAAACCTTATTGGGATTTCCACTTATTCTTAAAATTCTTATTTCGAATGAGTTCATGTAATAATAGGAGCACAGGGGGTAATATTTCCAATATATCGTAACCCGTAGCACCAAACAGCATTTAGTATTTACTGGTCAGTTAGAGATTAAACAATGAAATGGCTGCTATAAATTACTATACCAGGGCAAAGTTTGCCCCTGTTCCCAGCATAATGTTTTATTAACGACCATTGTGATTCCCATTCCTATTATTCATTTTAATATCACACACTCTGAGTTGTCCAAAGGCGAGAAACACAGTTAATGTCACTGCTTAGTTGATATATCTGTCTACTTAATTGTGACAAAATGAATGTATAATGAACATACACCATAAACACATCATATAAACCATTTCTAATAGTCTTCTATTGAGTATCACTCAAATTCAGTTGCCATCTTATATAATATAAGGGTAATTAGTGTTTAATTCAGATCTCATGGCAGATCTCAAGCCAGTACAATTAGCTCCAGAATTTTCATCTTCTATGACAGGCTAGCCTCATTTTCTGCTTAGTAATTTGACCCCTAAGCTTAGCTTCTCATCAGCTGCCCAGAGCCCACTGAGCATGTGCAGTGCCACTGACACTCCTACCGAAATTCCAGATGGAGAGTGCCTGTGACAACTTTGAAGGCCTGGATCATTACTACTATAGAGATATTGAATAGTGATAAGCGAATCTGTTCCACTTCGCTTTGCCGAAAAATTTGCAAATCTTTCAAAAGATCCACGAAATGTTGTGCGGCAAAAAAAAAATTGTCGCCCGCGACTATTCTTTTGTCGCACGGCTATTCTTTTGTTGCCCACGGCTATTATTCCGTCGCGTAGCTATTCTTTTGACGCCCGTGACTATACTTTTTTGATGCGAATTTTTCCGCAGCTAATTTTTTCATCCGTTTCGTGAAACAATCCGCCAATGGTGAAACGCGGAAATTTGTTGAAACATTTCGCCCTTCACAAATGTTGAACCTTGGCTGGTGCATTAAGCGCAGTATATAAAATGCATTATTTTAGGGTTTAGTTCTCCTTAAAGTAGTTTTATGCCCTTTCAAACTTTGGTGGCCTCAGCCCTACCTTAACATTTCCTCTATTTTCTCTATCTCTTTGTGTAGTTACTGGTTATTATTGGTATTTAAACTTAATGAGAAGAAAAGATTTCAAACCATATGTTTATAGAGCAGTTCTTTACTAGCTCAATTCATGTTGCTTCTGACTTTTATAAATTGCCCTTTGCCTCTCATCTATAGAATCTAAAAAGCATTTGGATTGCTAGGAAATGTTATTGGTTCTGAGACCATTAGTTCCAATGCATACTCGGGCATGTCTCAAGCAAGTGCCTTGATAAGAAGCGGAATTGCATTATGAGGACACAGTATGGCTGGAATGTAGCCTTGGCTCTTTCTGGATGAGGTTACTTAAGTATTTCTTCATTGGACTTTGCTTTTAAAGCTCAATGTGAAGAGTCTCTCAAACTCCTCTTACGTAAATCCACTCAGCTTGCAAGTAGTGCTGCTGCCGCTTGAGTGAACCTTTATGATTTAGTGTGTTTGGTTTAAAATTCAAGAGAACGCATGAAACTTTTCTTTAACTTTGATATGTCATGTAAATGTTGTGCACGGTTTATATGGTACATCTGTATTTTTTCTGAAAAGAAGATTCTATTTAAAAGAGCCTTTCAGTGTTTGGGATGTGCAATCTATAATGAAAGAAAACATGCGAAAGAGAAACCTCTTTTCTCTTCATTCTTAGGAGTAAAGATGGTTTCTGAGACTCAGACCCTGGTGAGAGGAGCCAAGGTGGTTGGACAGTATCTAACGGTCACTATATTTCAATTATGGCTAAGAAAGATTTAGGAATACACATGAAGGGACAATTTACCCCCTTAGATCTCTCCAGACTTTAAAGTCTGCATCTTATTGGCCTATTTATAGGAGCAAACTGTAATTTTGCCCCCATAAATAGGCCAATAAGATGCAGACTTTAATGTCTGGAGAGATCTAAGGGGGTAAATGGTCAGATATATATTGGGTAGATTTGAACATTCCATTGGCAAGGATCGCATCAGTCCACTGATATCTATTGGTGCATCTGCATAAGACTCTGTTTTGATCAAAACAACCCCATTTGACAATATCAGTGTATGGCTACCCTCAGAAGCACATTTACAAAAGCACGAACGCTCCGAGCGTATTTTCGCCGATTTTTTCGGGCGTCCGCACGACTTTTTCGTAGGCCGCACGACTTTTTCGGACGTTTGCACGAAAAAATCGGAAAGGTTTTACCACTGTTTACAATTGTTCGGTACGAAAATTTCGTGACTTTCGGATCACCAATACAATATTATCGTGACTAATACGATTTTTTCGTAAGCATTTTCGTGATATTTGTGATCTTTCGAAATTTTCGTTTCCAATACGATTTTTTCCCATTCGTGATTTGGATTCGTGGATTAGTAAATGTGCCCCTTAGTGTGTTGTGTGCAGGAGTGAATAAGGACCTAGGATTCCATTGCATTACATAATTAGTATAGAGTCTAACACTGCCTTGTATTAAGCAGAGATCCACAAATCACAGTTGTACTATGCTCGAGGCTATGAATTCTCAGAAAATAATAGTCAGGTCAGTGGAGCAAGTAGATATTACTGGCCCCACAGCAAATTCAATTTAGGGCCCCAAAACATCGATAAGTTGACCTATCCTACCAAGATATATTGGAATTGCTCATTAACCTTATTGGGCCCCTTACACTCCTGGGCCCTCCTGCAACTGCAAGGTCTGCTTTCTCTATAGTTACACCCCTGAGTCTGTAGCCCCCACAACAAAAACACGCACACACGTTACTGTTTTTAACAGTAACATAAAAATGAATATATATAGCATTAGATTTATGAAGCCTTTTGAAAGCAGAATTTAGTAAGTATATTATTCTTAACCAAAAATGTGAAATAATCAAAATTTTATAATTACAGTAAAACTGCATTGAACAGTACAAAATGTTTCCATACAAAATATAGGGCTACTTTACAGTGAAGGGGAGCACTAAAATACACAAAAAGGGTTAAAGTTGTATTTTAGCAGCAACTACAATGTACAATATAGCAATCGCTGGCACTCACTGTGTTCCAATTGACAAACTCCTTCCCATTTATAACAATGGTCTGTTTGTAATTTTGTGGCAAAATCTTCTAAACTGACAGAGATGTCACTACACAGTGGGATAATATATCAGGCAGCTCCACTGTAGATTGCGGTTGACCCTGTTGAACAGAACCTCTCCCTGTCGGCACAGTGTATCCCATTAAGGAGTTATAGAGATACACAGCATCTTCAAATTCTTTAAATTATTCTGTAGATGTTTTGATCACTGTGTATAAGGATTGCCCCCGGCTGGAAGCAATCCAAAGCTTTTCATTTGCTCCAACTTCTTTATAGGCGCTGTAATATACAAGCAGATAGCACAGCTTCTGACTTACAATGTGCCCTGTGCTGTTTTACTTTAAGAATTTCTCCTGTTTAGAAAGGGAGGTTATTTTTTCTAGACGACTGAAGAAGGTGAAATGTATATGTGTATATCTGTTCTTGATTTATTAAAGAATTTTTAGGATAAAAGGTTCCGTGCGCTGTATCTCGCTGTGATCCCAACTCCTTGGTGTCGGAATGTCAAGGATTGTTTAGAAACCTGGAGTTTGTATGCATTTTTTGTATCTTCTTTCTATGTGAGAACATCGACAGATGCCAGAAGTTCCTTTGCTAGAGATGCTCATTGTTACAGTATGTTTATATCTATTGATAACACATATTTCATTTGCAGTTGTAATGAAAGGATGCCTGATATTGCAGATAGAATGAAAGAACATTCAATCAGTAGCACAAATCTATCAGTATTTTACGCCTACCTCTCTGGCTGTATAAAATAACTTGTTATACTCAACTGGAATTGCAACCCCTCTTGTCCATACTTATATGCTCTATATATATATCGACAGGTATATCCTTCCTAAATGTTCATTTTTATTCTTTTCTCACTAAATAAAATAAAATTACACGTATTTATTCATTTATTTATATTTTCCATGGACCTGTAGGTAAAAGTCTCCCTTCTGTGGTAACAACTACATGTGTTTATTTGTGAAATCCCTTTGGATATAGTTATATTTTTTACATATGTTCATCCTTTTAAACTATATTGACATTTTACTGAGATTTAATCTAACAGAAGCTGATCAATGATCTCATTATAAGTTTGACTCTACCACCCAGGAAAGCAGCCATCATTAAATTTTATTTCCTACATTGAAGCAGTCTTTGGGGAAATTTGCTGCTGGTAATAGAATCAAATCCCATGTATCAGACCCTTGGATGATGCAGATAGAGATCTTATATTCGATTATACATGACTGAGATCTTTCCGTTTCTTTAACTAGTCTGCCGTGTCCCAAGTCTGCTTTCAATTTCAACCGTTAATGAATATATAGATCATAAAATAAATGTAGCATCATCATCAATTCATCTCTCTGAATCTTCCATGACGTGTGTAGCAGAAGAAACACTTTGGGACATAAGTGATATGATCTAGAAAAGACCTGTTTTATGTACAGTGATAACAAACAAACCAAAATAAAAACTTAAATGTGCGGTAAAATCACATTCTAGATGACAGTAATGTTGAGTGATTGGGCTGCAAATTAACTTTAGCCCTAGATGTTCCAACAGACTAAATCATCTTTGAAACGGTAAAACTGACTGTATAGGAAACTTTGGCATTTATATACAGAATGTGTTGTTGGATTCAAAGGAATTGTGAAGAGCATTGTGGAGGAAACTGATAATGGATGGGAAGAGCCTATGGAAAATATTGTTAATGAGTTTGCATGTTGTTCTGTGCTTGCCTGGGTATTCCAGTTTCTATCCACACTCCAAATGCCTGCAGGGCAATTGGCTCCTAATAAAGTTGATCATAGGGGCCCATTTACTTACTCACGAACCGGGCGAATGCGCCCGATTGCGTTTTTTTCGTAATGATCGGTATTTGGCGATTTTTTTCGGAAAATTGTCGCGACTTTTTCGTTACCAATACGATTTGCGCGAAAAAACGCGAGTTTTTCGTAGCCGTTATGATGCGCTCGTATTTTGTCGCGACTTTTTCGTAGCCTTCGTGCCGAGTACGAAAGATTCGGATTCATTCAAGCTTCAGTATGGTGACTTTACTTGGGCCAGGTTGGAGCTGCAGGGTGCCATTGAGTCCTATGGGAGACTTTCCTTGGGCCGGGTTGGAGCTGCAGAGTGCCATTGAGCCCTATGGGAGACTTTCCTTGGGCCGGGTTGGAGCTGCAGAGTGCCATTGAGACCTATGGGAGACTTTCCTTGGGCCGGGTTGGAGCTGCAGAGTGCCATTGAATCCTATGGGAGACTTTCCTTGGGCCGGGTTGGAGCTGCAGAGTGCCATTGAGTCCTATGGGAGACTTTCCTTGGGCCAGGTTGGAGCTGCAGAGTGCCATTGAGCCCTATGGGAGACTTTCCTTGGGCCAGGTTGGAGCTGCAGAGTGCCATTGAGCCCTATGGGAGACTTTCCTTGGGCCAGGTTGGAGCTGCAGAGTGCCATTGAGCCCTATGGGAGACTTTCCTTGGGCCAGGTTGGAGCTGCAGAGTGCCATTGAGCCCTATGGGAGACTTTCCTTGGGCCAGGTTGGAGCTGCAGAGTGCCATTGAGCCCTATGGGAGACTTTCCTTGGGCCAGGTTGGAGCTGCAGAGTGCCATTGAGACCTATGGGTGACTTTCCTTGGGCCGGGTTGGAGCTGCAGAGTGCCATTGAGTCCTATGGGAGACTTTCCTTGGGCCAGGTTGGAGCTGCAGAGTGCCATTGAGCCCTATGGGAGACTTTCCTTGGGCCAGGTTGGAGCTGCAGAGTGCCATTGAGCCCTATGGGAGACTTTCCTTGGGCCAGGTTGGAGCTGCAGAGTGCCATTGAGCCCTATGGGAGACTTTCCTTGGGCCAGGTTGGAGCTGCAGAGTGCCATTGAGCCCTATGGGAGACTTTCCTTGGGCCAGGTTGGAGCTGCAGAGTGCCATTGAGCCCTATGGGAGACTTTCCTTGGGCCAGGTTGGAGCTGCAGAGTGCCATTGAGCCCTATGGGAGACTTTCCTTGGGCCAGGTTGGAGCTGCAGAGTGCCATTGAGTCCTATGGGAGGCTTCCAAAATCATGCTAAGTCTGAAAGTTTCGCCCGCTGCTTACGAGCGCTCAATACGAAAAAGTTGCGACAAGATACGAGTGCATCGTAATGGCTACGAAAAACTTGCATTTTTTCGCGCGAATCGTATTGGTAACGAAAAAGTTGTGACAATTTCCGAAAAAGTCGTAAAGGCGCCGAAAAAAATCGCAAAAAATACGTAAAAGTTGCAAAATGTTCGTTTTCCAATCGGATTTTTCCAAATCGGATTCGAATTTGTGTCTTAGTAAATGTGCCCCATAGTGTGCGAATGAACTTAGAATCTAAGTTCCACTGTGGTGGGAACTGATGCTAGTGATGTAGGATCAATATAAAGCAGAGATCCCCAACCAGTGGCTCGGGGGCAACATGTTGCTTACCAACCCCCTTGGATGTTGCTCCCAGTGGCCTCAAAAGAAGGTTTACAAACTTAAGAATTAATTTTATAATTAGAGTTATAATTAAAATTAAAGAATTTTAGAGTTTATGGCTTAGAGCCAAGTTTTGGCTGCATTGAAAACCAAGTGTACTGACAAATCTCCAGTCCATATAGGGGCTACCAAATAACCAATAACAGGCCATACTTGGTACCCCAGGTATATTTTTCATGCTTGTGTTGCTCCCCAACTCTTTTTACATTTGAGCAGTGCAGAATACAACAGCACTATATAAATAAAGGATAAATAAATATCATGCACGATAGGAGTAGTATACTTTACGTGGTCTACGTCAGGTGAAAAATATAAGCTTACTAGCGCAAAACTTCTGTTACGGCATTGGACCAGTCCTTTGTGATGTATGATTTTCTGCTTATCTTGTGATATATCATCAGTATTGAGCTAGTGATAATATCTAAGAGCAACTCTGGTTCAGCTCTGAAGAGAGATATAAGCAAAAGCTAACACATCCGATTTGGCTCTGGCCCCACAACACATATAAAGCCTGGTAGGGAGTAAAGGGGAGATGCTGAGTGCATTTCTCACAAGGAGGGAGAGCTATGGAATTCCTCTGTATTTGGAGATAAAACCCAAGAGACCCAAGTGGTTAATGACCAAAAGGGACCTACGTTCCATTCCAATTGCTTTTGGTGTAATTTATAAATAAGCCACTAGTGATGAGCAAATCTGTCCTGTTTCGCCTCGTCATGAAATTCACGAAACAGCAAGAAAATTCGCGGCACAGTGAAAAATTTGTGAAACCCATTCATCGCACGATTTTGACATGACTGCGCCCGATTTGCTGCGCAACAAAAAAAAAACTTCCGCAGCGAATTTCCACAAACGTTTTGCAAAACAATCCGCCAATGGCGATATGTGGAAATTTGCTGCGAATAGTATAGTATAGTAGCATAGTATCCAAGGCTATTGTGATACTAAAATTTACAGTAAGTATTGCTGCTGGTATATATGGTGTATGTATGTGGGTGTATAGATAGGTCAGTATAGGTCTGTATGTGAGTGTATAGATAGGTCAGTATGGGTCTGTATGTGAGTGTATAGATAGGTCAGTATGGGTCTGTATGTAAGTGGATAGATAGGTCAGTATGGGTCTGTATGTGAGTGGATAGATAGGTCAGTATGGGTCTGTATGTGAGTGGATAGATAGGTCAGTATGGGTCTGTATGTGAGTGGATAGATAGGTCAGTATGGGTCTGTATGTGAGTGGATAGATAGGTCAGTGTGGGTCTATATGTGAGTGGATAGATAGGTCAGTATGGGTCTGTATGTGAGTGGATAGATAGGTCAGTATGGGTCTGTATGTAAGTGTATAGATAGGTCAGTATGGGTCTGTATGGGAGTGGATAGATAGGTCAGTATAGGTCTGTATGGGAGTGGATAGAGAGGTCAGTATGGGTCTGTATGTGAGTGGATAGATAGGTCAGTATGGGTCTGTATGTGAGTGGATAGATAGGTCAGTATGGGTCTGTATGTGAGTGGATAGATAGGTCAGTGTGGGTCTGTATGTGAGTGGATAGATAGGTCAGTATGGATCTGTATGTGAGTGGATAGATAGGTCAGTATGGGTCTGTATGTGAGTGGATAGATAGATCAGTATGGGTCTGTATGTGAGTGGATAGATAGGTCAGTATGGGTCTGTATGTGAGTGTATAGATAGGTCAGTATGGGTCTGTATGTGAGTGGATAGATAGATCAGTATGGGTCTGTATGTGAGTGGATAGATAGGTCAGTATGTGTCTGTATGTGAGTGGATAGATAGGTCAGTATAGGTCTGTATGTGAGTGGATAGATAGGTCAGTATGGGTCTGTATGTGAGTGGATAGAGAGGTCAGTATGGGTCTGTATGTGAGTGGATAGATAGGTCAGTATGGGTCTGTATGTGAGTGGATAGATAGGTCAGTATGGGTCTGTATGTGAGTGGATAGATAGGTCAGTATGGGTCTGTATGTGAGTGGATAGATAGGTCAGTATGGGTCTGTATGTGAGTGGATAGAGAGGTCAGTATGGGTCTGTATGTGAGTGGATAGATAGGTCAGTATGGGTCTGTATGTGAGTGGATAGATAGGTCAGTATGGGTCTGTATGTGAGTGGATAGATAGGTCAGTGTGGGTCTGTATGTGAGTGGATAGATAGGTCAGTATGGATCTGTATGTGAGTGGATAGATAGGTCAGTATGGGTCTGTATGTGAGTGGATAGATAGATCAGTATGGGTCTGTATGTGAGTGGATAGATAGGTCAGTATGGGTCTGTATGTGAGTGTATAGATAGGTCAGTATGGGTCTGTATGTGAGTGGATAGATAGATCAGTATGGGTCTGTATGTGAGTGTATAGATAGGTCAGTATGGGTCTGTATGTGAGTGGATAGATAGATCAGTATGGGTCTGTATGTGAGTGGATAGATAGGTCAGTATGGGTCTGTATGTGAGTGGATAGATAGGTCAGTATGGGTCTGTATGTGAGTGGATAGATACAGTAGGTCAGTATAGGTTGTGTGCTGGGTTAACTTGGAAGGGTTGAACTTGATGGACTCTGGTCTTTTTTCAACCCTATGTAACAATGTAATACAGCAACAGCCTGTACTGATATTAGCGGGTATGTGGGAGATAGCTACATCAGTGTAAATCAGTAATAAATGAAATGAATGGAATGATACAAGTAGATACAAAGACAACTACATAAATGCATAACACAGAGAAACAAACTCATCCAATGTTCAGGCCGCTGGCACTTGTGTTTGCAGAGTTAATCAACCTTGGCTCTTGTTGTAACAACAAATTAACACTTTTCTCAGTGATTATTCAACCCGTCAAATTGGCATGAATCTGAACTGAGACATGGGGGTATCAACAACAGGAGGCTGTGCACTGGAATGATTTTTGACATCCAATTGATTTACTGTATCCCTTATAAATGTATATTATCATGTTTGCTTTTCATATTTGGTAGAGGTTAATTTTAAAGAGTAAAGAAGAAAAAAGTGGAAAGCCAAGGTAAAAATGGCTGCAAGCTTTCAGGATGATACATTTCCTATTTGTAAGCAGATAATGGCATATTGGCTAACAGGGTACTACACTTATACATGTGACAGTGTTTCTCCTGATTCCTTTGGTGGCGGTGCTGCCTTTTTCCCTGCCTGAACAGGTTTATTATAAATACATATGTTGCCTTTTGACTGATAACTGAGCCAGCCTGTCAGATGGAAATGCACACACTGTAAGTGTGAAATCTGAACATTTGTTCAAAGTAGAAGGTGTTAAAAAATCTAATATGGGCTGCTGTCGGATACATAAGTAGATGATCCCGATCCAGACTCCAACTGTGTTTGTTATGTTTATGGAAACAGGAGAAGATTAGGCAGCTGAGATGGCACACACCAAACTTTTGCTCTCTTTTTTTTCCACAAGTAACAAAAATGGGTCAATATTGGGGGGACTCACTGCTGCGGTGAGTCAGACTGGGATATCTGGGGCCCACCAGGTACCTGACTCAAGGGCCCAGCCAATGTCTTTATGTATTTCTCGCCATGCCTCATTTACTTAATGCAGACAAACACAATAGTATGCAATTCCCATGTGTTTTCCCACAATGCAGCAGTATTTCCAGAATTCCAATGTTACAGTTGCCACGGGAAGTTGCGTCTGACACAATTGCAGCTGATACATCAAAATGAATGCAATGTGATATAATACGAGCTCTTGCTTCTACACAAAGCGGATACAATTGTAATAACTGTTTTCTAAATTCAGTTGGTGTCATTTCCAGCACAAGAGTGATCGCCAGATTCTTCTGGTGCATCTGTGCTACTGTTGCAGGTCACTGTGATGACCCTGGAGTTACCATCTGGTTTGACGGTAGCCCAAGGGCCGAGATCCCCAACCTTTTATACCCATGAGCCACATTCTAATGGAAAAAGTGTTGGGGAGCAAGGCAGGCACAGAAAAAGTTAATGGTAATGAAAATAGGAGCTATAGCTGGCTATTTGGTAACCCCTATGTGGACTGGCAGCCTATAAAAGGCTCTGTTTGGCTTTACACTGGGTTTTATGCAATCGACTCTTGCCTCCCAGCCAGAAATTTAAAAATAATCACCTACTTTGAGGCCACTGGGAGCAACATCCAAGGGGTTGGGGGGCAACATGTTGCCCCTGAGCCACTGGTTGGGGATCACTGCCCTAGGGTGTCGATAGGTGCATCAGTGTCGACACAAGTACCATTTATGAATGGGGTTTTATGCACAACTGACTGCAGAAAAATGTGCAAACCTGCAACTTTAATTTTTGTGGAGGCTACTTTTTCGCATAGCTGTCAGCTCAGGGTACTGGCCCTAAACCACAAACGTACTTCAGTCAGCACACGTATATATATACTGTATATAGAGCAAGAATATGGCTGACTTGTATGTCTCTGCTATTAATAGTTCTGTAAGTGAGATGCTATATTAAACAGATTCTCTTTTCTCTGTCCTGCTGTACTTTGTCTTTCCTGATAACATGAAAACACCATCTGTTGTTTGCTTTGCCGACAACAATCCCAAGAAGTAACAACAATGCATCTTTAATTAGAGCCTGCTCTCGAGCAGCGCACCAGCTTCTAGGATGGGAAACTAATGTGTGGGGAATAGCGCTTGGCTTTTGTTGTTACAAATGGAATATTAAAATACAGATAGGGTGGTTATATTATCTGTGTGTGTCCGGGATGGGAGATAAGCCTTATGGGGAAAGTTATAGTTCATTTTACAAGATAGGTGCCCCATGCCCAGAACCTGACTGGTCAGGCTGTTAGATTTATTTATTTCCTTCCATATATCTGTATTCCATTTTATATGTTACAGAGTTAAACTTCTTTGTGTAAAGCTCTTATATTGTGTAATATTGATAAATGCAAACATCTCCTACGCTCATGTAACAAGAGGTTTTACAACGATATCCTACTACTGCCCTTCAGCTATTGTTGATATACCCCTCCCAGCACCCCTTAACTAGCAATGAGTTTGCTGAGATTTGTAGCCTGACAGCAGCTGTAGGGCCACAGGCTAGATATCTCTGTTACACATGCTAGGAATAATCATTTGTGTGCTGCATCTGCATCCTATAACACACTTAAGGTACTGTTGGATCATCAAAACTCTTGGCTTTAAAGCAACATGGCGCAGCGTGCCTTTAACTATGTGTGCTCTACTGGTTTGGGCTGATTTATGAGCAGAAAACAGCTACTGCCAAGACTGCATGGCATTAACCTTAACTCTCTTCTTTTTAACCAGATTCCATGAGATCAAAAAAAAGAATTTAGCACTTGTATATTAAGTGATCAACCTTTTATGTGGGATCTCATGATGGAGGACCAGGTTTAATTCCCTGGACAGGTCACTTCATCTCCTAGTTTCCTGGCTTATGTGAGCCTATCATGGCTGCCATGGTTGCTGTAAAAAAACCCTGTAAAGCGCTTTGAGATGTAGCACCAGAAATGTTGGCGCCCTGTACAATTATTTATATGAGGCCAGGGTCGGACTGGGGGTGCAGGGGACCTTGCACCCCCCAATGATGGCCCCCACCGCCTTAACACCCCCCTCCGCCAGGGCCCCCAACACCCGTCCTACCCCCGCCTAAATGAAACTTACCTGCAACGTGTTGGGGGAGGGAGACCGGTGGATCAGTGGAGCACCCTGCAGGGATCAGGCCTGGGTTTTTTCCCAGTGATCCAGCGGCCCAGTCCGACGCTGTAAGGGGCCACCCATAAACATGTGTGCTGTACTAAAATGTTGGCCACGCCCCTTGGTGTGCAATATAAACACCTGATGTTACTCTTTAACAAGCAGTTTAGGCTGATGCCGCACGTGGCGTTTTTACGCTGCATATTTTCTAATTCTCTCAGCGGCTGAAAAACGCCCAATATCATCATCCATAGAAATAACTTGAAAAGACTCAAGGCAAACCACACAAAGCGTAAATACGCTAGAGAACGCCTTAGCACGGATTTTTCAAGCGTTGGCTGAAATACGCCAGTATTTGCAAAGCAAGCTATTCCTATGTATACACAAAGGCAGCTGCCAGACCTAGCGGAAATACGCGGCGTTTTTTACTATTTCGCACTATTAGCACCATGGAAACGGGATTTGCTTACGTCACCAGTTCTAGGCTGAAAAACGCCATAGTCAGGGGCTGTGTGGCTTGTGCGGCGTTTTTAGGCTAAGAAAATACGCAGCGTAAAAACGCCACATGTGGCATCAGCCTTATATAAAGAGTTCAAATAATTAATGAGCTAATTAAGTCAGTTCATTGGAGTTCAGTGGAGTTTGCCTTAAATTGAAACCCTACAATCCTTCCTGTCCCTGCTCTGCGTTGTCATTGCTTGATATGGAAGTTTATGTAAGTTTTTGCACAAGTTATGTACTGTAAGCTGTGTAAGTTTAGGGGCCCAGTGAATGAAATAATAAGTGCTTTAACTGGGTGTTCAAAGGTGTAAGGCCTTGCACTGCTCCCCGTGCCAATGTAAGGGCCGTGACAGACAGGGATGGCATACGCAGTGGGATGGCATACGCGGCGCGCCTATTTGCCAAAAATCGCGAAGTTGCCTTGAGAAGAAATTTTGGCAATTTTGGCAATTTTGGCACTGTGTATGCCATCCCATTGGCGATTTACATTCTAGCTGGTGGGATGGCATTTCGGGGAGATTAGTTGCGTGGCGACTAATTTCCCCGTCTGCCACGGCCCTAATATCATTCCATTGGTTAAGGCTTCTGCTGCAGTTGGAAAGTGTCGCCACGCCTTGGTGACAGTTCCTGATGTAATCGCATTGGTGCCTGTGGCCTCTGTACAAGCCGAATTAATAATTTTGACAAGTGGAGACGTAATGTGATCATTAGCCATTTCTTTTCAACAAATTGCCTGATGATGGATGAATCAGCAGTAATTAAAGGAAGGAACAAAACCTGGGTCTGCTTTACCACTTGCAAAGAAATCAGCATGGTCCTTTTTCATTGCCGGCATTCCATCTGTTATTGGCGCAAGCTTCTTAATGTGTACACTTTTATTTGAAAAATACTTCTAAACTTTATTGTAGCTTTCATACACTCTTAGTAGTCTGACCGGCAACAGTGTCAGGAACTTTTCTTCTGCTGTGAAAATTCGTTTAAATATCCACCAAAGACTTCTAGCTGAGCAATGTTCCAAGTGTCAGAATAGTCTTCACATCTAAAACCCGCTCTAGGACAAGTAACTTGAATATTCATTAAACAAAACAGAGATTGTTTGTCCATTTATTAAATTATATTCTAGCTGGCCAACATTTAAGCACAAGTTAAGCCTACAATTTCCTACCATGTACGGGCACACCTCCCTCACCAAAATGGCATCATTTATTCTAAATATATCCCATGTTCACCAGCACCATCAGATTTTCCTGAAACAAATAACAGCTTTCACCAGTGGCCATTTTCCCTCTGACATTATCAGTGACATTAACATCTGCAACAGTATATGTGCGCTGTAAAGTTCATGCAATCAAGAGTGCAGGCTTACACAGGCAGAACTTACTTTGATAAAAAGTTCTGCTCTGAATGAGCACTGCAATGGTTAAGCTGAGTTCAGAAGAGGAGGTTAGGAGAACAAAATAGGTGCAGACAGCTAGAGCAGAGTTTCTATAGGAACCAGAAATGCCATCTCTTCATTGGCTACTAGACTGGAGGGTGTGTTTGGTAACCTGGGTTGAGAAGAATTAAGCATGCTCAGTTAGCCTTGATAATTAATATTCAGACTTCCTACACAACAGAGGACAAAGAAACCTTATGACAATGCTGGTTAAAAAGCATAACACCAATAAGAATAATAATATGGCTAAAAAACACTTCAAGCAAGTCTAAATTACCTTTTTGTATGTATTTCAAATTTAACAAGTTACACTGATGTGGCATTAAAAAAAACATGCAATTAAATGTTTTTTTGGGGGGAGAAAACTTAAATGGTATATTTACTAAACTACATAATATAAAATGAAACATAATTACAGGTATGGGACACGAAATCCGCTATCCAGAAAGTTTTGAATTACAAAAAGGCCATCTCCCATAGGCTCCATTTTAATCAAATAATTCATATTTTTAAAAATTACCTTTTTCTTTGTAATAATAAACCAGTACCTTGTACTTGATCCCAACTAAGATATAATTACCCCTTATTGGGGGCAGAACAGCCCTATTGTGTTTATTTAATGGTTAAATGATTCCCTTTTCTCTGTAATAATAAAACAGTACCTGTACTTGATCCCAACTAAGATATAATTACCCCTTATTGGGGGCAGAACAGCCCTATTGTGTTTATTTAATGGTTAAATTATTCCTTTTTCTCTGTAATAATAAAACAGTACCTGTACTTGATCCCAACTAAGATATAATTACCCCTTATTGGGGGCAGAACAGTCCTATTGGGTTTATTTAATGGTTAAATGATTCCCTTTTCTCTGTAATAATAAAACAGTACCTGTACTTGATCCCAACTAAGATATAATTACCCCTTATTGGGGGCAGAACAGCTCTATTGGGTTTATTTCATGGTTAAATGATTCCCTTTTCTCTGTAATAATAAAACAGTACCTTGTACTTGATCCCAACTAAGATATAATTACCCCTTATTGGGGGCAGAACAGTCCTATTGGGTTTATTTAATGGTTAAATTATTCCTTTTTCTCTGTAATAATAAAACAGTACCTGTACTTGATCCCAACTAAGATATAATTACCCCTTATTGGGGGCAGAACAGCTCTATTGGGTTTATTTAATGGTTAAATGATTCCCTTTTCTCTGTAATAATAAAACAGTACCTGTACTTGATCCCAACTAAGATATAATTACCCCTTATTGGGGGCAGAACAGCCCTATTGGGTTTATTTAATGGTTAAATGATTCCCTTTTCTCTGTAATAATAAAACAGTACCTGTACTTGATCCCAACTAAGATATAATTACCCCTTATTGGGGGCAGAACAGCCCTATTGGGTTTATTTAATGGTTAAATGATTCCCTTTTCTCTGTAATAATAAAACAGTACCTGTACTTGATCCCAACTAAGATATAATTAATCCTTATTGGAGCCAAAACAGCCCTATTGGGATTACTGTTTATGTTTTTTTTTTAGTAGACTGAAGGTATGGAGATCCAAATTGCAGAAAGTATCCTGAAAACCCCAGGTCCCGAGCATTCTGGATAACAGGTCCGATCTCCAAATGCTACAGGAACTACACTTTGTATTATGACAGGATTTTATTACTTATTTATTACTTGCTGAAATGGAACAAATTATTTCTACATTACTATAACTCAGTAGTAATGGAAGATGGAAGCAAAATGTGTTCCATAGTCTCTGGCAGGAATGGCATAAAAACGCCTCTGTAATCAAGTTTACGTTCATTCATGGACAATAGTTTATTTTGAAGAAGTAAATATCTATGAGCTGCCAATGGCTCCCCCCCTTTGTTGCTCACCTGATTTCTGTAATATATCTAGTACTTCTGTAGAGATGTCTTGGCTATATATCAATGTATAAGTATATGTTTTCCCTCGGGCAACATAACAAATGCCATAAATATAAACTTTCTATAAAACTTTTCCTGCAGGTTAGTCTGCTAATCAATAGCTGAAAGCGCATGTTTCATTATGCTGTAAATGTGCTTACAATGCAGGACGCTCAGCACTCTGTCAGCCATTAGTTACAGAACTGGAACGTTTTTATGAGCTCTTTTTGTCCCAGACTCCTTGATATTATACTTTATATTCATATTACTTGTGTTGTAAATCCTCGACATTTGAATAACACTTAGAACAATTAGTATTCTTCCTAAAAACACATTCTGCTTTTAAACAGCACAGTCTTAAGCTTAAATAGCTCCACATTAGTCTTATAGTTGCAGCAAAGTGCATGGCCCATTCTAGTTCTAATAGGGAAACAGGAAGGCCCATTGGGGGGAGGCATGATGATGTGGGTCAGAGAGGAGGCGGGGCTGTGATGTCACAGGGGTGGGTCTATGACACGGCTATTGGTCAATGTAACTCAGTCCTGCCTGGTTTTCCTAATTAGGAAAGCACTAAACGCTAGGGTTGCTACCTCTGCCGGCTAAGAAAACCGTGCAGGGATGACGTCATGGGGGGGAGGGTCATGATGATGTGGGGCAGAGAGTATGCGGGGCTGTGATGCTGCAGGGGTGGGTCTATGAGATGGCAATTGGTCAATGTTATTGAGTCCTGCCCGGTTTTCCTAATTAGGGAAACCGGGCAGGTGGTTTTGGCCCAGGCAGCCCTTTCCCAAAACCAGGCTGTCCGGGTAAAAACTGGACAGGTGGCAACCTTACTAAACTCATTTCTACGAATATCAGTCATTTATCAAAAGATCCAAATTAAAAAAACATGAACAAAAAAAGAGGCAGAAAAAAATGCAAAAAACTTGTGCGACAATACAAAAACCGCAATTTTTTCATTTTGTTGCACAAATGACAGCGTCATAAACCCCTGAAAACCTCTAAAACCACAAAGCAAAGAAAGATCTTCCAGTTGTAAAAAGAACATTTGCCATTTGACTTCTACGTGATCAAGACAGGTTTTAGAGGCGTACTTTTGCTTTTCGATTTGTCGCAGTTTTGATGCATAATAAATCATTAAAGTTTTTTTATTTTTCAAGTGACAAAATCGTATTTTGTCGCAAAAAATACAAATAGGGAAAAAAAATTGAGACACACACGTAACCTATAGAAGACTGCTTTAAAAGTAGGGATGCATCAAATCCACTTTTTTGGTTGAATACCGAACCTAATCCTAATTAGCGTTTGCTACTAAGGTTCTGGAAGGGTTAAATATAACTGCATAACAAAAAATATAAACTTCCTTGTTTATGTGACAAAAAGTGAAATCGCGTGATTTTTAGGATACGGATTAGGTTTGGCCAGGTGTGTGGATTCGGCCAATTTCGAATCCGAAAAATTTGCAAAAGGCATTAATGAAGCCAGTGGGCAATTTTTTAACGTCTTTTTGTTCTGCGCAAAATGCATTGAAGTCAATGGGCGTTTTTACACCTTTTTTTATGAAATATTTGACGTAAATGGTGAATATTCCCCAAACAAATACATGTCATATACTTCTGCAACAGTTTATTTTATTACACCTGCTATGGTTTCTACAGGTCCCCTCCCAACATGCGGGGAAGGCATCCATAGAGGCATTTAATATACTATGTGCAGCTTTACATAACATTGTCTCATTAGGAAAATGATGTATCTTGTTATTGAAAGAAGAAACAGAACAAATTCAAATTAAATATACCTATATAGACACAGAAAATGGGCTCCAATGGGAATTTATTATGTGCATATTAAAGCAGTCACAGGGAATATTATTGTACAACAATCGTCATGTTCATATACTGAGAATTAAATTAATCAAATAGCATAATATGTATCTGTGTTTTCCGTTCATGTATCGCTTCCAGTATATTGTACTTATAAAGCAGATAAAGACTCATTCACTAAAATAACACTGCATGAAAACCGCTTAGGGGCTGATTTATCAAAGTTAGAATTTTTACCAGGATTTGACCCTTTTTATACTAAAACTCAAGAATTTAAATGATGGTTTCCAAAACTTGAATGTTCAATATTTATTAAGCACAAAAACCTCAAATGTAAACCTTTGGCATCTAAAAACTTGCGAGTTCATGTAGAAAAGGGGAGTTTCATGGGAGTTGTCCTTGCAAAATTTTTTCAATTTGAGTATATCAAATTTTTTGGAGAGTTTGTAGATACATTGAAAATGATAAGTAGAAATTGCTGCATTTAAGTGTTTTTATAACTTAATATAATGAAATATTTTTGTCAAGTTTTTTTTTTTTTTTTTATAACTAAGCGTTCATGAGTTGATTGAGTTGTGGAGGCTTTTTTTAAAAATTTTTAATTTGTGAATTTGAGTTTTTGTGAGTTTTACCAAGTTTGAATGTTTGCTTATTTTTAAAAAAAATTTAATTAAAAGACAATTTGATCAAATTAAATCAAGAAAAAAAAACTTGAATGCATTGAATTTTCATTTTAGTCATCATTTTCAATCGGTCTACAAACTTTTAAAAAAAAATTAGAAACATTTTTTAAAAACTCACATTAAAAAAACTAGCGATAAGCAAAAAAAAAATTGGTAGGTATGGATTAGCTCAGAATTTCGCCACTGGCAGATTTTGCAAAATTTGCAGCAGAAAATTTCAAAAAATTGTCGCCCACATCAACACGCACAAAAAACATTTTTTTGCCGCAGAAATTTTTGCCATTTCGCAAATTTTTCACTGTTTTGCAAATCATCACTATTAAAAACTCTTATAGCTCCCAAAAGACTTCTACATAAACTTGCAAGCTTTTAGATGTTAAAGCTTTACATATTCAAGTTTATTTAATTTTTAGTGCTTAATAAAAATCAAACATTTGAGTTTTGGGAACCAAAATTCGAATTTGGGAGTTTTTACAAAAAATGTTGAATCGCAGAAAAAATTTGAATTTGAGTTTATTTGATTAAAAAAATCCCGAAAGTCTCAAGAATGCCAAAATTCAAATGATGATGATAAACAAGCCTCTAAATCAGTGCAAATCAGTGCTAAATATTGTTTTTACCCACCCATCAAAATGGGTACAAATAATCATTATATTACATATATATTGTATTTTGTGTGATGTTTCTTATGTTGCATTTATTATTGTGTGTACTTATTTATCCATTTATATATTTTTCAGTCCAAAACGTATGTTTGCAGCAGCCAAGGAGAGGTTGTTTGTTTCACTGTGGACTTCATCTCAGGATTTACGTGTTTTGATAGCAAGTCAAAGGTAAGAAAGTAAATTAAAATTTGTATTATGCCTTGAGTTCTTTATAGCAAAGAATAAAAAAAAAAAAAAATATATATAAAGTCATGAAAACAGTAGCTTTAATTTGAAAGATATTTTTTCCCGCTTTAAATACTCGTAACTGATAAGAACTGATATGAAAACATATCTATCTGCCATTCAGTCATGTTTACAAAAATATCCACTAAAAAGCAAATACGTGTTCACCTGAAATTTACTAGGGACGGAGTAGAAATCCTATAATTCTGTTTATAGATAAAATGTGAGTATGTGTGTATGTATATATTTGAATTTAGATGTTTGAATCAGTGTATAAAGTATAAATAAACCTACATGTAATGAAGGCTGCAAGAAGCGTATTTATCAGTGGGTGAAAGCCATTTGATAAATATGCTTCTAAAAATCCCATAGGAATAAATAGAACACGGGTGAGTTTTATGTATTATTCCTAGTGATGAGCGAATCTGTCCTGTTTCACTTTGCTAAAAAAATTGTGAAACTGTGAAGAAATTCGGGAAAAATTTGGGGAAAAGGACAGGCATAAAAAAATTGTTGCGCACATCAAAATAATGATGTGCAGCCAAAACAACTGTCTGACACGTGTCATTTCTTTATGTGTGCCCATTCTGCTATGCATACAATGAATTTTTTGACACGTGTGCCAAATTTTTCCAGTGCAAATTTTTGTGCCTGTTTTGTGACAAAATCCACCGATGGCAAAATGCAGAAATTTGCCGCGAATCCATGCCGGGGGAAAAACTCAGCTCATCTCTAATTATTTCTAAATTCACAATTTGTTAAATCTGCCCCATAGATTCTTGTTTTTCTAGATATTGGCATCAAACGCTATTGTCTAGCAGCCTGGATAAACTTACAATTACATAAGCTATCTTTCCCAGGGCAAGCCATTATACAATAACGTAAAGGAATACTGTCATTGTAGCAAGATAGCAGCTCCCAGTAGATATCAGTGGCCCTTCTTATCAGTGAGGGAAAACAATGTCCTGGTTATTATTGCAAGGCTCCAGAGTCTTCTATCTGTCAAGTCACACTGTATGATATAGTAATCACATGTAGTGATGTGCTAAACACTTGCAGTAGTCAGGTTCCTGAGACCCCCCAGTGTTCCCTTTATAGAGAAACATTAGTTCCTAATCCATTTCAGCCTAGTGCTTTCTAGTATATAACTAACTTGATGGAGACTAATCTGAGACTAACTGCCACTGTATATTTATATTTCTTATCCATCTGTCTTCATTCTGCTCCTCAGAAGTTACTCATGCTTTTAAAATTTGCAGCATAAAAGTTTTTTTTACTTACTAACAATATTTCCAGTCTGTTGGCTTTTCTAATATCATTGCCTGGGTTAAAAAGTGCCCTGACAAACTTCATTGACTCAGACAAGCTTCGTTGACTATTTCAGGCAATGACTCCATGAAAGGTCCTATGTACAGCTTTATTGAGAAAGACCATTGTTTCTTGACTATTTGCATTCTGTAGTGCTGTGTGTAGCTGGATTCTATCCTGTCCAATCCTGCCTTGTTTTAGTTCTGGATCCATATAGGTTGGTCCTATGTTGTTCAAATCAACTCAACCCCTTACTGATTTATTTTCATTTTTCTTTTTCACCCCTTGTTCCTTTTCTTCTGTCCCAGTCTCTTTCCTCATTGTTTCTTGACTTCCCATCTTCTATTCTAACTGCCTTGTCCTTGTATTATCCCGGCTTATACCATTTGGACACTACATACTAGGTTGACTATCCCAACCCAAGAAACTGGTATTTGCCCATCTTTGGAAAATATAACCAACAAACAAAGGTGCTGACACCTGCAGAAATCATTTCAAAAGCTGCATTAAATCATTTTTGGTATTGCCTAATAGTCACATGACAAAAACATGAGTTTCAGATGTTTCAATATCAATTGCACCAAGCTAATTCCTACATCATTTGTATAACAGTTGTAATCACTTTAAAAGTAAATTCTGTTAACTTATTTTATTGCTAGTAAATAAATGCGCCAATATACCACTAGTTCATTATGGATCTCATCTGTGTGTAACTTAAGTTTAATTAAATCTCCTAATACAGGCATAACATTATTTTAGTCAATAAGACATTCCCATGATACCACAGAGTTGCAGGCAACTTAATTAATCTAGAAGCCAAAATATTGTAGTGAAGCAAATGCAGGTGCATGTTGTAATCCTCTCAAATCTATGCTTACATAGAAATTCACTTGCCTTATGGACACATATCTTCTATCTATATCCTGAAAACATGGAATAATATGATGACTCTTGGGTCATACATTTACGTACGTAGTGCCAAAAATCAGCACAGGCAGTTGACTCTTATCCCTCATTGATACAGTATAACCTGTGGTACAAGTAAAGCAACACCTCATTGCTGCATATTTGAACTTCTACAACACTTTTTATAGTCATTTTAATGTCTCTATATGTATGTATGTATATCTTTATTTATAAAGCGCTACTTATGTACGCAGCGCTGTACAGTAGAATACATTAATACAAACAGGGTGTTAAGATAATAGATAAATACAAAGTATAATAATAAATACAGATAAATACAGCAGCAATAAGTTAAGAGTCGAGGACACAAGAGGAAGGAGGTCCCTGCCCCGTAGAACTTACAATCTATATTTATATATATATATATCTCTAGTTGGTTATCCTTTAGTCCCCTCTGGCCTTAGACCATAAGTTCCAGTACTCAACATCCTGCCATATTTTTGGGCAATATTTGATGATCCTGGGTATTTCTTAATGGCAACTGGGATATGTGAAGCTTGGATACTGCTTTACCTATTGCTCCATAGCCCTTGCAACAGCTCTTGGTGGAACACAGGCACCATGAAAGCTGTGTTAGTAACAACAAGCACCTTTTGTACCCAAGCCTAACTCATACAGTAGGTAATACATTTTGTTCTTCTTAAATAAACTTGAGACTGTTACTTATCCAGGTGTTTTCCTTTTTCTTCTACATCAGCTAAACAAATAGATTTTGTTGTTTTCTTTATTGCCAACCTTAATCATTGTTGTTGCTACTTTTACTTTACACAGTTCTGCTCTGTTAGCGGTTAAAGTATCTGACAATGTCTTTTTTAAAAGAAAAAAATTCAGCATAAAGAGAATCCATATGGAAAGTGTCATGGGTAGGTGAGGATATGCATAACGGGTTATTTTAAGGGCAGTTGCACAGGTGTTTCTCTGCTTGCTTCCTTTTTATGGCTCATCACAGCACGACTCAAAGCTGTCCTTGATTTTGTATCTGTAACTGTTTCTCATGTTGGCTTTTACTGAATGTCACTGTACAGGTCAATGGGTAAAAACACATTTTGCATTGTGTCTTTAATATGAAGTGACTGTTATTTAAAAAAATATATTCTTTCTGAAAAGCTTTCACGTAGATCCAAAGGTAAAAGCAAACGGCACAGTGTAAAACTCTGTATGATAGAACCTACATGCTGTATAACTAGACATGTTCAAATTACACTTTAGGGGGCACATTTACTAAAATCTGATTTTCTTCTGGGCTTAAAACACAATATGGTAAAAATTCAGAGTACCCACGATAATTTTTGAAGTTCTAAAATGTCTTGACAATGCTTTTATCGTTTGTACAAAAATATTGCAATTGCATCCCGAAAGTAACAAAATTTTCATGCCGAAAAGTTCATTATGCAACGAAAAACTTTCTGGCTTTGGAAGCCCTCCATAGGGCTCAATGGTACTCGACAGATCAAACCTGGCAAAAAGATAGTCCCCAAAGCGTTAACGAATTCCAAAATGTTCGTATTCTTTGTGCAAAGTGCAATTTTTTAGTGGAAATTTAATGAAAAACTCGTGGAATTTTAACGAACGTTTAGAAATGTGCTATAATTTAGAAAAAAGGTAGAAAACAAAATAGAACACAACGTTATCTCAGAATTGCTTAGTAAATGGGCTCCTAGGTGTAGAATAAGTGTGTGTGACTGCATATTTCAGACAGATATAAAAACAGATCACTTGGAATGATTTTTGTCAGTAACATATAAGAAGTTTGTTAAGATATTTAGTGCTAAAATAAGCTGCAAAAATGCCGTCAATAAAGAACATTGGCCAAAGTATTTCAAAATAATAATATATTTGAGTTATATATCATCTTGGCATTTCCATATTAACTTTCATTGCATCAATTTGGAATTTCAACCCTACTATTTCCAATTTGACTTTATCTTTAGAGTCTTACCCATACCTAATAAAAATCTATTTATATTGGGACCTAAAACAAGAAACCTCACACTGCTCATGTAACATTTTAAACTTAAAGTAGGAGTGCAAGATTACAATGAATGCTTTAAATAGGGTTAGCATTCATGTTTATGATATTCTGTTTTAGTCTAGAACTCATTTATCTATACTTTACCCCATACACAGGTATGCCAAAGGGGGCAGCAGAAGCTGTAGCTGTATGGGTTTTGTGGGTTCATCACATAACCCCCTAAAGCACCTCTACTCCAGCGTAAACAGACCCAACTTGGCCAGTCTTTCCCCATAACTGAGACTTTCCATACCCTTTACCAGCTTAGTTGCCCTTCTCTGGACCTCTCTAATTCAATAATACCCTGTTTAAACAACGGAAACGAAAACTGCATAACATACTGTATACTAGATGGGGCCTTACCAGTGCTCTGTAAAGTAGAAGAATAACCCCCTCCTCCCACAAATCTATGTTACTTTTAATACAGCTCAAAACCTTGTTTGCCCTTGCAGCTGCTGCCTGGCATTGCTTGCTACAGCCAAGTTTATTATCTACAAGGACTCCAAGGTCCTTCTCCATTATGGATTTGCCTAGTGCAGTCCCATTTCTGCTCTGTGTTTTTAGCAGAAAACATAATGCCCCAGTCTATGCTCTATCCTGGCAGTACTATGGCTCCAGTCAATACCTGGGTAATTAAAATCCCCCATTATTATCACTTGCCCCAAACTAGCAGCCTTTTCCATTTGCAACTGGAGCTGAGCCTCTTCCTCTGCTTATATTAAGAATGGTGAACTCTTTACTTTCTGTGAAAAGCTGAATCCATAAGACTTCCTTAGGCTTGATACTATCATCAATATGAATATCTGCAAATGTGCACTAATAATATTCAGTAGAAAGACTTGTTCAGATTTGTTTTCCTTAAGATTTATTGCTGGAAATATACATATGAATTGCACCTACTGATTTTGTGCAGCTCATTTTAATAGAATTAATTGTGGATTATTTCTTCTACATATAACAAACATAACAGCATCTTTATTACTGGCACTAGATAAGATTCTGAATGTTTGGTGTTTGTGGCTATAATGAGTTTATAAACAACTTCCAATCAATCATTTAATGAAGCCTTAATTAAGATATGTCTGGAAGCTAACATTTTTCATAGCAAAATATGACTTTCTAAATACAATTTAGGGTTTTCATAATATTTAACATCATTATCAGAACTGAAATTAAGGGGGGGCATTGGGTTGGGGTTTTGACGCAGAAAAATTCACAAACCCCAACTTTTTCGAGATTTGTTATGTACTTTTCCCGCAACGATCCCGAATCCAAAAACTGTTGAGGTCATGTAGATGTCAATGGCAGATGTCCCTTCCCCTGAAAAAAATTTCTTTGCCTTGAACATTTCAAATATTCTGGATTATTGTTGAAGCTGGTTTTAGTGTGACAATTCAAAAAGTTGGTTTATCGGGCAACAAGTTGAAAAGGTTGTGCTTTTCGCAACGTCTCTGCAAATTTTTCCCGCACATGCTTTTTTGCTTTGGATTTTTTGATAAGTGTCTGACATAGTGGACATAGTGGAAACGAGTTTATTTGTGGTTTCGAAAACCAAAATTTTTGATCCGCTAGGTTACAACATCACTGCATATCAGCATATTTGGAAGATCGATCCATCAAAAATTACATTTTCCAATTTTCGTGTAAAAAAACTTAAAAAAGAAAATTTCGAATGTGCACTTATTTATTAAAAAACTCAAATTTAATCTTTATAGCTCAAATTCCAAAACAGCTTAAATATTGCTAATACAACTCCCGTAGACTTCTACATGAACTAGCTTTTACATACCAAAGTGTTTTTAGCGCTTAATAAACCTTGAAAATTCAAGTTTTGGGAACTCATTTCACAAGTTTTGCTGCAAAAAAACCCAAATTGCATCAAATTTGTAAATTCTGATAAATTATCCCCTTATTTTTTTCATACATTGTTTTTTTTTCTCAAAAATATATTATAGCAGATTTATTTAAATGTATAGTGCCTATTATTATTATTAACATTTATTTATAAAGCGCCAACATATC
The DNA here is from genome assembly GCF_000004195.4 of Xenopus tropicalis. Classification (NCBI taxonomy): domain Eukaryota; kingdom Metazoa; phylum Chordata; class Amphibia; order Anura; family Pipidae; genus Xenopus; species Xenopus tropicalis. Next base: position 134,315,766 of record NC_030681.2, read on the forward strand.
CCGCAGCGCTGTACAATAAGTGGGTTACATACATTGGACATACAGAGTAACATATAAAGCAATCAATAACCGATACAAGAGGTGAAGAGGATCCTGCCCAAAAGAGCTTACAATCTATTCAGATGGATTTCCAGCAGTCTGATTATTATTAATAGTGATAAGCAAATTTTTTCGCCAGGCACGGAGAATTTCCACATTTTGCAATTGGCGAATTGTTTTGCAAAAGTTCCGTGAAAAATCGCTGCGCATCAGAACAAGCTTCTTCTTGTTTTTATCAATTGCTAAAATGTTACTATATACAGCAATAAATAAACTGGGCGGTGATAGTAAACTAGTGGTTTGAGTTGTTATGCACATATAGTTTCATGTTTACAAGTTGCTGCACTTGTGCGCTGATATATTTTGTGTGTTTATTCATTGTATCACTAACTCCAGCCGGCTGCAGCCCCTTTCCCATAACAGGGGGGATAATGTGTTTAGCAGAAGTCTGTGTTTGCATAATCCTTTTCTGACAGAGGATAATTTACTTGATGATTTGTGATTAATGGGGGCAGGTATAAAAAACAGAATTAATACTTCTGCTCTGCCTCCAGTTATTCTTAGCTTTAAATTATGTAAATTCCAGCAAAGCAGATTGCCTACTCAGAGCCTTCCGAGAGTTAATTACATAATCTTTATTGATAAACAAACCCAATGAAATCATTATCCATAGAATATTTTTTTTCCAGTAAATTCCAGAATTTGATATCTCTTGGTTTAAACAGAGGAGGACAGTGGAATGCAAACATATTTGAACCAGTAGGGTCTCAACTAACATGTAAACACTTATAGTAAAGGAATATATCATATGTGGCAATGTATATTAAAGTATGTTGTGAACAAAATACTTGAGTACTAAAGTATGGGATCTCTTATCCAGAAACCTGATATTCCGAAGGCTCAGAGTTACAAGAAGGCCATTTCATATACAGTCAATTTTAATCAAATAATTCTGATTTTAAAAATTGATTCCCTTTTTCTCCTTCTGCAATAATAAAACAGTACCATGTACTTGAGTGTAACTTCAATCCATATTGGTGGCAAAACAATCCTATTGGGTTTATTTAGTGGTTAAATGTATTTTAGTAGAATAGTAGTAGTAGCAGTAATGCATTTTATGGTAAAGTGATCTAAATTATGAAAACACCTAAAAAAAAACAAACAAAAAAATGAACTCCAGATAAGGGATACCATACTTTTACCTAAATAAAAATATGTTACATACTATTAACTTCAATACATTTTTGTAAAATTTTACTAATTTTCCTGTGGTTTTGCCAGATTTTTTTCATCATTACCTACAATATAAACTATCGTATGAAGAAGAACAATATCTGGCCAGTTGGGCAGCACAGCTTGGGTGGGGAGAGATTGTAAGCTCTTTTGGGCAGGGCTCTCTTCACCTCTTGTTTCGGTTATTGATTGCTCTATATGTTACTCTGTATGTCCAGTGTATGTAACCCACTTATTGTACAGCGCTGCGGAATATGTTGGCGCTTTATAAATAAATGTTAATATTAATAATAATAATACTGATGTGGAACCTTTGGAATCCTTGTGGCCCAAGGTTTATTGGTTTAGTGGATTTTCCTGGAATGTGCTCTACATAAGTCTATTTTAGAGGTCAGGTGAATAGGGTGGGCATTGTCTCTACTTCCCCCTCTTTTCAATTCCAATTAGAAGGCAGAAGTTAAAGAGAAGAGAGTGCACAACTTACTGCCAAATCTGCCCAAATCTGTGCTTTGTTGTAGATTCTCCTGGATTTTGGAGTAGATTGTGAGCTCCCTGGTATCCTTATTTTGGCCTGTTTAATAAAACACTGAAAATGGCGCACTTAGATCAGCAATACAAATTCCAGAAACATCCCTTATCCTGCAAACCTCATGTCCCAAGGATTCCAGAGGTTCCACACTTGTATCTGACCACTCAAGCTGTGCTGCCCAACTGGCCAGATAGAGTGATAGTTATATAGAGTGGAGGGGTGGAGTCTAATTGCTGGTGGAGAAAAATACAATGCATGAAAGTAGCCTGAAACTACAAGTCTTTAACACCTTCTTCCAAGCTAAAGTAAAAGCAATAGAAAAAATAAATGTATTATCCACATAGTATTTACAATACACAAATACAAGTAGAAAATATAAATGTATGGATTCCCTTTTAGAAAGTTTAGAAAATCATGTACAGGTATGGGATCCCTTATCTGGAAACCCATTATAAATAAAGTTCTGAATTACAGAAACGCCGTCTCCCATAGACTCCATTATAAGCAAATAATTCTAATTTTTAAAAATGATTACCTTTTCTCTGTAATAATAAAACAGTACCTGTACTTGATCCCAACTAAGATATAATTACCCCTTATTGGGGGCAGAACAGCCCTATTGGGTTTATTTAATGGTTAAATGATTCCCTTTTCTTTGTAATAATAAAACAGTACCTGTACTTGATCCCAACTAAGATCTAATTACCCCTTATTGGGGCAGAACAGCCCTATTGGGTTTATTTAATGGTTAAATGATTCCCTTTTCTCTGTAATAATAAAACAGTACCTGTACTTGATCCCAACTAAGATATAATTACCCCTTATTGGGGGCAGAACAGTCCTATTGGGTTTATTTCATGGTTAAATGATTCCCTTTTCTCTGTAATAATAAAACAGTACCTGTACTTGATCCCAACTAAGATATAATTACCCCTTATTGGGGGCAGAACAGCCCTATTGGGTTTATTTCATGGTTAAATAATTCCCTTTTCTCTGTAATAATAAAACAGTACCTGTACTTGATCCCAACTAATCCTTATAATCCTTATTGGGGGCAAAACAGTCCTATTGGGTTTACTTAATATTTAAATGATTTTTAGACTTAAGTTATAGAGATCCAAATTACGGAAAGATCCCTTATCTGGAAAACCCCAGGTCCCAAGCATTCTGGATAACAGGTCCCATACCTGTATATACTATACTATGTGGGTGCTCAGGGTATGTAGAGACTTTATAGACTATTTCAAGTCAAGCTTTGAGACTGAATACAACATTAATGAGCTGCAGTTCTCTGTCTGTTGCAGAATATAATTTGGAGGTTCAAGTTCTCCCAATTAAAAGGATCATCAGATGATGGGAAAACCAGAGTGAAGCTACTTTTTCAGAGCCCTGACACCAAACAAATTGAAATGAAGGTACGTGAAATTCGACAATATCAGGTCACATATCCAATAATGTGTAATTGCGTTCTTATAATTCAATAAGCTTGCACAAAAATAAAGTTGAATTAAAATGAAATGGGGATATTTGGAGATAGACAGGCGCTGTGAACACATGGATGTTTGACTTTAATTTAAGCAGGGATTTTCAATTTACACTTCAAGCAAAAAGAGTTTAATAAAAATAGATGATTTTGGTGTATTTGCAAGTCAAGGAGACTTAATGCAAAGGAGCAAAATAACCGGTTTTGTTCAGGTTGAATTATATGCCATAGAGCAAAAGCTGCGTGTTTAATAGATTTAAACTGTTCGTTCAGCAAGTTTATAAAATAAAATTAGGGCTTAGCGACTGTAACTTCTCTTAGTGGGATATTGTCATACATTGTTATAATCCATCGTTTTTTCTAATGCTTTAATAGTGTAAGACTCCAAAATCAGATACAGGTGTAAATATATCTTAAAAGTCCAGTGGCTTAGTAACATAGTAAGTTAGGTTGAAAAAAAGACACAGGTCTATCAAGTGCAACCATAATGCCTATATATAACCTGCCTAACTGCTAGTTGATCCAGAGGAAGGCAAAATACCCCATCTGAAGCTAATTTGCTAATTTGCCGCAGAGGGGAAAGAATTCCTTCCTGACTCCAAGATGGCAATCGGACCAGTCCCTGGATCAACTTGTACTAAGAGCCCATAATCCTGTATTCCCTTCTGTTATCCAGAAAGCTCCAAGTTACAAGTCTATGTCCCATAGACTGAAATTTAATAAAATAATTCCGTTTTTACCTTTTTCACCTTTTTCTCTGTAATAATAAAACAATGCCTTGTACTTGATATAATTAATACTATTTTAAAAATGAACGGCCGTCCCCAGGGATCGTACAATTTGCAGTGCATACAAACCAAGGCACACAACACTTGCTAGGCAACATTAGCCAGTTAATGGACAGAGTTTTGCTCCCACACTACTTCCTGTTACAGTTAGAGCTGCATTATTTCCTGTCAGCTGATCTCTGAGAGGGCACACAGCCCAGCACTAAATGGCGGCTCAAGGAAAAGGATGTAAAAGGGCAATATTTACTGATGTATATATTACAGTTTGGTGAGATTCTTTAATAGGTCACTTAATATGATATAAGATATAAAATCTGTTGGTTAAGTATTCATTCTGGGGATTCAGTTTTTCTTTAAAGGCATTATATGTTCCATTTCTCATTGCCAAAAAAATTGCAAAACAGAAAAGCATTTTTTTTACAGCAAAACTAAATACATATATAATATAATTAATATCTGGTTGTTCTGAAGCTTGTGTATATACCACAGATTCTAAAGTGGATCAATGTGCTGTCACGGGGAGTCAATGAGTCTGTGACAGCCGAGCAGCTGAAAAATACCCACAATTGATAAGTAATACAATAGAAAAAGTTGTCTATAAAGTTCTCAGTAAGGAAACGAAATCACTAAACAATGCGGGTAAGTCAATAGAAGGCAACCTTGGTAAAAGATGTGAAATGAAACAGACGATTCCAATAAATAAATGACAGATGAATCAAGAAGGATTAAAGGCTGTAGCTCTGTGATTTGTGATCTGCAAATCATATAATTGCATTTTCTTGTAATTCCATTTGATTTGTTATTATTGCTTGAACTTGTCAAATCAACCCTAGTTACATTTTTACATAGTTACATAGGGTTGAAAAAAGACCAGAGTCCATCAAGTTCATCCCTTCCAAGTAAACCCAGCACCCACAACCTATACTGACCTATCTATAAATTCTAGGTAGAAAACTAAAAATAAATTGTATAAAAAAAAATCCCTCTCTTCTAAGTTTATCTAGGAAGAAGATGTGCAAAGTGTGCTGCAGGTCTAGTCACCCATAGCAACCACCTAGCACTGGTCACCTGTTTGAACACAAATATCTAACAGTCCGTGGGCGGGCAAACTTTTCTTTACAAACAATAGCCCAGACCATATGTGTATAGGCATTAGAACAAAACACTGGATTTTTGCCGTTAAGTTAAGCTCTACTGTGCCTGTACACAGCACAAATTTGCCATAATGGGTATTAGGAGATAGAAGAAGATGCCAACTTGGTGCTCTTACAGTAGTACCTCAGGCCGATGTAGTTTACAGCAAACAGGAGCACAGACCTGGGGTCTCAGGTAATTCATTATAATCACTGAAGGGATGCTTAACAAATTGGCACCACAATGATTATGCCTTTCCTTCTCCTTTAAGGAACCAAGGAAACTACCACAGTTTAAGTATGTTTGCCTGGATGCCAGGACTTTATCTGATTTGTACAGGGTAACAGAGATTTGAGAGAGTAAATAACTTTACTTTCTTCTAAAAACCATTGGATATCAATAGCCCCTAAGCAGTGTTTTGTTCAGAGAGTTAAAATAACTATATAGACTAGTGATGATCAAAACTGTCCCGTTTCGCTTCACCGAAAAATTTGCAACACTGCTGAAAAATTCCCAAAATGTGGCTACCGCACAACTATTTTTTCACGTGCAACCTTTTTGCAATGGCCCCTACTTATCTGAGGCGACTACAACTTTTGTGATGTGATTGCGACCTTTTTGGGCACGTTTCCCCACACGAAGAATTTTTGAGGCAGTTTCGCAGATATGTCTCAAACAGCAAAAAAAAAATCGTTCATCACTAATATAGACTTCTTATGTATGAATGGTTAGGATGGTCACTGAGGGTTGTATAACTTACAGTCTCATTTGTTTAGTGAAGGGTAGTCAATTTCTTCTATAGATATCCAAGGTCCAACATATTTCTTTTGCTCCATATTAGATTTCTGAATAACTGAGAACTTGTACGTTATAACTTCCAAATCCAAAAATTACTTATTAGATGTGCCTACACTAAGAAAAATTCTGCATACAAAGTACCTGTATGTTGCTCAACAGGTTCTATCTGTACAGGTATCTTATCCCTGTACAGGGATCTTTCTGTAATTTCATCTCCATAACTTAAGTCTGCTAAAAAACATTCAAATATTGAGTAAACCCAATAGGACTGTTCTGCCCCAATACGGATTAATTATATCTTAGTTGGGATCAAGTACAAGGTACTGTTTTATTATTACAGAGAAAAGGGAATAATTTAACCATTAAATAAACCCAATAGGGCAGTTCTGCCCCCAATAAGGGGTAATTATATCTTAGTTGGGATCAAGTACAGGTACTGTTTTATTATTACAGAGAAAAGGGAATCATTTAACCATTAAATAAACCCAATAGGGCTGTTCTGCCCCCAATAAGGGGTAATTATATCTTAGTTGGGATCAAGTACAGGTACTGTTTTATTATTACAGAGAAAAGGGAATCATTTAACCATGAAATAAACCCAATAGGGCTGTTCTGCCCCAATAAGGGGTAATTATATCTTAGTTGGGATCAAGTACAGGTACTGTTTTATTATTACAGAGAAAAGGGAAATCATTTTTAAAAATTAGAATTATTTGCTTATAATGGAGTCTATGGGAGATGGCCTTTCCGTAATTTGGAACTTTCTGGATAACGGGTTTGCGGATAAGGGATCCCATACCTGTATTTGATCCTTATGAACTTTACAAAAGCAAGCTACATCAGGAAAAAAAACAAATCATGAGATTTAAGTTATCTAAGTGACCTTTAAAAAAAATGAGCAGATAAATTTGGCTCTGTATTTTAATATGGCGTATGGTGCAGTTCATGACGAACATATGAGAGAAAGGGCTGTCAAAAGGCTTGTATTTCAGCTTTGGTCTTGCAAAATACATAATTGTTAATTTATTCACCATTCTGCATACACGCACAACTGAAAATAATGAACCGATAACACACAGATACCGGGCAATGTAAATAGGACAGAGGTTTCGATCTTATCAGGAAAACTGTCAAACATGGAGCCACGGGTCCCATTTGTCTGCAAGACATCATAGACAACAGTTAGTGGATCCATTCAGAGACTATAACTAACTCAAAGGCTCTGGGGACTCACCAAGGAAATTGAACCAAGTCACAAGGGGCCCTATGTTACACATAAAATTGTGCCTATAAATATATTTGACAGTTAAGATGAATTTGAACGCATATATGTTATCATCAGGGAATAGACAGATCAGAATCTGCAAAGGGAACTCGTGCCAATACTGTGCAGTACAAAGCAAGATTTTTCTGAGCTTTTATTTAAAGCCTAACCTCATGTTTAAGAAATTGTCTGTGTTAACCATTTGGCTACCAGAGAACTGTACCCAGCATTATAGCTAGGGATGCACAGAATCCAGCCTTTTGTTGAAGGATTCGGATTCGGGCGAATCCGCGGTCCCGCGGTCCCACGGTCTGAGTGCTAATTAGCACTCAGAAGGGTTAAATGATAGGGGGAATAATTTTTTAACCCTTCCGGATCCTAATTAGCATGATTCGGATTCGGTTCGGGGGTTCGGTCGAACCCAAAACGGTAAGTACCTATAACCAAAGACTTCATCTACTCTTACCCACAGTGGCTTATTATTACAACTTCATTGAATATTTTATACAAAATATGAGCAATGTCCTTTTACATTGGTAGGTTACATCAGGGTAGCTAATGACAGCTCTTGAGTACCATACTGTAGGAAACCTAACTAAAACATTTTAGATATCATGGACCGCATTCATACACCCTAATTCAATGTCCAATTTCCCTTTAGACTTAAGTTTTCAGGAGAATTAGTTTTTTTTAGGAAACCATGGGATGAGCTGCCCATACATTCTCTGATTGGTTGGGCAGTTTGCTTGTTTCTGTCTGACCATTTTGGCAGATAATTCTGCAATTCTGTGGATCAAAATTTTTCCATGAAGACATATAAGGGCTGATTCACTAAGGGGCACATTTACTAACCCACGAATGGGCCGAATGCGTCCGATTGCGTTTTTTTCGTAATGATCGGTATTTTGCGATTTTTCGGAAAATTTCGCAACTTTTTCGTAGCCATTCCGAAAGTTGTGCAAAATTTTTTCGTAGCGTTAAAACTTGCGCGAAAAGTCGCGCCTTTTTCGTAGCCATTCCGAAAGTTGCGCAAAATCTGGCGATTTTTTCGTAGCGTTAAAACTTGTGCCAAAAGTCGCGCCTTTTAAGTTTTAACATTACGAAAAAAATCGCCAGATTTTGCGCAACTTTCGGAATGGCTACGAAAAAGTCAAGTTTTTTCCAATCGGAATTTTTCCAATTCGGATTCGGATTCTTGGGTTAGTAAATGTGCCCCTAAGAGTCGATAACGCTTAATGCTTTTTTGCGTTAAAAAGCATGCGAAAAATGAAGCCATTGCTTTCAAATTTGGTAATATAAAAAATCGTACAAGATACTTAACTAAGTGGAACATCTTCATAAATACCCTTTCTCCCAAGGACAGATCTCATTTGGAATCAATACTTTACTTACCATAGTTCCATGAATACCCACAAACTTTTACTAGCCTTTATATATGCAAATTCTAGTATACATTTTAATCATCTGTTTATTAATAATTTATGTTACTCTATTATTATTTTTTCAGTCCTTTTCCAACTGTAAAATTGATTTGAAATGTGCACTAATTTGTTTATATAATGTATTTTATTATTCCCTGTTGGGATTTACTTGTTCTCTCAACGATTGTTGTAATTGTCTAATCAATAAACAATAATATGCGCAAAAAACGCACGCATATGCGATATAAAGCATCAAACACGCTAAATATCGCATTAGTCTGAGCGAATATTAACACCTACTTGGGGCTGGCGGTACTCAAAATTGAGGTTCGTGAGCTTTTGGCAACACAACATGGAACAGTATGGGGCTGATTTACTAATCCACGAATCTGAATCTCATATGGGAAAAAATCGGATTGGAAACGAACATTTTGCGACTTTTTCTTATTTTTTGCGATTTTTTCGTCACCGTCGCAACTTTTTCGTAGCCGCTACGACTTGCGCGAATTGTTGTGACTTTTTCATAGCCATTACGACTTTCGTGAATTCTTGTGACTTTTGCATAGCCATTATGACTTTCGCGAATTGTCGTGACTTTTTCGTATTGAGCGCTCGGAAAATTTGTGATAATTCGCGAAAAAGTCCCAAAATAACGATCATTATGAAAAAAATGCATTCGGACGCTTTTCGGACGTTCGTGGATTAGTAAATATGCCCCTAAGTGTTGGCCCTAGAGTGATGCAGCCTCCAGTTTTCAGGGAAATGGGCATTTTCAGAACAGTAGTTTTCAGAAAGTAATGGTTACGTGCGTAAAATCGTGCGCTAATATAGGGCGAAATATATTGCGCGCAGCGGGAAATAATGCACACATCGGGAATTAACGCAAGAAAAAAGCTCATTGCGAGTTAAATAACGCAAAGAACAATGCGTCTTAATTATGACGCCTGTCCTTTTAGTGAATCAAGTGTTAAGTCGCAAAAAATAAGAAGTGATAAAATTTTTACCGCATGCTATAAATAGCGCTCGTTTTATCGACCTTTAGTGAATCAACCCCATAATTCTTTATTTATCAGGATGGCAGGATTATCTGTCCCAAAGTCCTGCTGGATCAAGAATTATTTGTTTTGGTAGATCAAGAATTACCTTCCCAGGACAGATCCACCAAACTTGCAGGCAGATATCCTGGAGGATCAAGAAGTATCTGTCCTGATAAAAATGTACCTTCAGTTGGCCCAGAGTGATGGAATGGGACAATACAAAGGCATTAAGGCTATCTAAGGTTTTTATTATGAAATTGAATGTGGCCCATGTGGGCAAAGGCTAAAATGTATCTTAACAACCCCTTTTCCATTTTATTTATCCAGGAGTTAGAGTTTCAGGATCTGACGGCGGTTCTGCACTGCATCCATTCTTTCATTGCGGCAAAAGTTGCTTCTATGGATCCCATGTTCATAAACAACCAAAGTCACGCTAGAAAATATATCTACAACACGTAAACATCGAAGCTTTGTGGCAAAACAAGAACTATTTTCCTACAGAATCTATTTCACGCACAGCGAAATTTTAAATGACTTCAATACAAATGACTGAAACAGAAAAGAAGACTATTTTTATTATTTATCATGTTTCATTTTGACTTCATTTTGAAAGCATCATTTCGGTGTACTTCATGGAAATATCGAAAGCACATTTTCCCTATCTCGTATAAGTGGAGGGGACTATGATTTAGCACTTTACAATAACTGCTCTAAGATTTTGAACATAATTACTAAAAATGTACTTTTTCTTTTTCATTAAACCCATTATATAGAAATTCAACAAAACAGAATTGTATTATTCATAGGCAAACAGCATGCTGGAAATAGACAGGCAGGCAGTGGCAGACATATACAGTACATTATTTGGCCTCTCTGCCAGATTAGAGTTCAGGACCGTTTTCCTTTGCAAAAACCAGAAAGAATGTTTTCCCTTGGGCCCCTGTGCAATTTCATAAGGTCACAAATGATATGTCTGTCCTTCCAAATAGGCCTGAACATTTACCAGGAGAGAGTACTGGAGAGAGTTACTTGGACAAAAATGTTGCAGTGAAACAACTGTTTCCAAGCTGCAAACCAACTGTGGTTGATCTATAGCAGTGATCCCCAACCAGTGGCTCGGGGGCAACATGTTGCTCCCCAACCCCTTGGATGTTGCTCTCAGAGCCCCCAAACCAGGGAGTTATTTTTGAATTCCTGACTTGGGGGCAAGTTTTGGTTGAATAAAAACAAGATTTCCTACCAAATAAAGCCCCCGGTAAGCTGATAGTGTGCATAGAGGCTACCTAATAGCCAATCTTAGCCCTTATTTGGCACCTCCATGAACTTTTATGGTGCTTGTGTTGCTCTCCATGTCTTTTTACATGTGACTGTGGCTCATGAGTAAGAAAGGTTGGGGACCCCTGCTCTATAACATGCATCACAGGATGGACATCCCTAATATAAACAGGCCTTTTTCTCAGTTTGGGTTTCTATATTTTACACATTTTATACATTGCTGGACCACCTTCTTCTCTAACACCAATTTACAGTAGGAGACATGTAGATATTTCAACACACTTCTTCTCTGGTTGCAGCTAAAGGGGTTTTCTCAGTACAGGTATAGGTCAATTATCTGAGGTTTACCAGATAATTGATGTTTCTGTAATTTGGATCACACTTCGTGTGTCTTTTAAAGATAAACATGAAATAAACCCAGTAGGATATATACAGCTTGTTTACCATCAAGTACAGGTACTGTTTTATTATTAAAGAGAAAAGGGAATCAATTTTTAAAAATTAGAATTATTTACTTGAAAAGGACTATGGGAGATGGCTTTCCCATAATTTAGAGCTGTCTGGATAATGGTTTTTTAAATAAGGGATTCACTACCTGTATATTATACATATGTTTAAAAGTATTTATGTATTTATAAGATCTGAAAAGCTAATCACATCTCAGTTGTTTGCTATACATTTGTGAAAATGTTTTCTAAAACTTTTTTGGAAGCCGATAATTAGACAGGGACTGTTTGAATTTTGTAATTGGGAGTTAGTTCATAGCAATAATATGGAAAGGTCTACACTGAAATTAAGGGGTCAGAGTGTGTGTAGAGCGCAGGGAGGGTGAAGCAGGAAGGAATAAAGGTACCACTGCTGCACAATCAGATATAATATATTATTACATACATACCATATATATATTTTTATATCTACAGCACAGTAGTAGAAAGTGGGTGTATTAATATCCCCCTGTTCTGTTTGTTCAAGTCCCTTCCCATCTGTGTTCTGGAAACTTTTCTGTTAAACCCTGATAAGTAGTGATGAGTGAATTTTTTTCCCAGATTTAGTTTGTGCAAAAAATGCCCGTAGACTCCAATGGCTGCAAAAAAGTTCACGGTATGCAAAAAGTTGCCGCAAGAAATGCCCAATTTTACACATTTTTTGATGAAGCAAAATGGGACAGCTTCGCTCATCACTAATAAGTCACTTTATAAAACATGAAAACTAATGGTGGCACCAATAGTGCTTATGCTGTTCCCTAGAAGGTAATTAATGCATCTCCCTAATAGCAGACTCACTTTATTGTTGACATTTGACCCGGAACCACCAGGACTTGGGACCTGCCATCGAGATCTAGTTTTCCTACGATTCATGAAAACTGCATTAAAAATCCTACACAATCCTACATTTTTCAGAATTCGAGTTTTCCAGTTTATCAACAGAAAGTCTTGAAAAGGGAAATTTAAAAATGCGGCAAGTAAAATCTACTGAGCTTTTATAGAAGTCAATGACAGGTGTGTTTTTAACATTCAAGCTATTTACTTATTTATGTTTTTTTAAACAATTTTTTTTAAATGAATGAAACGAAGCCATTTTAATTGTGACTAAGAAAAGAAATAGATTGTATTTAAAGGGGAACTTGACCCAAATGCAACTTTTTGAAAAGTAAACATAATTTCAAGCAACTTTTCAATATACACTATTCAAAAAATATGCAGCCTTTTCATGATTTTTAATTTCCCATAATGCCTCGCTCCTGCACCGAGACCAAGACGGCGTACATGCTCAGTTTGTATGACTATGAGGAAGCTTCCTGCTGATTGGCTCAGATCCACATTCCGAAGGGGGAAGGGAGTTCTTAGCATTCTTGAGGGAGGGGAGAGAGGAAAGAGCTGCGTGTCTCTGGCACAGGAAAAAAGAGTCAACAAATCTTTTGACAGAGAAGTCAGTGCAGCGTTTCTGTGAGTGCGTATGGCTGTATTTACATAGACCTTTATGATAAAGCGTACTTAGTTTTTACCTTTCCTTCTCCTTTGAGCACTCGTGCAAATTAATAAACACTGACAATCCACGTGCAAATAAAGATGCAATGGAGAAAATAGAGAACTCTTTACCAATGATGATTATTTCATCATATTCAGAAAGTGTAGGATAGAGGCACCACAAATCAAAAGGTATATTTTTAAAACAATGCATACTGTGTATACATCCCAATGCCCCAAACTGTAATTCATGAACATCATTATTTCCCAATGCTGAGAGTTGTATACTGGATTCTGCTGACTGGAATCATTGTTGTAAAATGTGAAAGAAATAGAATTACTTTTTACAGTTTAAATTTAGAAATATATATTTAATTTTTCAGCCACAGCAAGTATGGTTCTTTGTTGTCGACAACGAATTTTGTCACAAACGCAGAAATTTGCCACAGATTCATGCCTGTCAAATTATTTCACCCATCTCTAGATACTGTTCTTGGTGACTGCCCTATGGCATACAGTATGACAGGGCTGGCCTGCTCCCACAGATTCTGTGCTGTGTACCTCATTACAGTAGGAGTGCTCGATGCATGGGCATTAATGGCTCCAGTATTGTGCCCCTTAGTGCTATTGAACTTCTGCCCATCATAAATGTCTAACCCCAAACCAAAAAATGGTGGCTCCTCATAAAATACAAAATATGAGGGTCCTCAACTTTATTCACTTATTTTGGGCACAATTCAAGAAAATAGGCATTAAACTTTTAATTGCATTAGGACAGTAACATCTCAGGCCCACTTCTGAGCAAGAAGCTGTGGAAACATCTGATCAAACAGCAGAAATTTCAGTGGAATAAAAACAACAACATTTATTGGCTCAAATTAACAAAACAAAAAGTAACATATAAAGCATACTATACCAAACAAAATGGGTAGGTGTATCCCAGTGTTTCATGGTACCCACTCTCCTAACGCGTTTCACACCATGTGGTGCTTCATCAGAGGAGGTGAAACATCTGATCCTAAGATGCTTTGCTTTTTTTTTTGCCATCTGATGCTCAAGATTTTCAGAGGTGGGAAGGTTGTTCCTTTCATTCTATTGAACACAGGCGGATGCCACCAAAAAAACCACTATTTTATACCATTTTAAGTCAGCTCCTTGTGTCTTGTTTAACATACTATTAAATACTGCTTAATTAGTACTCTTGTTGGGACCCTTACCAACTTTACAGGTCTCACTTGCAAAACTGTAGTCCACAAATTAGTTTCCTATTCTATAATTTGCTTTTACTGCTTGATGCTTGGAAGAGGGACAACTGTACTTACATGTATTTATATATAAATGTGCAAGATTTACACTTTCTGGTCATTATGTATATATGATATACAGGTAACAGTGAAAATAAGAAATCAGAGATACAAGGCACTGACTAGGTTCTTCTGCATACTGCATCTAACTAAGCAGTGAAGCAACCATAACACTTTAAAAATATGGACTGTCCAAGTGACCAATTGTTTTGGCAACTATAGTTTGAGGAGTAGGCCTCAGTGACTGCAGGAAGGCATTGAATGTTGAGCCAACATTGGTAGAACTGCAATGATGCTTTCTCAACTTGTTGATTTAGGGTGACCAAGATGAAGGGAAATAAGAAACCAACCCCTTGCCACTGAAGATAAAACCACAAATTCCTCTATTGTGACAACTGTGGATTGTTTGATCAAGGCAAAAAACACTGAACCAGTTGCCTAAGAATTTCAGTTTAGGGCATTAGAAGGCAATGCCACAAGGTACTGTCCCTAAACAACAATTAAAGTAATTGATTAAACAAAACAAGTACTTTATTTAAGTATTTCTTTTATTTTGGCATTAACTAGTAGCTGAAAAAACACACTAGGTTCAAGTGAAGAGCCAATAACTCTTTAAAGTAGAAAGATTGGTTTATACCTTTAGGCTAATGTCACATGTGGCATTTGCTTTTGCAGTCAGCGTAAAGATATACATTATTGGAAGGACCTGGGAGGTGACTGGGCTGTAGACCTTGTACTAGTGCCACTGCAATTAAATAAATGTATTGAATGTATCTGCCAGTACGACTGATCCAGGGAGGGAATTCCACAACTTCACAGCTCTCACTCTAAACACCACTTGTCCGAATACTTAGATTTAACCTCCTTTCTTCTAATCAGAATGGGTGCCCTCGTGTCCGTTGGAAGAACCTACTGGTAAATAAAGCATTAGAGAGATTATTATATGGTCTCCTTATATATTTATACATAGTTACCATATCTCCCCTTAAGCGTCTCTTCTCCAGTGTAAACAAACCCAACTTGGCCAGTCTTTCTTCATAACTGAGACTTTCCATACCCTTTACCAGCTTAGTTGCCCTTTCTAATTCAATAATGTCCTGTTTGAGCACTGGAGACCAAAACTGAACAACATATTTTAGATGGGGCCTTACCAGCGCTCTGTAAAGGGGAAGGTAACCCCCTCCTACCGTGAATCTACAAGGACTCCAAGGTCCTTCTCCATTATGGATTTGCCTAGTGCAGTCCCATTAAGGGTATAAGTGGCTTGCATATTTTTACTTATCCCATGCAATTTTGTTGGAGATTTCAATCAAAACTTCAGGAAAACTAATCATTCAGTAAGTTTTTATCTGCAGGCAAACTGTATAGTTTATAATTTAGTATATAGTTTTGAACATCAAGAACTTTAAATTACATCTCATGGTATCCTTGGACAGTTCTGTGCACTTTATCTATAATGACTACACTTTGGTACATTGAAATAACAGATTTACTCTTTCAGACAAAGATTGCAAGATATATATTATCAAGAAGAACATGGTGATAAAAGTGCCAATATTCTTGAGAAGAAACTCAATAATAACCAGACGTTCTCCTAAAATGATTTTTATTGAAAGATAGTATGATAAATAATAATCCTAATAAAAGCCTTTCGGATGCTTGCAGGTCTAACTGAGGCTTTGCAACCTTTCTGCTGAAAGTACAATGTAGAAAGCAAAATTCGGCCACAAGACAATTATTCAGCAAAATTATAGCTGAGAGTAAATCAAAACTTGAATCTCATTGGATAAATATAATACAGTATGTTAAATGATTCTGCCTGTAGAGAAAGGACAACAAAAACCCTCACAGACAAATATGACAATCTTTTAAAATAAATATAGGTTTGGAATACTGATTTTTATGCTGAATTCAATTTTTCAGGATGAGTTTTGAATTTTACAGTGTGATTTGTGTTAAACTGTAAACACATACAAGGACTCTATTGGCATATAATTGTGCTTCTGTCCGTTGGGTCCCCATACTCCTGCAGCATGATTGGCCCCAGGGTTATGTAATAAAGAGTCCAAAGTTTGCTAAGGTCTAAGCAACTATAGCAACCAAGCAGCAGGTAGCATTTATTGGTTACCTGTTTAAAAGCTAACATCTTATTGGTTGCTATGGGTTACTGCACATGGGCAAATGTTGTGCTTTTTACTACACATGGGGTCAATGTTTCCAGTAAAAATTTGAAAAGAAATAATGATAACAACAAACGGAAAGTTATTGTGTCAGATTTTACCAATTCATTCTCTTTGATCTCAGGGTTTGGAGGCATACAGTATAAAGGGAAAAGGAATTGCTCATCAATAAGGAAAAAAAGTAATCTGTCAGGCTACAAACCAAGATTACTAAACTGCAAAAATATTTGCCGAGGTTTTCTTCTGTCCTGAATTAATATCTTTATTTGAGCTATATATTTTCTGTTTTACCTGTATTAAAAAATCCAGTAAAGAAATTAAATCCTTACAGAGTGATTTATCATGCAAGAGGCAGGGTGCAAAATGCAAGCGACAGATACAAGTGTCCATTTTATTTATATTCTACCCCCCGCCCCCTAGGTGAGCTCCTACAAATTGGCTCCCAAATGCAAGTGCTCACAGAATAAGCTCTAAAAGGTGCCATTTTGAATCCCTTCACGCTCTAGCATTTTTCTAGGATTCTAGTTTTGAAGAAACAAAGAGGCAAAAGTATTTGGGGGTAGGAAAGTCTGAAGGAAGTTCAAGAGCACTTGGGCTATCCAAAAAAATTGTGTAGTCACCTTAAGCAACCAATCAGATCTAGGCTTTTCTTTTGGCTTTGTAGTAGACCTTCTGCTGATTGATTGCTAATGTGGCACATCTGTGCATTTACATTTTTTTCCCCTGCTACTGCAATATGCTTTTTATATAAGGACTTAAGCCTGAATTTGGTGCCCCGAGAAAGGGAGGTGTCACATAGGGGCCCATTTACAAAATCCTGATTAAGTATTTATGAGATAAAATCATATTTTTTCTAACTTATCGAACAAGTCCACAATAATTTCGTTAAATCTCCACAACTTTTTCGTGGTTTTAACTTCCATGAAAAAGTCATACTTTTTTGCAATGACTACGACCATTTTGGAATTCATTCAAGCTTTGGTATCATGACTCTCTTTTCCCCAGGTTGGATCTGTCGGGTGCCATCATAGGCGGATTTTCATTAAGGCTTGGGGAGGCTAAGCCTCCCCAAACCTGTGTCCCCAAAATAAAAGCCCCTTCACAAAATTAAAAAAAAAAAAAAAAAAATCCTCTGCAGTTTAGTGTCTCTAAAGTTACCTGTTAGTTTGCTAGTGACTCCGGTGTTTGATGACATCATCACAGGATTTCGGACTGCAAATCTCACGAGATTTCAGAATAGGAAAGCCTAACCAGAGGCGATCTACTAGTCAGGCACTACTACACAGCACAAGTACAAGTGCAACTCATCCAAAGAAATTGTTGTACTGCTGGTGATCTGGGCTCACAGACACAACAGGTGCTGATTCTTAAGCTGCTTGTTGTCTGGTATGTAGCTATTATATTTAATGTTTAAATATCATATTAAATACATACATCTGTGCTGCACAGCTTTGAGCCCTTTGGGTTACATGATATAATGTGCTTAAAAAACAAATACCAGGGCCCCTATATAAAATAGTGCAGCAGTAGACAGTGTACCTGCTGGGAGTTCCTGTTAAAAGTCTAGAGGTCCTGGTTACATTCAGTAGCATTTAGGCTAAACCAGTATAAAGAGGGAGCAGCAGGCAATATGGCTGAAGCTCTTATTTAAGCTGCCAAAGTGCTTGCATTGGGGGGTCCCTGCAATGATTGGGATGAAATAGGAGGCAGTTTGTGTTAGAGTGCCTAGTGTAAATGGTATACAGCAGAAGTCAGTCAGTGTCTAGCCCAGGGGTACCCGAGGTAGATCGTGACCCACTAGCTGAAATAAAATTGTTTTTTGTCACCTGATATCTATAATATCCCTATCCCCTACCCTAACAGATGGAGGGTATATAACGTGCTGGTTTTGTATATAAAGCCTGCGTCTCGCTGTATATAACGTGCCTGGGATGTCAGTACCTGCTGCCTCTCTCTCTATAAAGCTAACCTAAACACATCTAAAGGTCAGGTTCACTTTTAAGTTAACTTATAGAATGGCCTATTCCTAGCAACTTTGCAATTGGTCTTCCTAGTTAATTTTTTATAGTTTTTGAATAATTTGCCTTTTGCTTCTGCCTCTTTCCAGCTTTCAAATGAGGGTCACTGACCAAAAAGTATTGCTCTGTGAAGCTACAGTTTTATTTTTCCATGCAGGCCCCTTAACTATTCATATTCCCATCTCTTGTTTAAACCACTACCTGGTAAATAAGACCCTAGCAACCAGATAGCTGCTGAAATACCAAATGGAGAGCTACTGCACAATAACTGAAAAACCATTAAAAATAAAAGAGGACCTATTGCAACTTGTCTCAGAATATCAATGTCTACATCATATTAAAAGTTAATTTAAAGGTTAACTACCACTTGAAGCTAACTGATCACAAACACAAATATATAGAGAACCCCTAACAGAAGTGCACATATGAATACTTTTACATCCTAAGCATTTTAGGGTTAAAAAAAGCACCCGCACTTTTGCGCAGTATCCCTGGGAGTCAGTGGGAACGGCAAGAGGGAGTTGGGAGGTTAACTTTTTTTTTACACCAGCAGCGAATCCACTAAGTGTCACATTAGCTGTAGGTCAGTCTGTGTATGGGCCATCTTTAGCCTCCCCAAACAAAAAAGTCACCCTCCGCCTATGGGTGCCATTGAGTCCTATGGGAGGCTTCCAAAATCATACATTGAACGTTTCAAAGCCAGAAAGGCTTTCGTGCTGTTTACAAACGTTTTGTGACTTTCAGAAGGCAATTACGATATTTTCGTTTGACCGATATAATAATTTTTGTGACATTTTAGAACATCAGAAATTATCATGGTGATTTTAGGCCCAAAAAAATTAAAATTTTGAACTAGTGAATGGGCCCCTAAGTGCCAAACAGGACATCCAGCACCAGGAAGTATAGTAAGGGACTGTCCTGGGAAGCAAAGAGGTAGGGGCACCACCTCAACTCAGGATATGCCTGGAGCTCTAATGGCAGGCATAGAAACTGGGCCAGTGCCTGCAAGATGCCAATGTGGTGGCAAACACATGAGATTCCAATATGGTGGATCTGTGACCTCTAGTGAGCCAGCCTCTAGGAGCACCAACATGAGTAAGCTTCTACTGGGATGATATTGGCAGAACTACAAGCAAATGAAACCTATGAGGGGATCCTTCAGGGACAGGTTTTTTGAGAGTACATTCTACCCAGTTGTCACTGCATTGGTCCAAGGTACTATGGGAAGGTATCTCTGCATATAGGGGCACATTTATTATGTGGTATAAAAAACGGCAACAAAATACAGCATGCATCGACAGGCTTTGCCACGTAAAAAAACAGTGTAGTTTTTTACACATTTTTTCTTAGAGCGACTTCTGCCGGAACTGAAGTGGCGCAAAGTAACGGTGTCAAATCTGGTGTCAAATAAAGCACACCATAAAAAAATCAGCATCTATTTAACACAGCTTTTTAAATCATTTTTTCATTGAATTTTGGTTTACACAGCAAAGTAAATAGGCCCCTAAGATATAAGATTTCTTTGCGATTTCTTAGGAAGGGATTTTGTGATGGAGGTTGTACTTTATCTTTATTGACACCTATCTGGAACCTTTGTGGATTTTCTTCTCTAGGGCTAAACACCACAGAAGATTTTGTAGGAAGGTTAAGGATCAACAAAACTCCTCCTACAAATTGTATGTAGTTGCATGGGTCAAAATATAAAAATCTGATGTGTAAACAACATAAAAGCTATCCGACACTACATTCCTGTTGGAAGGGAACGCTGCCTGCTGCATCTTCATCTGACTAGATTAAATCTGCTTTTTTTCTCATTGAAATACATTGACTGTCAGATGTAGATGCAAGAACAAAACACACCATCTGCCTTTGCGCCAGATTTAATTCAGTGAGAAAAAAGTGATCTCATGGTTTTTATAATGTGAAAACTCATGAACTAGATTTAATTTGAGGAGAAATAACTTTTCCTCAAATTCAGTTCCAGTTTTTTTCCCATAGACTTCAATAGAGTTTGCATGTGATGAACTTTTTTCTCACTGAATTGAATCTGGCCCTTTATCTGATCTAACTTTACATTACAGCCTATGGAGATTAGATGTTCTGATAAAATCTGTCCCACAAAATCTGATCAAAATCTCCCATGGAGTTTATCCCTAAGTGAGCTCTGACAGTCTGCTATCCTGTGTTATTCCTGTATCCAGCTAGGGTCATTACATGATCAACTGCAGGTACCAATCTGTCCTATTAGATGCACATTGTTTAATTCTCTTCTTAAAAAAACTCTCTCTGAGATGTATTCTTTGGAACCCATTAGGTGGGAGTACACTTGAAGGAGAAGGAAAGGTACAATCACTAGGGCAGTGATCCTGAACCAGTGGCTCGTGAGTAACATGTTGCTCCCCAACCCCTTGGATGTTGCTCCCAGTGGCCTCAAAGCAGGTGATTATTTTTGAATTCCTGGCTTGGGGGCAAGTTTTGGTTGCATAAAAACTAGTTGTACTGCCAAACAGAGCCTTCTGTAGGCTGCCAGTCCCCATAGGAGCTAGAGATGTAGCGAACTGTTCGCCGGTGAACTAATTCGCGCGAACATCGGGTGTTCGCAAGTTCACGAACTTTTCGCGTATGTTCGCAATTTGGGTTCGCGTGGCGGTTTTCCGCTAGGTTTTTTCTCGGCCTAAAAACGCCGCGCAAGCCACACATGGCGTTTTTCAGCAAATCCAGTTTCCATGGTGGTAATAGCACGAAATAGCAAAAACGCCACATATTTCCGCTAGGTCTGCCAGCTGCCTTTGCGATTTTATGCAACGCTGTGTCAACAAAGTTTTTTTCAGAGAAATTTTTGCCCTTGATCCCCCTCCTGCATGTCACTGTCCAGGTCGTGGCACCCTTTAAACAACTTTAAAATCAGTTTTCTGGCCAGAAATGGCTTTTCTAGGTTTTAAAGTTCGCCTTCCCATTGAAGTCTATGGGGTTCGCAAAGTTCGCGAATATTCACACTTTTTGGCGTAAGTTCGCGAATGCATTCGCAAACTTTTTTTTTGAGGTTCGCTACATCCCTAATAGGAGCTACCAAATGGCCAATAACAGCCCTTACTTGGCATCCCAATAAACTTTTTTAAGGCTTATGTTGCTCCCCAACCCTTTTTACATTTGAGTGTGGCTCACAGGTAAAAAAGTTTGGGGATCTCTGCACTAAGGGGTGACAAAATGTTAGCCCCCCCCCCAGTGATTGTAATTGCTTACCTTATACCCCGGGTTGGTGCTCCTGTTAGAAGAAAACCACACTGGCCCAAGGTAGCTGCGAGAGAGTTTTCCTCTTCCTTTTTCTGTCTTTGTGCAGTAGAGTGAAAAGTCAAACTCTAACTCTAAGCAGACCCCACAGTTGAGGGGGGCAACCACAGGGACCGGCTTATTTTTAGAAATTCCCACTTCCCAGATGCACTCTTACCTACCCCCACACAAACCGGGGTGGGGGGGACACAAACATCCAGTGGGTGGAGTAGGGGCTGCTGTTAACACTGGGCCCCTATGTTGGCATAGATTGGTAAGTTTGTGGGTGCTGGGTTTACTTGGAAGGGTTGAACTTGATGGACTCTGGTCTTTTTTCAACCCTTTATAACTGTACTACTATGTAACTATGAACATGTTTTTGTGTGTGGGGGGGCTGTTTTTATGCCCCAGTTACACTCTTTTTCGTGGAAAAACAAGTAGGGTTTGCTTTACATAAAAAGTAATACACTGTGCCTATGCACATCCCTCCCCTTAGCACTAGCAGCACGTGGCACTACTCAGAGCATTAAGTCCTAGGATGGTCCTTATGTCAATGGTATCTATATTTACCATAGGGGTATCAATACCCCTGAGGAAGCTCTTGTTCAGGATGAAGAAATCTGCCCCGGAATGAATTGCCTCAGTTCACAGAAAGGCCTACGCTAAGGATTTAATGTTCTCCAACTTATGGATTTGATGAATGTTTAAAATTTGAAATCAGAGTTAATTCTGTATTTGCAACACATTTTATGCCTTTAAAGCAGGACAGCGCTACAGGCAATGTGAGAGGAAGTCAACTATGTTTTAATATTTCATGGGGACTGTAACTCATCAGGAATATATTCCCCTGAAGTAACGGAGAAATGTAATACAATCTGCTATTAGGTCTGCACGGGAAGAGCGCTCGTCTCGGATTCTCTCGCTGCGCCTCTCTCGCTGCGCCTCTCTGACGCTTTATTAATCTTTTGTAAGCAATTTACGGACCATAAAAGATATTTTGTTTTCATTTCGTGTCTGTAGGATGTGGGAGCAGTGTTGCTGTTATTCATGGATAGGGCTGATTCATTTAGGAAAGATCTGTATTCTGCCTTCAAGTAAGGTATTCTGCTTTATCTACATGCTTAGGAATTCTCTTTGTACCTCTAAACCATACAAATAAAATCAATACCAGTTGCAAATGAGGCCCAGCATCTTATTCAACCTGAAATCCAAACATCAGCAAGATGCACACTTAGGGGCAGATTTAGCTAAATGTGAGTTTAGAGCTTAATAAATACAAACTCAACCACGTTCTATTCATTCCTATGGGATATTTATAACACACATAAATAAATACACTTTTAAAAATCCCATAGGAATGAATATAAAGTGGGTGAATTTTTCTGGGGTGAGCTCTAATCTCACATTTTGATAAATCTGCCCCTTACACACTTAAACTTACAAATTCATATATATTCATATATACATAGATGTACAATGTTATGTTACGTACAATGTAACTGTAGAGGTGAGGTAGAGGGGTCCATATATATATATATATATATACAGGTATGGGACCTGTTGTCCAGAATGCGCAGGACTTAGGGTTTTCTGGATAAGGGATCTTCCCATAATTTGGATCTCCATAACTTAAGTCTGTTAAAAATCATTTAAGTATTGAATAAACCCAATAGGATTGTTTTGCCCCCAAAAAGGGGTAATTATATCTTAGTTGGGATCAAGTACAAGGTACTGTTTTATTATTACAGAGAAAAGGGAATCATTTAACCATTAAATAAACCCAATAGGGCTGTTCTGCCCCCAATAAGGGGTAATTATATCTTAGTTGGGATCAAGTACAGGTACTGTTTTATTATTACAGAGAAAAGGGAATCATTTAACCATGAAATAAACCCAATAGGGCTGTTCTGCCCCCAATAAGGGGTAATTATATCTTAGTTGGGATCAAGTACAGGTACTGTTTTATTATTACAGAGAAAAGGGAATCATTTAACCATGAAATAAACCCAATAGGGCTGTTCTGTCCCCAATAAGGGGTAATTATATCTTAGTTGGGATCAAGTACAGGTACTGTTTTATTATTACAGAGAAAAGGGAATCATTTAAACATGAAATAAACCCAATAGGGCTGTTCTGCCCCCAATAAGGGCTACGTGGGAGCAGCCACCTTTATAAAGGGAAGGTACTCTGGTAGCGCTACCTGGGGGTACTAAACAGATCTTGGGGAAGGGACTGAACTAACCTAAGGGTTGTGGTTTATCCGGATCCAAGTGGGGATTGGGCATCTATAGAGACTGTCTGTGCCAGCTGTGGATAAACTACATCGGATAATCAGTTATACATAAAGTGTTAACTTCCAACTCCAACAGTTATATAAAGTTTAACATTTCTGCAAAAGCTGTGTGCGATTATTTCCTGGTGGAAATCCTCTAGAGGTGTGTTCCTCAGTGTCCACTAGGTGGTGGCACTACGCTGTTCCAGTTCCCAGTATCAAAATTACTTTGAGAACACATATCTCCTGACATACAGTTTATAGGCAGCATGCAGGAACTACATAATCCACAATATGTCTATGAAGAGTCTCATTCATCCAGGTCATGATATACAGTATCTAGAAGAATTAAGTCTAAAACAACTGGACTTTTCTGAATTTTTTTCTTGAAAACGTTTCACCACTCATCCGAGTGGCTTCTTCAGTTCAAATGACTGGTAGGGAATTCCCAGGTATTTAAACTCTTGATGGTAGTACAATCACAGACATCCAATCACAATGGTTCCATTGAACTTGTTCAGTTAGGTGTTAGCTGAAACTGACAGGTGTTAGAAGGTATGATCCAATCACAATGGTACCAAGATTCTCATTGATAAAGGTGTTAATCCTTCAAAGTACATGACTGGACTGTACTACCATCCATTGCATTGCACTGTGATGTTCCTTTCCTTACTGAGATCATGTGTGCAGGGAATTGTGGGATTGGGAGGATGCAGGCTGAGGTCAATCAACTACTGTTACATTTTACAACTATCTATCTATCTATCTATCTATCTATCTTTCTATCTATCTATCTATCTATCTATCTATCATCTATCTTTCTATCTATCTATCTATCATCTATCTTTCTATCTATATGCTACACTTTACTGCAAAAGTTACATAGTAGGGTTACATAGTGGGACATGGCCAATGCTATAGACTGACCAATGACACTTCATGTGATAAGCAGGGGCGGGCCTAGCCGACCAGGCATCTTAGCCAACCTTGTCGGCAACCTCTCCCCTGCACCTTTCCCCCCTCGCACATGCGTGTGCTCACACATGTAAACGAACACAAATGGAACACATACATAAAGGACAAAAAGTAACATACAAGGAACACAAACTCACACGTGAAAACTCAGACCTGCACAGATTTACACGCACGTTTTACATTCATGTTACCATTTCTCTAAGGCAAACTCAATAACTGTTCAAAATATTATTAAATAATATTTAAAAGTCAGTAAAATATTCCCATTATTTCTAGCTCTTGCTTGTGTATGAAACTTTGAAACGTCAGATTATATTTAATTTACAATTGACTAGTATATTAGTTTTTTTTGTAATCATGAAAACTCAAGATAGATAGACAGATATAGATTTATAGGTACAAATATGGGATCCCTTATCTGGAAACCCGTTATGTAGAAAGTTCCAAATTATGGGAAGGCCATCTCCCATAGACTCCATTATAAACAATTCTAATTTTTAAAAATAATTTCCTTTTTCTCTGTAAAAATAAAACAGTACATTGTACTTGATCCCAACTAAGATATAATTACCCCTTATTGGGGGCAGAACAGCCCTATTGGGTTTATTTAATGGTTAAATGATTCCCTTTTCTCTGTAATAATAAAACAGTACCTGTACTTGATCCCAACTAAGATATAATTACCCCTTATTGGGGGCAGAACAGCCCTATTGGGTTTATTTAATGGTTAAATGATTCCCTTTTCTCTGTAATAATAAAACAGTACCTGTACTTGATCCCAACTAAGATATAATTACCCCTTATTGGGGGCAGAACAGCCCTATCGGGTTTATTTAATGGTTAAATGATTCCCTTTTCTCTGTAACAATAAAACAGTACCTGTACTTGATCCCAACTAAGATATAATTACCCCTTATTGGGGCAGAACAGCCCTATTGGGTTTATTTAATGGTTAAATGATTCCCTTTTCTCTGTAATAATAAAACAGTACCTGTACTTGATCCCAACTAAGATATAATTACCCCTTATTGGGGGCAGAACAGCCCTATTGGGTTTATTTAATGGTTAAATGATTCCCTTTTCTCTGTAATAATAAAACAGTACCTGTACTTGATCCCAACTAAGATATAATTACCCCTTATTGGAGGCAGAACAGCCCTATTGGGTTTATTTAATGGTTAAATGATTCCCTTTTCTCTGTAATAATAAAACAGTACCTGTACTTGATCCCAACTAAGATATAATTACCCCTTATTGGAGGCAGAACAGCCCTATTGGGTTTATTTAATGGTTAAATGATTCCCTTTTCTCTGTAATAATAAAACAGTACCTGTACTTGATCCCAACTAAGATATAATTACCCCTTATTGGAGGCAGAACAGCCCTATTGGGTTTATTTAATGGTTAAATGATTCCCTTTTCTCTGTAATACTAAAACAGTACCTGTACTTGATCCCAACTAAGATACAATTAATCCTTATTGGAGACAAAACAATCCTATTGAGTTTATTCAATATTTAAATAATTTTTAGCAGACTTAAGGTATGGAGATCCAAATTATGGAAAGATCCCTTATCCGGAAAATCCCAGGTCCCGAGCATTCTGGATAACAGGCCCCATACCTGCATAGGCATAGAAATAAATATATATATAACTTACACTGGACAGTACTTTCCCTTATCTAATTTAAAACCTACTGGAGCATGGGAAGGCTTACACTGCACAAAAGCGCCTGGGACATTGCTGTTCTCATTGTACAAGAGTTCCGGAATAGACGAAGAAACCACATTTACAAAATCACCCAAGAAAGGTAGGAAAAAAATCTAATCTATATCATTTTGGATAACTCAGTATTTATACCCAGGCTTTTTGTGGGCATTCTGATGGCACACATTTTTCTTTTCCCTTATTTAAGGATATGATTAGGACAGTAATATCCAGTTGTCTCTTGCTGAAAAGCATCAGTTAACAAAGTACTGTGTTTTGAGCAAAATATTTTTGGTTACAACCGGATAATGATATTTTTACATGACAAGTTGTCAAATATTGAATGTGGGAAATATTTTATTTTTTATACATTTTGGAACATAATACATCGCTTGGCTCATTATTTTTGTGAAATGCATGTTTGCATTCAATAATTCACAGTTTGTTAGCATGCCTACAGCCAATTGTTTGTTGCATGACAGATCTATCTATCTATCTATCTATCTATCTATCTATCTATCTATCTATCTATCTATCTATCTATCTATCTATCATCTATCTATCATCTATCTATCTATCTATCTATCTATCATCTATCTATCATCTATCTATCTATATATCTATCTATCTATCTATCATCTATCTATTATCATCTATCTATCTATCTATCTATCTATCTATCTATCTATCTATCTATCTATCTATCTATTATCATCTATCTATCTATCTATCTATCTATCTATCATCTATCTATCTACCTATCTATCAGCTATCTATCATCTATCTATCTATATATCTATCTATCTATCTATCATCTATCTATTATCATCTATCTATCTATCTATCTATCTATCTATCTATCTATCTATCTATCATCTATCTATCTATCTATCTATCTATCATCTATCATCTATCTCTCTTTCTCTCTCTCTCTCTCTCTCTCTCTCTTTGTCTTTCTTTCTCTCTCTTTATATTTATCTATATATCAATCTATCTAGCTATTGCTATCTATCCTATCAATCTTTAGTGTGGTTATACGTTACAGGCCCCGCCAGAAATCATTTAATACCAACTAAACTGAGAAACTGAGATTTTTGCTCAACATACATTGCTTGTATTGCAAATATTGCTTGTCATTCCAGGCCCAGACTGGCCCCCCTACAATCCTTGGCATTTCCAGATACTAATCGAATGACTTCTACTTCTACCCCCCCCCTTGCAATTTATCTATCTATCTTGCTAATTCTATACAGTTATCTATCTATTATTTGTTAGGATTATAATTTTCTAGGCTTCACATCTCATGCTTTATATTTTTAGATAATGCCAATATTAAATCTCCTTGAAATGTTGACAATGGCAAGTATTGTGTTTTCGTATACTGTGAAATCTAACGGCACCTCCCAAGGTAAGGCAAGAGGTTTGGATCTTACTGATATATATTTATTTGATGCTTCCACAGAGTTTACATACGTGCTTCCTAAGAAATATTAGCTATCTGTGATGCATAAAAATGATTGGTCGAGTACTCTTAGAATTATCTGATTCCTGAGGGGCATAATAGTCTATCATCTCCATGAATAACAATGTCACTTATTTCTAAGGAACTGCAAATAGCAGGGACTTAAGGCTTTGAAGTGCATGTTTTACTTTATACCAAACATAATACTGTGTTCCCTGGTTCCCAATGAATCAACTGGTGTCTTCAGAGAACCAATATTTCTATTTTATGGACAAATCTTTTTTAGATTTTAGTAAGATTTCTATCCCCTATTGTGGAATTTACTCACAACTATGGTACCATTAGAGATAGGGCTTTGCATGCCCAAAGGCAGCATGTTAAGATGATGCCATCAGCTGAGATATGTATGGTAGGAGTAGGGTATTTTCATAGGTAGGTGAAACATGTCTATTTTGTCTATAGACAAATGTCTATTTTGTCTATGTCTATATCCGGAAAAGATATTATGCATTTCTCTAGGCATGATCTGGCAACAAGAACTTCTAAGTTATGTAATTTCAGTGAGATCTTACTCTGTCTGAATTATAATTACTTAAAGAAACTTGGCCAGATCATTCCTTTTTGTTTTATATACTCAAATTCAGGGTCACTCAGCAGAATATTCCCTTGTTAGTAACACATCAATTCTCTAGCTTGCTGGATACACTGGATTTAATTCCTGAATACTTCCTTAAAGCAAGGATCCCCAACCTTTTTTACTTGTAAGCTCACACTCATGTGTAAAAAGTGTTAGGAAGCCACACCAGCATGAATAAGTTCTTTGGGGATGCCAAATAAGGACTGTGATTGGCTGTTTGGTCGCACCATGTATACTGCTGGCCTGCAGGAGGCTCTGCAACATCAAAAGGGGTGGATAGCAACAAGCTGCTCATGACCCACTGGTTGGGTATCACTGATCTAAAGGTTCCCTTACTGAGATGAACTGGTATAAACATAAGTTGCCAAAGACCCTTACTTTTCACACGTGGAATTACTTGCCCAGTGACTAGGGACCTAAATACATAGTTGGTGAGCAGGATTCTGATTCTCTCTGCCAACTGCTCTCTCTCCTCAGAATGGCCTTAGACATTCAGGTGGAAACCCTCTTCCCCGATTAAGAGGGTCATCAGGGTCCAGATTAGGAGGGTCAGGTGTCCAGTTTTACAAACAGGAAGTGGGAACGCCAGCCAGATTGATTGAATTCTGTTTCCTGTTATCCTGTTTTACTTCTATAAATTCATGTCAACAGTTTCTGAAATTAAATCTGGGTATGAACAGTTATATACTGTACACCACCTATGCCAAGCTGTATCTTCCATGTTACTTTTACATAAAGTGATACTGACACCAAAAATGAAACTTTTTTTACTACTATCAAAACGCTGTCTTTGCATGAGCTTTATCATTTTGTAAATGTGAATCTACTGCCTGATGCTTTTAAATTACCTATCTGATCCCCCATGTTCCTCTATGAGGGGGCGGCCATATTTGTGCAGCAGTAGGCCGTTAGCATTAGAAGCTATACTGACAGGTTGAAAAGGGACAGTCAGATTGGGAAAACATTCAGGGTTATGAATGTCAAAGTAACACTTACTAAAGTAGAAATATTAGGAGAAAATGGTCAACAGTTAACTTTTATTGTACATTAATATTTTATAGAGTTGTTTATTAGTGTCAGTATCAGGTTAAGGCCTAGTTTGAACATTTGTTTCTAAAATGTTTGTTCTATTTTTGGTCAGTGAAAGAAGTTTGCGTGTTTGAGAACAACACCGATCAAAACAGTGTTTTTCATCTGGACAATATACCCCAAAGCGCACTACCAAGGTAATGAAATGCTGTAGAATGACCACTTGTTCTATAGAATAATGTATTGGATTGCTGTCTCATTTGTTAACACTGGGCAAAATTTGCCCCTGGGCAGTAACACATAGCAACCAATCAGTGAATTGGCTTTTGTTTAGCCAGCTGCAGGTAGAAAGGTAGGAAATGCTGGCACTGCACTCTGCAACTTGTGCTCAATGCAAAAAAAGTGCATTTTGAATGATCACTAAGGGGCTGATTTACTTACCCACGAACGGGTCGAATGGAGTCCGATTGCGTTTTTTTCGTAATGATCGGTACTTTGCGATTTTTTCGTATGTTTTGCGATTTTTTCGGATTCTTTACGAATTTTTCGGATCCAATACGATTTTTGCGTAAAAACGCGAGTTTTCCTATCCATTACGAAAGTTGCGTAAAAAGTTGCGCATTTTGCGTAGCGTTAAAACTTACGCGAAAAGTTGCGCATTTTTCGTAGCGTTAAGTTTTAACGCTACGAAAAATGCGCAACTTTTCGCGTAAGTTTTAACGCTACGCAAAATGCGCAACTTTTTACGCAACTTTCGTAATGGATACGAAAAACTCGCTTTTTTACGCAAAAATCGTATTGGATCCGAAAAATTTGTACAGAATCCGAAAAAATCGCAAAACATACGAAAAAGTCGCAAAATATTCGTTTTCAAGTCGGAACTTTTCCAATTCGGGTCGGATTCGTGGGTTAGTAAATCAGCCCCTAAGTAATGTGCTATTGTGCTTGTATACAAGGGTCTAAGAAAATGACCCCCATACTCACCTATACACACCCAGACCCAAGCAATGTTAAAGGGAAAGCTACTGCAATATAATCTGGTTTTGAAGAGTGAGTATATGTGGAGCTAAGGTAAATATAGAATGTAAGGCCTTTACAACAAGTGGTGGATTCTCTGCCTACATTCATCCGCTGGCAAAGAACCTGCTCTATGCGTCAATCAGAGTAATCATTTTAGTGCTGAAATCCACTCCATGTGCCTGTATCCGGGCTGAAGCAGTGGTTTTAACCATAGGGGAGGATTCTTGGCCTGCATTTATCTGCCTTGTGTGGCATTAGCCTAAATCCCATGCTAAAAAAAATGACATAACCCGAAGATGTTTTGATCTTACCCAGTTTCCCACTACTTATCCATGTATCAATTATTATTTTATTTAAGAAATTCATCTCAAACAGACAAGACTTCTTTAGAACAGCACCCAGAAAGTGAAGATGTATCCCATACAGGTAACCAAACACGCAACACAAGGTGCCCATACACGCTCGCAATCCAAAAATGACTTTCTGCTAACTGGTTAATATACAGTGCTTGCCATCTTCTGCATCTCTTGTTAATAAAGGCCACGTTAGTGCCACAGCTCATGATATTGCTTTCATGGAACGTTAGGCATGTTAAATTATTCATTTGGCACAATAATGTATTTGGGAACTCTTTAATGACAACTCATGATTTATCATTTACTTCGCCACCCTAGGATTCATTTTCCATAAGCAACATGCTACCGGATAAATGAAATTATTGCACAATGTGAGAGTAAAAATACATCACCGTCAATCCAATAAATTAATATAAATAAAGCGCTCCCCGCATTATTAGTATTCTAAGTGCCTTTTGTTTGGTGAGCCTGCTCAAGATATATCACACTCCTCACGCTAATAAAACTGAGTGTTATACATTAACACCCTCATCTTTCCGCTACTTATTGTAAAGTAACTGTGCTAAATGAATATTTATTTGTACAATAATGTACATAAAAAATAGAAAAACAAAAATAAACTGTAGAGGATAAGTGATCCACATTTACCATTAGTGATGGGTGAAATGTTTCGCCAGGCATGGATTCGCTGCGATTTTCTGCGTTTCGCCATTGGTGAATTGTTTCGCGAAACGGATGAAAAAATTTGCTGTGGAAAAATTCGCCATGCGTCCAAAAATTGTTGCCCACGTCAAAAGAATAGTTGCACGTCAAAAAAGAATAGTCCCGGGCGACAAAAGAATAGCCGAGTGCGACAAAAGAATAGCCGCAGATGACAAAAGAATAGCCGAGTGTGACAAAAGAATAGCTGCAGGCGACAAAAAAATATTCGCGGACAACAATTTTTTTTTTGACGTGCAACATTTTTGCCATTTTGCGAATTTTTTCGCCGTTTTGCAAATCTTTTGAAAGATTTGCAAATATTTCAGTGAAGCGAAACAGGACAGATTCGCTCATCACTATTTACCATAGATTAAAGTCTGAGGTGGCTCAGATGGATACGGCAGCATTGGGGTCCCTTGGTTATATCCAAGCAGGGAATTGCGGGACTGATTTATTAAATCTTAAGACTTAATTTCAGTGAGATTGGTACCAAATCTCGCTACCTACAGTGATCAGGCCAAGATTTTTACTTAATGAAATATTGGAAAAAAAAAATGTGTATGGGAAACACACACAATAGGGAGAGAAAAAGCAATCATCAAAAATCTTTCCCTTATTTTGGGTTTGTTTTACCTTTAATTGTGTGGCCTAGTGTTTAAGGTCCAGATTGACCAATGCTCATATTTTTAAAATCGTGTTTTTAACTAATTACTCCAAAACGTGATTTTTTTTCAATATTTATCAAGTGTGGGAGCTGTCTCAGGAAAATTGTAACAATCTTGACTTCATTTGTGGTTTTAGAGGTTTCTGTGATTTTCTTTTTTTTTTCATTTGTAAGTGCCAATTTTCATGAAAACCAGGATTTCAAGGTTTTTCGTGTTCTTATTTGAATTTGTTTAGCTGGTTTTTCGTGCTTTTGTAGATTAGACTATTTTAATAAATGACTTGGCATTTATGTTTTTTTTTTTCAAAAACCACAAAAACCTCTAATATCAGAATGTTGTTAAAGGGAAAATTAGATTGTAAGCTCTACTATGGAAAGGAATTTCCTTTGCAGCAGGCTTCTCAGCTCATAGGATTTCCCCTTTCAAGGTTCCAAGGTTCCATGGGCTTTGCTTTTCTTCAAAGCCACTTATTTATTGAATTTTCCCTTATTGCAAACACCCAGTGCTAAGTTTCCCTCCTCTATGCACAATCATGGCATGATTCAGTCTCTCCTTAAGGCCCTGCCACCTACCCAGAACATATTTAGCCCTGCCTCATTTCTCTCCTCTGTATTATGAAAGGTTTTTAATGTATATACAAATTGCATATTATTCCAAACAATTTGTTTCTTTTATTGTTAAAATCATTCATCTTTTTTCAAGGGTCCTCGTTTGAAGCAGTGCTTGCCAACCTAACTGGGTGTGTCCCACAAACACTTTCTCCATTCTGTCCCAACAATTGCTTGGCCGGGAAATACAGACACATTACTGGTGCTTGCAACAACAGGTAAATGTTATGTCGGAACAGTAACACCAACATTTTGTAATACAAAGTTCCATCCAAAATAGTGATAATAATAGGTAAGAGCTACTTCCCCTTTGATTTTTTTTCTGCTTGAATTTGACTTGCAAAATGCCCCATAGGAGAAAGGTGAAAAGGCGACTTTAGTTTTGAATTCTTCTGTGCACTGAACCAGAAGTCAGCTTTGCACCGATGACCTAAAGTACCTAAGCTTTTTTTCAGTGTCTGTAGCTTTAATATATGCTCACATCATTACCCCCCAAAGCTGTCCAAAGGATAGATGCTTTAGGTCATCATTGCGAAGCTGACTTCCGGTTCAGCACACAGACGAATCCCACCTGCAGTCGCCTTTTTGCCTTTCTCCTATGAAGAACTTGATTCAAATTCAAGCTGAAGATTTTAAAAAAATCCAAGGGGAAGTAAGCCTTACCTATCATTTTAACTGTTTTGGGGAAATTATGTGTTAACAAAATTTAATGTTACTGTTCCTTTAATAGCTTAGAGACCTGCACAATATATATAGAATATAAAAGTCACAATACAACACTGATATTAATGTGATAATCAGCCCTGTAGCAACAGCTTCAATGACAGACAAACCTTGATGATGCTTGATGATTTGCAACAACCCCTAATCTTAGTTCTCAACAGCTGCCCAGAGCACACTGAGCATGTGCAGTGTCACTGACAATCCTAACAAAATCCAAGATGGTGTTCCCCCGTGACAATTTTGAGGGCCTATATCCTAAACCTTTAGACTGGTGCAGTAAGTTTATGAAATATGACACTTTTGAGTTATATTAATTTTAATGGTTTAGTTATCCTTTAAGTCATAAGTGACAGGAAATGACTAGGGATGTAGCGAACCTCAAAAAAAAAAGTTTGCAAACGCGTTCGCGAACTTACGCCAAAAAGCGCGAATATTCGCAAACTTTGCGAACCCCATAGACTTCAATGGGAAGGCGAACTTTAAAACCTAGAAAAGTCATTTCTGGCCAGAAAAATAATTTTAAAGTTGTTTAAAGGGTGCCACGACCTGGACAGTGACATGCAGGAGGGGGATCAAGGGCAAAAACTTCTCTGAAAAATACTTTGTTGACACAGCGTTGCGTAAAATCACAAAGGCAGCTGGCAGACCTATTTGTCGCGATAAAATAGCGTGCGCGGTATTTTCCGCATGCACGCTATTTATCGCGGCGTTTTTTGCTATTTCACACTATTACCACCATGGAAACTGGATTTGCTGAAAAACGCCATGTATGGCTTGCGCGGCATTTACACGGCGAGAAAAAACGCAGCGGAAAAACGCGACGCGAACATACCTGATGTTTGCGGGAATTTGTTCACCGGCGAACAGTTCGCTACATCTCTAGAAATGACCAGCCCTCAATATGCAGAGTAGTAAGACTGATATACATACAGTTAATTTGTATATATCTTTACACATATATATGATGAACACAATACACATTAATAACATTGGAAGGCTGTCTCTGTACAGCATGTTAAATTTCATCCAGGGGAACTTCATAATCTCAGTCAGGCCTGGACTGGCAATCTGTACATTCTGGCAAAAGTCAGAGGGGCTGCTGTGTATGCCACAGATAAACAAGGATGAAAGCAACAGATATAAAGTATGGGTCAGTTGTACTAGCGCCAGAACCTCAGCAGGGGGAGTAGTGATCCTTATATTTACCAAAAATAATATGGGCACATGTTGTGGTCCAAGAGCATCTAATCACAGGCTGCTGTATGATGCCATAGTTTCTATGTTGGTGTCTATGAAGAGCTGTTTGGGCCTCTTTATTTGAAAGAGTTTAATTTGAATTTCAGTTCAGACCTGATCTCAGTTGCCATGTGGTTGTTTTGCCCTATTGCTTATGACTGGCTGCCTAGTTCTTCCTTCTGCCTTCTTGGCCGGAAAACAGCAGTCTTACTTTCTAATGTCATTAGCCTGCAAATTTCTTTGGTTTTGAGGCTACAAACTCAGAGCCAGGTCAAGTAGTGTTGGGGCAAGGACACCAACTTGTTCACTCGTGTATTACTTCACTGTGCTAGGCCATTGGAATTGTGTCATCTGCCTCAGTTGCATTTAGAGTCAACAACTCTTGTATCAGCACTTCTTATTCTGCAAATGGGTTTGGTTTTAAACCAGGTCTAAAGTGACTAAAGTGATCTATGCCTCTACATAGACTGGAATATAAAATAGTTGAAACTAGTAGCTGAGCATACAGTTAGTTCCATGTCTTCTCTAACAGCTTGTCTGACAGCAAAGATTCATTTACATGCTCTTAAAATACCACTCAGTCAGTGTTTATTATATTTTCCACCTACACATGGTTCCCATGAATTCCAATTACATCCAGCCTTAAACTCATGTAAGTTTTCTTTTATTACTCTGACACTATTTTATATAAAGAAAGTGTCCTATATGTATTGGCAGAATAATTACATAGTATGAAGAAAGCGTGGGATGCCTTTTAAGTAAGTAAAAAAATACGAGGTTATTGATATTAATATCCTTAGTGCACTATTGATCCAGGGGTCTAATGTCTTTTAAGAGTTAGGAAGGAATTTTTCCCCTTAATGGAGACAGGTTTTTTTTTTACCTTCCTCTGTATCTAGAAGTTAGTTTGGATTTACTTTCCCAAGAACACATACCATAGTAGTTATCGTGAACATGGAAACCCATTATCCAGAAAGCTCCGAATTACAGAAAGCCCGTCTCCCATAGACTCCATTTTAATCAAATAATTCAGAATTTTAAAACTGATTTCCTTTTTCTTTGTAATAATAAAACCGTACCTTGTAATTGATCCCAACTAAGATATAATTACCCCTTATTGGGGGCAGAACAGCCCTATTGGGTTTATTTCATGGTTAAATGATTCTCTTTTCCCTGTAATAATAAAACAGTACCTGTACTTGATCCCAACTAAGATATAATTACCCCTTATTGGGGGCAGAACAGTCCTATTGGGTTTATTTAATGGTTAAATGATTCCCTTTTCTCTGTAATAATAAAACAGTACCTGTACTTGATCCCAACTAAGATATAATTACCCCTTATTGGGGGCAGAACAGCCCTATTGGGTTTATTTCATGGTTAAATGATTCCCTTTTCTCTGTAATAATAAAACAGTACCTTGTAATTGATCCCAACTAAGATATAAATAATCCGTATTGGATGCAAAACAATCCTATTGGGTTTAATTAATGTTTTATAACTTTTTTAGTAGACCTAAGGTATGGAGATCCAAATTACGGAAAGACCCCTTATCTGGATTACCCTTGGTCCCGAGCATTCTGGATAATGGGTCCTATACCTGTACTATATCAAAATTGTTCTACAGTTCTACTATGCTCTAAGGTTGGGCTCTCCAAGTGAGGGCTCATTGGCCTTCCAAGGGTTTTCTGTAGCCCCAGTCTGACCAAAGGCTTTACAAATGTATTTCTATGACAATATTTTAACATATCTTGTTCCTTGAATTCCCTACTCTGCTGAGAGCCTTGAATGTCATGGTTATGCTGCACAATTCTAAAATTCTTTTAATTTAATTAAAATTCTTACTATTTTATTGGTATTTTTGAGCAGTTTATAACAGGCATTCAAAGGGTCAATAGAAAAAACGTAGGAATACAAGTTGACCATATGTCAGGGTTTAGCATCAGCATTTATTGTTAATCTGATTGAATAAATGTTCTATAACAATAAATTTTAGGATTAAATGTTGCAATTACCAATAGTAGAGGATAAAAGAAAAAGTCCCTTGGGAGGAAAGCGATGTGCCATGGTTATAGGTCAAGTAAAAAGTTCATCTTGTGTAGAGTATATTTATTCTATGTCCCAATATTAGCTACATAGTAGTCCCATCTAGGCCAGACCTTCTCCCATTGTTTGCGACGGTCATGAATGTCGGCCATAATGTACTCCATCTCCCTCATATCTCTCACCCTTGAAAGTATACCCACAAGCAAATTCATTACTCATATTTGCATTGATTATCTGCAAGATTTGCCTCCATATTTTTAATATCTACCACTATTGCAGACTGCATAAGCAGTCTATTCCTATAATGGCTTTGCATCTAGCAAAAGTTGATATTTGCATCCCTGATTTGAGGCAAAAAAAAAAAAGCAATCAATATATTTTAGTACAGGTATCGGACCCCTTATCCGGAAACCCGTTATCCAGAAAGCTCCGAATTACGGAAAGCCCGTCTCCCATAGACTCAATTTTAATCAAATAATTCAGAATTTTAAAACTGATTTCCTTTTTCTCTGTAGTAAGAAAACAGTACCTTGTAATTGATCCCAGTTAAGATATAATTAATCCTTATTGGATGCAAAACAATCCTGTTGGGTTTAATTAATGTTTTATTGATTTTTTAGTAGACTTAAGGTATGAAGATCCAAATTACGGAAAGACCCCCTATCCGAAATACCCTTGGTCCCGAGCATTCTGGATAATAGGTCCTATACCTGTATATATTTTCCAAAAAATGTTTTTAGATTTATGAAACAAAAAAATATAGAAATTAGAATAAATTATACAAAATTCTGAGATTCTAAAGGTGGCCATACACGGGCCAATTGTCCCTTAGACCGATTCGGCCCGTGTAGGGGCAGGAACAACGGGCATGCCCACCTGATATCTGGCCTGAAATTGGCAAGATATCGCCGGGGCAGGTTAAAAGATTTACCTGGATCTGGGATTGCATCAGCTTGTTGATGCGGTCCACAAACCAACTGCGCCCATTGCCTGGGGCTGAATGATCGAATTAGCCTACATTTGCCCAATATCGCCCACCCGAAGATATTGGGAGAAGATCTTAACGTGTATGGCCACCTTAACGAAGTCAGTGGGGGGGGTATCTAAAGCATTAAACCAAGTTGATGCAGGGGATCAGAGAACTCTTTCCCCTGTTTCTCTGTCTGTGACATCATCCAGCCCAGTTACAGACTGGGGAGAAACCTGATTGGCCGGATGTCCCAGTGCACTATTGGGAGAGAAGGTGTGCCTGACTTTGGAGCCAAAAATCAGGGGCGGGCCCAGTAGTTTATAAAGGGAGTCCCTGTTGTTTTGCCAGCCCTTGCCAGCTCCTGTACTCTGCCTGGCATTGAGTTTTAGACCATTAGGAGAGAGGTCTGGTGACTGCTGTGTGTGTCCCCTGTTTGAGGACAGGTGTTTTTTCTTAAATATGTTAGCGTTTTGCTTCATTAAAAACAAACCAAATTGCTAAAATGTCCTCTGCTTGTTTTTATAGCTAGTCAAATAAACGCTGCTCTGTCACTAAATACGTTTAAAATTGGAATTCAAAAGTATTGTAACCTCATAACTTCCGAAAGAACATTTTTGTTTGGATAATTAGCGAAACTAACTTTACGTTACCAAATGTCAATGCAATTATTTATGAGGTCTTTGGGTAATGAAATTAAAGGCATTACTCATCACCTTATAATGACATTGTTAAGCAGAGGCCTCATTTTTTAATTCCAGCCTATCACATTGCTAAAATACTATTATGACTTAATTTGTAAATGTTTAAAGAATTGTAACACATTTAATTGCCTGCTGGAAAATTATTATACGGAAATAATTAATCACTGATGATTTTGTTTTAAAACAATTCAGGCAATAAGATGTTTTTTTTTTCCCTGATGAAAACAAATGTGCGTAGAATCAACTATATAAAATATTATAGTGTCATTTAAGCAAATTACTGGAGCCCATGTTTTCTCTTTAGAATGATATTTCTTTGAACTGCTAACGACTAGCATATTTTGGTTAATTAGGTTAGCAATAAATGTTGATCATGGGCAAAATGGAAAATGATTATCTGGGACAAAGAAAAGCTAAGAAGCAATGAATTGGTTCCATATACAGCAGCGCTTGAAAATGTTTCCAATAAGGACGTATTTGCTTTGCACCAGGTCATGCTGTTTCCTAGAACTGGGATTGGGCGCATATGAATGATGAAATCTTGCCTACATTCACCCACCACCTATATCTTCATAATCCATGTATTGTATAAAACCATCATCGTTTTCATAAGCTTTTATTGACGTTCTTATATGTGATGGTTCCCACTTGCATACATTGTACAATGATGTGAAAAGGCTTTGTAGCATTGTCAATATAATAAGCCCTTTCTAATACTGTTCATTAAGAATGCACTAAATAGTAGCTCCTGTGTAGTTCTTTGCCCACTGATACTAATAGAGCATAAAGAGCTTAGTTTACTTTATTTTAAAAAAAGCACAATTTCCATTCCCTTCTCTGCCTCCCTGTACTTTTTCTTCAAAGCAACCTGTAGTGCAGTGTCAGAACCTGATACATACTGTATCATACATATATATATATATATATTTGTTTTTTAAGGAAAAAAATCAACAGAAGCTGAACTATTAGCTTCCATATTGGTTTATGTGAGTGTTTCAACTTAATTCGTAACAATCTAATGAATTCCTACAGTGCTACTTAGAGATACCTAGGAGATACCTAAGGTTAATGTAGCTAAAGCAGTGATCCCCAACCAGTGGCTCGGAGGCAACATGTTGCTCACCAACCCCTTGCATGGCTCCCCCTTGCAGTGCCCCCAACACAGGTAGTTATTTTTGAATTCCTGACTTGGTGGCACTTTTTGGTTGAATAATAAGAAGATTTACTACTAAATAAAGCCTCCTGTAAGCTGATAGTGTGCATAGAGCAGTGATCCCCAACCAGTGGTTCGTGTGCAACATGTTGCCCCCCAACCCCTTGGATGTTGCTCCCAGTGGCCTCAAAGCAGGTGCTTATTTTTTTAATTCCTGGTTAGGAGGCAAGTTTTGGTTGCATAAAACCCAGTATAAAGCCAAACAGAGCCTTCTTTAGGCTACCAGTCCACATAGGGGCTACCAAATAGCTAATTATAGCTCTTATTTGCACCCCCAGGTACATTTTCCATGCTTGTGTTGCTCTCAAACTCTTTTTTCATTTGAATGTGTCTCACAGGTATAAAAGGTTGGGGATCCCTGGCATAGAGGCTGCCTAATAGCCAATCTTAGCCCTTATTTGGCACCTCTGTTAACTTTAATGATGCTATTGTTGCTCTCCAAGTCTTTGTCTGTGGTTCACGAGTAAGAGAGGTTGGGTAATCCTGAGCTAAAGAATGAGGGTGGAAGAGGTAAGAAAGCTTAGCTAAACAGACTAAATCATCAGATTTTGAGAAGGAATGTATATATAAAACCTAAACCTATTGATTCATTGTTTTCATTAATAGCATAAAAGACTACTTAATTCCAGCTTCTAATTCCCGTGGGATATAAACCGTGTGTAAAAATAAAATAGTAAAAAAAATAAAATAGGGGTTTCTCATCCTTTTAAAAATAACACTTTTCTCCATAAGTGATTTAATAATATTAAACATGCTTTACTGCATTAGAAACAATCCGGCCTGGGGCGCTGCAAATACTCTTCTGGCTCGTTGGCTTCCTGCACAATATGAAGATGGAATTGGTGAACCGAAGGGATGGAGAGAAGAGTTTTTATACAATGGGTTTCGTCTCCCTCAGGTAAGGAATAAAGAAGTTGGTTATTCTTTCTTCGGCTACATATCTCTGTTCAAAGGAAAGTTGACCGTTTATAAAGTTTTAATGTTGTTGTAGCTGCTTAAAGGAGAAGGAAAGGCTAATAAAGAGTTAATCTCAAGCTGCAGGCATACCTTCAGTTGTCTCAATAGTGCCCTTAAGTCTCCCCATATTTCACCTGTTCAGAAGATCTAAAGCCAAACAGGAAGAAAAAACGCTGAGCTGTGTAAAGAAAGTTCCCATAATGCCTTGCTCCTGCACACACACCCAGACCAAGTGAACATGCTCAGCTAGTCAGACTATGAGTCAGCTTCCTGCTGATTGGCTCAGATCCACATTCCTAAAGGGGGGAATGAGTTTGTAGCATTCTTGAGGGAGGGGGAGCAGGAGAGGGGAGAGAGCAGAAAGCTGCGTGTCTCTGGCAGAGGAAAACAGACACAACAAATCTTTTGACAGTGCAGCGTTTCTGTGAGTGCTTATGGCTGTATTTACATAGACCTTTCCGATAAAGCTTTCTTAGTT
The DNA here is from genome assembly GCF_000004195.4 of Xenopus tropicalis. Classification (NCBI taxonomy): domain Eukaryota; kingdom Metazoa; phylum Chordata; class Amphibia; order Anura; family Pipidae; genus Xenopus; species Xenopus tropicalis. The sequence continues at coordinate 134,357,263 of NC_030681.2, forward strand.
TTTACCTTTCCTTCTCCTTTAATACTTATCTGCTATTCCTGCCACAATCAACAAATTCTATTCCCAGCAGCCCTCCAACAACTGGTAAGTGTTCAATATAGCAACATCAGTGAACAAAAATATTAGAAAAAAATGTGAACTTCAATTCTAATTGACTAAGGGGCAGATTTACTAAGACACGAACGCTCCGAGCATATTTTCGCCGAATTTTTCATGTCTTACGCAACTTTTTCGACGCCCGCGCAACTTTTTCGTGCGCTTGCGCGAAAAAAATCGGAAAGGTTTTCCCGCTGTTTACAATCGTTCAGTACGAAAATTTTGTGACTTTTGGATCGCCAATACGATATTGTCGTGACTAATACGATTTTTTCTTAAGCATTTTTGTGATATTTGCGATCGTCATAAATTTTTGTATCCAATCCGAATTTGTCCCATTTGGGATTCGAACCCAGGTTTTCATGAATGTGCCCTAAACTTATGCTATATTCACCTATAAAACACACTTTGGGTACAATTATACATAGATTTATATATATATATATATATATATATATAAGCATGAAATAATCCATGGCCAGCACACCCTTAAAATTTAAAAAAATTTTTTTATTGAAAACTCATTGTTTAAAAACCAACGTTTCGGTCCTCATTAGGACCTTATAATGAGGACCGAAACGTTGGTTTTTAAACAATGAGTTTTCAATAAAAATTTTTTTTTGAATTTTAAGGGTGTGCCGGCCATGGATTATTTCATGCTAAATACTCAGATTTTGGCTGTGCACCCCACAGAATACTAAAGCCTTGGAGTGCAGACACCATCAGGACTGATATATATATAGCAAAAAGTAACCGGTACAGCACTCACAGTACAAAAAGTTTATTGAAGGAAAAAGTCTAACGTTTCAGCTACCACTGCAGCCTTTCTCAAAGATGAGAAAGGCTGCAGTGGTAGCCGAAACGTTAGACTTTTCTTTGGACTGCACCCAGGCATCTTTATTCTGTTTGACGTGAGTGCCTGTTACTCCATTTTGTCTATATATATATATATATATATATATATTTAGCTAAAAACATAAACATAATAAACAAACAAACGAAGGGTGCTGGCAGCACAAATAAATTGCCAATGTTACAGCAATGCACAAAGTTTACCTCTGTTTCTATTTCTTTTTGATTTTTGTCATTCTGAGCCCCAGCAGCATTCGTTCCATTATCCCTATACCTTATCAAAGCCACCTGATTTTATTGTGGGGTAGGTTCTCCACCTCAAGGCCTTCTTTTTTTCCCTTCATCTTCTTTACATTCTTTCTTTGCTGTGTTTATTTCTTTTTTCCTTCTTCTTCGTTAGTGAATTCTGTTCTCCTTTATACAAGTACCAGAGTCTTTATACCGTTGTAAATAGTCAATGATTTTTCAGGTTCGTGAGGTGACTAATAAGATAATTCATGCATCGAGCAAGGCTTTCCGGGAAGATGACTTATATTCCCACATCATAATCGAGTGGGGGCAATACATTGACCATGACATTGCTTTTACACCACAGAGTGTAAGTAAGACACCGGCAATAGGAAGTGTGGATTGCAAGTCTACCTGTGAGAATCTCTACCCATGTTATCCTATAAAGGTATTTATGGCCTTTTTAAATGCACTTTTAAAGGATTACTTCAGGACACATCAGTTAATAGAGCTCCTCCAGCAGAATCCTGCATTGAAACACAAACATGTATTTTTTTTATATTTAATTTTGAAATTTCACATGGGGCTAACTTTATTCTTCATTTCTCAGGGTGCCACAGCCATGTGACCTGTGCTCTGCTAAACTTCAGTCACACTTTACTGCTGCGCTGCAAGTTGGAGTGATATCACTCCCTCCAGGTTTCCATAACTGGGAGCTTTCTGGATAACAGGTTAAAAGATCCCATACCTGTAATAACATGGTACATGTATCGGACCCCTTATCCAGAAACCCATTATCCAGAAAGTTCCGAATTACGGAAAGGCCATCTCCCATAGACTCAATTTTTACAAAATAATTCACATTTTTAAAAATGATTCCCTTTTCTCTGTAATAATAAAACAGTACCTGTACTTGATCCCAACTAAGATATAATTACCCCTTATTGGGGGCAGAACAGCCCTATTGGGTTTATTTAATGGTTAAATGATTCCCTTTTCTCTGTAATAATAAAACAGTACCTGTACTTGATCCCAACTAAGATATAATTACCCCTTATTGGGGGCAGAACAGCCCTATTGGGTTTATTTAATGGTTAAATGATTCCCTTTTCTCTGTAATAATAAAACAGTACCTGTACTTGATCCCAACTAAGATATAATTACCCCTTATTGGGGGCAGAACAGCCCTATTGGGTTTATTTCATGGTTAAATGATTCCTTTTTCTCTGTAATAATAAAACAGTACCTGTACTTGATCCCAACTAAGATATAATTACCCCTTATTGGGGGCAGAACAGCCCTATTGGGTTTATTTAATGGTTAAATGATTCCCTTTTCTCTGTAATAATAAAACAGTACCTGTACTTGATCCCAACTAAGATATAATTACCCCTTATTGGGGGCAGAACAGCCCTATTGGGTTTATTTAATGGTTAAATGATTCCCTTTTCTCTGTAATAATAAAACAGTACCTGTACTTGATCCCAACTAAGATATAATTAATCATTATATTAATCATACAATCGTATTGGATTTCATTACTGTTTAAATTTTTTTTTTAGCAGACTTAAGGTAGGAGATCCAAATTTTGAAAAGACCACTTATCCAGAATAGCCCAGGTCCCGAGCATTTTGGATAACAGGTCACATACCTGTACTTGATCCCAGCTAAGATATAATTAATCCTTATAGGGGCCAAAACAGTCCTATTGGGTTTATTTATTGTTTAAATGATTTTTAGCAGACTTAAGGTATAGCGATCCAAATTACAGAAAGATCCTTTATCCAGAAAACCCCAGGTCCCAAGCATTCTGCATAACAGGTCCCATACCTGTATATTGTACAGTGTTGGGTATACAAGTAGTGCTATATAAAGATATACATACATGACAAATATATTTCCTATGCCCACTAAAATGAACATATGAGAAGAAATTAATTTTTCTGCATTGAAACTTAATTGGTATTCATTATTGCTGAGCTTCCCTACTGCGTTTCTAAATGACTTTAGTCTTTTAACAAAAATGCTTGTTGAATATTCCGTCTGAATTGTAAGGAAACCAGAAATATTAATATTTTTCTTTTATTTTGCCTTCATGTAACTTTAATGCATGTCTGAAATAATTTCCCTTTCAGTGTACATTACAATTGCTTGAACAGCAGGTAATTAGCTATGAATAGTATTCAGGAGCAGACAACTTCTTTTATATTTGACTGATAAATCAAACTAAATTATATGTGAATCTATTATGTGTGAGTGAAATATGGTAGCAGAGCAGTGGCTCTTGCGTATCTCAAGTAAAGCTGGAACAAAGTATAGCAAAATGCAAAAACAATAGGAACAACAGCAATGTATTTCCAGAACTTTGCCTTTTGTTAAGCCACAAACTGAATTCAACATTTCTTGGGGGAAAGACCAACTCTAAAAGAACATGTGAACCGTACACTTTCCTACCATGTATAAAGGTTGGGTACATCTCACCCACCCAAACTACATACATCTCCACCATTCGCCAGCACCGTTAGCTTTTTCTCCATTTGCACTGCGCAAATTCTTTGTTAGAAACTGCCAGCTATATGTAATTAGCCTCCTTGGAATCCCCTGCTTATCTGTGGCTATGAATTTGGCCTCAGTTATTTCTCTGACTGCATCACAGACTCCTAAGCTAACTCTTTCCTATCTTTCTCACTGCTGGGAAAAAATTAAACAAAACTGCGAAAAGGTAGAAAAGAGTTAATATTTTGTGCTCCAGAAAGGGCAAAGGCCCCACTAAGGTCAAGGCCCACCAGGGGGAAAAGAATTCCGAATCCTGAATCCCAACAGGCCAGTCTGACACTATAGATGTGGCTGTTCCTATTGTTTCTGCACTTTAGTAAATGCTGATGCCCAGTTTGGCATCCAGGGAGTTATGGCACCAATAAAAAAAAAAACGAGCGCTGGTAGAGACATGTCTCACCATGTTCCATAGAAAAAAATGACCACAATTGCACACCCTGACACTCTAAGGCTAGTGTGCTCAATGCACAGTGCTGGAGGGAATGGCACCCTCACAATCCAGATACAAAGCAACAGTTGGCACACAAAGCAGGTACAAGCAATTTTTATTGCGGAATTGCAACATTTAGGGGTGGATTTCCTTTGCTTGATGCTTAACAAAAGGGGTCCACCCCCAAAATGTTTCACTTTGGCAAGAAAAATTGCAAGGGCTTGCCCTGCTTGTACTTGTTTTGTGTGCTTGCATTCTATTGCTTTGTCACCATGTTCCACCTCATATCAAATTTGAGAGTGTGAGATCATCACACTGTTTTCCATTAAAATGAATACTGTTGTGCCATTATTGACAATCAAGGGCTCAGACTTGTGTAGCTATGCTGTATTGCTCATTTCTATTTAGTGTCCAGATTAAAAACAAATGGAGAACAAAGAAGTAGGGAAGAAATGCTGCCCATTATGTTTTTAAATTCTGTACCAGCCCAAGGCAACCACAGGCCTTTAGCAGGGAAGATCTGTGCCCCCAAATATGGCCCAGTAGCCCCCCATCTTCTTTTCTGCTGATTCCAAACACATGCTCTGTGCTGCTGTCACTTACCTGAACTTAGGGACCCACTCACAATACACTGTATTATATAGAATATAAAAGTCACAATACAAGGCTGATTAGTAATTTGTTTAGATACTCATTACGTGGCAACTACATAACCAGTGCAATTAGCATCAGAATTTTTTCTGTTTGTTGATTTGTAATAACCCCTAAGCTTAACTTCTTAATGGCTGCCCAGAGCACAGTGAGCATGTGCAGTGTCACTGACACTCCTAACAATTCAGATGGCGACCCCATTGCACAACTTTGAAGGCCTAGATCATTGCTGTCATAGAGGTTCTAAAACTTTAGACTGGCGCAGTAAGTTCAATATATTAAATACGTGCTCCATATAGTTTTTAGGGTTTAGTTCTCCTTTAAAGGAGACAATACAATGCAATCATACTACTATGTCACACTTTAATGTATACATTGATTTGACAATTCTTTTGTTGTTTGAAAGGGCTTAGCTTATACTCTTTATTCAAACTATTTGGACTTTTGTTCTGTCCTCCTCTCTGCATTTCTCAACTAAATCTCTCATTTGAAAAATGTTTTGAATAATTTTTGAAAAATTTTATTTATTTCTTTTGTATTTAAAATTAAAATTACTCTAAGCTATAGAATTATTGCCTTTTGTTTTGTAGTTTAAATGAGTTCATTGTTGGTTTCCCCCATAGCTTTCTGAGGAGGACCCTCTATCACAAGGTGGTTGTATTCCATTTTATCGATCATCTTCTGCCTGTGGCACAGGGCGTGGGGGTTTAAAGTTTGGAAACCCCTCATTATTAAACCCAAGAGAGCAAATAAATGGATTAACATCATTTATTGATGCATCAACTGTTTATGGAAGCTCAGAATCATTACAACACAAGCTGAAAAACCTTTCTAGTGAGGAAGGCCTCTTGAGAGTAAATGTAAAATATTCTGATTCCAGTCGAGAGTATCTGCCTTTTGAGACACCATCAGCATGTATGCAGGACCCTACAGCAGATAATGCTGAGAGAATAGACTGTTTCTTTGCAGGTGAAGGCAGGGCCAATGAAGTTATAACCCTGGCAGCAGTTCACACATTATGGTTAAGAGAGCACAACCGCATAGCCAAAGCCTTGAAAAAACTAAATCCTCACTGGAATTCAGAAACCACTTATCAGGAGGCTCGGAAAATTGTTGGTGCCCTTCATCAGGTTGTATGCCCTTTCCTTTTCTGTGTTGCATTCATTATTTTTAACATGTTTTTGCAATACAGTATAACTGAAACATGTGAAAATGTATTGAAATTCGAATTTCAGTTTTTGCAGCAGTTCAAGAGAATTGAGACCAAATATTGTGATTTTGAAAATATTCTAGGTTGAGTTTTCCAAACCTACAGTAGTTTTTTGAGATATATCAATCAAACTAAACCCAGGCGAGGTTCTATTGAAGTCAGTGGGTGGTGTATGTTCAACACTCAGTCCATTGCATAATTTGCAATTGATAAATTGAATGAAATAATTTAGTTTATTTGACAATTAGTAAATTGCCGATTTGTCAATCTTAGAATTTGAATTTTTACAGCAGTTTGAATTCTAATTGGAATATTGGATTCTAATTCGAAAATTTGATTTATAAAGCACAATATATTAGACAATTAAATGTAGAACTTCTACATGAACTTGCAATCTTTTAGATGATGAAGTCAATGGAAGGTATCCTAGGCAAAATTTTAGTGATTTTTTCAATACAATTTTTTTTTCCAAATTTTTAAATTTTCTGGTGAGTTTGTAGATCCTTTGAAAATGAAGAGTAGTTTTTTTCAGGATTTTGTTCGATCAGGTATTTTAGATATTAATTTTATAATAAATAAGCAAAGATTCAACCTTGTTAAAATTTAGGTTTATTCAAAATTAAAAAAAATTCACAAATTTTGATAAATAAGCCTTTTTGATATTGATTTTTGATAAATAGCTTTGCTTATTAATACAACATATCAAAAAGAGGGCTTTTAGTTTTTAAGAAGTTTTTTAGAATCCCTATAAACTTATTTACAGTAGTAAATCAATACAGATTTTTTTGACTGTATGCTTTGCTTGTCATTGTTTTATTTTAACATATACCTAAAATAAATTTGATCATAATTATCTGGCTCTGTTTAAAGTACAAACCGTTAAAGGTGAAGTTGAATGAATGGTTACAGATAAGGTCTCAGGTGTAGTGATGAGCGAATCTGTCCCGTTTCACTTTGCAGAAAAATTTGCAAAATGTCAGGAAAATTTGAGAAATTGCGGAAAAATCCACAAAACGTGTTTGTCTTACACGTCTTTTTGTGTTACATCTTTTTTTGTCACACATGTCTTTTTTTTTGTAGTGACCGTGTCTATTTTGACGTGACTGTGCCTATTTTTGATGCGACCATGACTTTTTTTTGCGCAAAAAATTTTTTGGCAGCAAATGTTCTCTGCAGTTTCGCAAAACAATTCGGCAATGGGGAAATGCGAAAATTTGCTGTGAATTCATGACTGGCGAAAAAATTCCCTAATCACTACTCAGGTGTAAAGCGAGGAAGAACTGTTAAACAAATCAATGACAGCAGAAACTAGTCTATGGTTGGGCAGCATGGTGCCAATGATAAACAGTATGTTTAGTTAGATTAAAACTAATGAGTTCATGTCCAATGCATGTGAAATGGCAAATCAATAGTGATGGGCGAAATGTTTCTCCAGGCATGGATTTGCACCGAATTTCCGCATTTCGCCATTGGCAGATTTTTTCGTGAAACAGATGAAAAAATTTGGCATGGAAAAATTCACTGCGCATCCAAAAATTGTTGTAAGAATAGTCGTGCGTCCAAAAATTGTTGCAAGAATAGTCGCGGGCATCAAAAGAATATTCGCGGGTCCAAAAATTGACGCAAGAATAGTCACGGGCGTCAAAAGAATAGTTGCGGGTGACAATTTTTTTTTTGCAGCGTGACCCTTCTGATGTTTTGCAAAATTTTTTGACGTTTTTCGAATCTTTTGAAAGATTCGCTCATCACTACTAGTGATGGGCGAAATGTTTCACCAGGCATGGATTGGCGACGAATTTCCGTGTTTTGCCATTGGAGGATTGTTTTGCGAAACTGATGAAAAAATTTGCAGCGGAAAAATTCGCTGCACGTCCAAAAATTGTCGCCTGCAACAAAATAATAGCTGCGCAACAAAATAATAGCCGCGGGCAACGAAATAATAGCCACGCGACAAAATAATAGCCGCGGGCGTCGATATAATAGCCGTGGGCGACAAAAGAATAGCTGTGCGATGAAAGAATAGCCGCGGGTGATAATTTTTTTTTGATGTGCGACATTTTCGCCATTTCGCGAATTTTCCGCCGTTTCGCGAATCTTTTGAAAGATTCGCGAATTTTTCAGCAAAGCGAAACGGACAGATTCGCTCAACACTAATCACTACAAATCAACCTAAAATATTGATATGACACTGTAGTATAAATGTATTTTTTTAAAAATAAAAAAGCTTATCTTAATTATTGTTTTTCTTTGACTAAAGATAATTACTTTTCGAGATTACATGCCAAAAATTCTGGGTAAAGCCGCATATGATCAGTATATTGGTCTGTACAAAGGATACAATCAAAAAACAAATCCCTCTATATCAAATATATTTACAACGGCGGCATTTCGTTTTGGGCATGCAACTATTCCACCGATGGTGCACAGACTCAATTCTCAGTATGTAGATGATCCAAAATATCCCAGTTTGCCCCTGAATGAAGTTTTCTTTCGCCCATGGAGGATTGTAAAAGAAGGTAAGAAGAACTGAGAAATGTCAACAACAAACTTGATGTTTTTTATTATTCTAAGCTAAAAGAGAATGCTTGTTTTTGTTTATATTGGCGCCTCGCAAATACTATAAAATTTTACTTTCTGCCCTAAAACTATCTCTATAGTGTGCAGTTAGTGTAGTTTCCTTTTCTTTTTTTAAACCGAATCTTGGCATGTTTAGAACATATTATTAATTATGAACTACACGTATTATTTAAATCCAAACAACGTTCACAAAATTGGGGGAAATTAGAAATCAAATATTTTCAATATATAAGATATTCTTAAAGGGACAATATACAAAAATTAACAAAATAAATAAAACTTGTGTAAAAATGTTTTTATTTAAAAAAAATCTATAGTTTCCTAATTTTGCCATTATAAAGTATTCATTTGAAATTGGGCTATTTCACTGACCTTATAAACCTTATAAACAGGTCCTTATTTACCTTCAAACAAACAAACAAACAAACAAACCCCTTCCTTCTCTATGCAGCAGCCTTTGAGCGACTCATTATCAGATGCTTCTTAGTGGACTGGTAATTAATTTTATTAACTTCTTTGGAAGTTCTTCAGGATCAGGAAGTGACATGAAGTTGGACAGCGAAACTGACTTAATATTCTTGTTTAGTGTCATAAATAAAATAAATCTTAGATATTTCTTTAAAATAATAGACAAAAAGATCAGCACATTCCCTATTCATTGAGCTCATATTGAAAAGGGATGAATGCTGTCCCTTTAATTATTGAATAGTTGACATTCATTAAGTAATGGGACCCCATTTTATAGAATATAAATATATGGAATATAAGATTACAACTATGTACTGGCTATTAACTTGGCAAAGAACAAAACCTTAATATGTAGTATGTAATAGTCCTTCACTCAAGGAACTTAAAACTGGTTGGTTGGTGAAGTCTTACAGAGTAGAGGCTCCGTCACACCCTCCAAGAATGACAAATCAGAAAAGTGCACTCTGAAGAACCAAATCAATCAAGTGTGATTCTTTATTGTGCTAGACTGCACAATATGTTTCGGATCCACTGATGCTTCATTAATCACCTGATGAAGGATCAATGGATCTGAAACATGTCATGCAGTATAAAACAATAAAGAATCGCACATGATTGATTTGGTTCTCTAGAGTGCACTTTTCTTCACTCAAGGAACACTGTCCACATGACCAGACAGATAAACCATTAAACAAGTTCCCAATGGAACCTGCAGCACTATACTCTAGACTTCTTGAGTTAGCAACTGGTTTCAAGGCCCCTGAAGAAATGGCACATGCCTATGCACTCCGTTTTTAAGCACAGAGCTGTGTTAGTCATAACTATATTCATTAGGGGCAGAAGGAGCTAGGCAGAAAGGCATCCCCTCTTCCACGTTTATTCATTCAGAGCAAGTGAGGGAGTGGAAGGCAATGCAGTAAGGTCCTATTTTTACCATTTGTTCTATGGCCTGTGGTAAGGACAAGGGATGCCTTTTCCTGTATAATTTCCCTGGGGCGCAAGTGCTTCTGAAATGAGCACTAAGGGGTGTACTTTTGCTCTAGCCCTTGCGCCTCAGGAAAAAATAAATTACCTGTATTTTTAATACGTAAGAATCATCTTTTCAGGCACCATATATTGTGAGTTCACTGATGTTAAAAGCAGGGATGCGCCGAATCCAGGATTTGGTTTGGGATTCAGCCAAGATTCTGCCTTTTTTGGCAGGATTCGGATTCAGCCGATCCTCACTGAACCAAATCCTAAAAATCAAGTGACTTTTTGTCACATGAACACGGAAGTTGAACATTTTTCGCCACGTCCTTCACGCATGGTAACATTTAGCCCTTCCAAAGCCGGATTCAGATTCAGTATTCGTTATCATTTCCGAAGGATTCAGGGGTTTGACCGAATCCAAAAAAGTGGATTTGCTGCATCCCTAGTTAAAAGTGATCTCTGTCACATTATTTCTTATCATACAATACCTGGTTATATTCCTGCACTTTAAGCTGTTGAAATAGCAAAGTTAGTATTTTATCCTTACTTTCATTTTCTTTCCAATTGTGCAGGAGGCTTGGATCCATTGATTAGAGGACTTCTTGGAAAATCAGCAAAACTGCAAACACAAGTAGACATGATCAATGAGGAATTAACAGAAAAACTGCTTGTAATGACCAATAATGGTTCGATGGACTTAGCTTCCTTGAATCTACAAAGAGGTCGAGATCATGGCCTACCAGGTTAGATTTAGCTATTGTACAACAGCCAATAAAAGGCTTGTGCTCATTGCTAATGTACAACATGAGGAAAATTAAGAATTAAAGATATTGTACAGCCTTATTTAATGTGATTAGTAGGAACATGTGAAAGCCACACGTGCAGTGAATATGCAATGGCACTTTCCATGATATTTAGGATTCAACAAAGAAAGCTGTTCACAAATAAAATAAAGTGCTTTGTAAATTGTTCTGAAATGTAACAAGTTTAAAGAGCAGCCTTGAGCTTTGGTTCAATAAAGGAAGATATCTATTAATGTACATTCTCACATTCTGTAATGAGGTAAATTACTTTTAAAGTAAAGGTTAGGAACAAAGTAAAATTGAAAAGAAAATGACGTTTTACCTTGCTAAGGATAATGGGAGAGAATGATATCTCCTGAACGAGGCGTATTTCCATGTACTGTCATGAAAACAAACATTTGAGAAGACATAAAATCCTCTTCTCATTGGTTACATTATATTTATTTCACTTTGAATATACAGTATTTAATTAGTTCTTTGCTTTTCATCAATTAGCTTATTCTTTGTAATAATAACCTTGTACTTGATGTTAACTAACATAGCATAAATCCATATTTTGTACATTTACAGGTCGATTTACTCATCTGAAAATTCAAGTTTTTTCAAAACTTGACGGTGAAAAGAATCTTGAATAAACCTGATCAAGTTAATATCCCAATTGCGTTTTTTGTTAACCACTAACATAGTTACCAAAAAGCTTGAATCTGAAAAACTAGATTGCGTTCATTTGAGAAAAAAGATTGCCATGAAAAATACATTTATTTTTGCAAACTAAATTCTTAAAAGAAACTTGAAAAATAAAATAGTTTACACTAGGGATGCACCAAATCCAGGATTTGGTTTGGGATTTGGTCAAGATTCAGAGTTTTTTGCCAGGATTTGGCTGAATCCATGGCCCTGGCGGAACCAAATCCGAATCCTAATAATCACGATATTTTTTTGTCACATGAACCCGGAAGTTGAAAACTCTTCCACAACCTAATTAGCATATGCTAATTAGTATTCAAATTCGGTTTGGTATTTGGCCAAATCCTTTATGAAGGATTCGGGGGTTTGGCTGAATCCAAAAAGTGGATTCGGTGCATCCCTAGGGGCTGATTTACTAACCCACGAACCGAATCCGAATGGGAAAAATTCTGATTGGAAAACAAACATTTTGCGACTTTTTCGTATTTTTTGCGATTTTTTCGTAGTCGTGACGACTTTTTTTCGTAAATTGTTGCAATTTTTCGTAGCCATTACGACTTGCGCGAATTGTCGCGACTTTTTCGTAGCCGTTACGATTTGCTCGTATCTTGTCGCGACTTTTTCGTATTGAGCACTCGTAAACTGTGGGCAAAACTTTCAGATTTAGCATGATTTTGGAAGCCTCCCATAGGACTCAATGGCACTCTGCAGCTCCAACCCGGCCCAAGGAAAGTCTCCCATAGTGCTCAATGGCACTCTGCAGCTCCAACCCAGCCCAAGGAAAGTCTCCCATAGGGCTCAATGGCACTCTGCAGCTCCAACCCGGCCCAAGGAAAGTCTCCCATAGGGCTCAATGGCACTCTGCAGCTCCAACCCGGCCCAAGGAAAGCCTCCCATAGGACTCAATGGCACTCTGCAGCTCCAACCCGACCCAAGGAAAGTCTCCCATAGGGCTCAATGGCACTCTGCAGCTCCAACCCGGCCCAAGGAAAGTCTCCCATAGGGCTCAATGGCACTCTGCAGCTCCAACCCGGCCCAAGGAAAGTCTCCCATAGGGCTCAATGGCACTCTGCAGCTCCAACCCGGCCCAAGGAAAGTCTCCCATAGGGCTCAATGGCACTCTGCAGCTCCAACCTGGCCCAAGGAAAGTCTCCCATAGGGCTCAATGGCACTCTGCAGCTCCAACCCGGCCCAAGGAAAGTCTCCCATAGGGCTCAATGGCACTCTGCAGCTCCAACCCGGCCCAAGGAAAGCCTCCCATAGGGCTCAATGGCACTCTGCAGCTCCAACCCGGCCCAAGGAAAGTCTCCCATAGGGCTCAATGGCACTCTGCAGCTCCAACCCGGCCCAAGGAAAGTCTCCCATAGGGCTCAATGGCACTCTGCAGCTCCAACCTGGCCCAAGGAAAGCCTCCCATAGGGCTCAATGGCACTCTGCAGCTCCAACCTGGCCCAAGGAAAGTCTCCCATAGAGCTCAATGGCACTCTGCAGCTCCAACCCGGCCCAAGGAAAGTCTCCCATAGGGCTCAATGGCACTCTGCAGCTCCAACCCGGCCCAAGGAAAGTCTCCCATAGAGCTCAATGGCACTCTGCAGCTCCAACCCGGCCCAAGGAAAGTCTCCCATAGGGCTCAATGGCACTCTGCAGCTCCAACCCGGCCCAAGGAAAGTCTCCCATAGGGCTCAATGGCACTCTGCAGCTCCAACCTGGCCCAAGGAAAGTCTCCCATAGGGCTCAATGGCACTCTGCAGCTCCAACCCGGCCCAAGGAAAGTCTCCCATAGGGCTCAATGGCACTCTGCAGCTCCAACCTGGCCCAAGGAAAGTCACGATACCGAAGCTTGAATGAATCCGAAACTTTCGTACTCGGTGCAAGTCGTAACGCTACGAAAAAGTCGCAACATTTTGCGAAAAAGTCGTAACGGCTACGAAAAAGTCGCGACAGTTTCCGAAAAAAACCCGCAAAATACTGATCATTACGAAAAAAACGCATTCGGACGCTTTTCGGACGTTCGTGGATTAGTAAATGTGCCCCCTAGTTTCAACGTACATCTGCCATTGACATCTATAGAAGCTTTCATGGTTTTCTTTCGCTATTTTTTTTTTTAAACTTTTGAGATTTTTTTTAATTGAAAAAAATTAGAAAATTTGAGTTTGACAAACTCTAAATAAAAAATCTTTGAGGCAATTTACCCTATAGTGTGCATAACAGAAATATGTATAATAAAAATATATAATAACAATAAAAATAGCACCTTAGAATAAATGAACCCTAGCAACACAAATACATTTGACCCTTGCACCACAATGAAAGACAAAATCTACATTTTAGGTTAGGGAGAATTTTTAAGAGAACGCCAATAGTGATGGGCAGAATAATTCAGCAGGCATGGATTTGCGACAAAACAAAAATTAGCTGCGTAAAAATAAGCAGCATGAGACGTGCTACAATTTTTTTTCAGTGTATCATGGATTTTTTGCGGTTTTGCAAATCTTTTCAAATTTTTTGGCAAAGCAAAATGGGACAGATTCGCCACATAAGATTAAAAAATATTGTCTCAGAATAACAATGTCTGCATACCGCCAACAATAACTTCCCTTTAATAATTAAAAAATGAATTATTAATAGAAATAATTAAACCTGGTTAATTTTTTTCCTGGCAAAACAAAACAGATTATGTTTTTCTACTTTTTTCCAGCACTCGATAACCATTTTTTTGGAAAAGAATCTTGAATAAACCTGATCAAGTTAATATCCCAATTGCGTTTTTTGTTAACCACTAACATAGTTACCAAAAAGCTTGAATCTGAAAAACTAGATTGCGTTCATTTGAGAAAAAAGATTGCCATGAAAAATACATTTATTTTTGCAAACTAAATTCTTAAAAGAAACTTGAAAAATAAAATAGTTTACACTAGGGATGCACCAAATCCAGGATTTGGTTTGGGATTTGGTCAAGATTCAGAGTTTTTTGCCAGGATTTGGCTGAATCCATGGCCCTGGCGGAACCAAATCCGAATCCTAATAATCACGATATTTTTTTGTCACATGAACCCGGAAGTTGAAAACTCTTCCACAACCTAATTAGCATATGCTAATTAGTATTCAAATTCGGTTTGGTATTTGGCCAAATCCTTTATGAAGGATTCGGGGGTTTGGCTGAATCCAAAAAGTGGATTCGGTGCATCCCTAGGGGCTGATTTACTAACCCACGAACCGAATCCGAATGGGAAAAATTCTGATTGGAAAACAAACATTTTGCGACTTTTTCGTATTTTTTGCAATTTTTTCGTAGTCGTGACGACTTTTTTTCGTAAATTGTTGCGATTTTTTCGTAGCCATTACGACTTGCGCGAATTGTCGCGACTTTTTCGTAGCCGTTACGATTTGCTCGTATCTTGTCGCGACTTTTTCGTATTGAGCACTCGTAAACTGTGGGCAAAACTTTCAGATTTAGCATGATTTTGGAAGCCTCCCATAGGACTCAATGGCACTCTGCAGCTCCAACCCGACCCAAGGAAAGTCTCCCATAGGGCTCAATGGCACTCTGCAGCTTCAACCCGGCCCAAGGAAAGTCTCCCATAGGGCTCAATGGCACTCTGCAGCTCCAACCTGGCCCAAGGAAAGTCTCCCATAGGGCTCAATGGCACTCTGCAGCTCCAACCTGCCCCAAGGAAAGTCTCCCATAGGGCTCAATGGCACTCTGCAGCTCCAACCCGGCCCAAGGAAAGCCTCCCATAGGGCTCAATGGCACTCTGCAGCTCCAACCTGGCCCAAGGAAAGTCTCCCATAGGGCTCAATGGCACTCTGCAGCTCCAACCTGGCCCAAGGAAAGTCTAACATAGGGCTCAATGGCACTCTGCAGCTCCAACCTGGCCCAAGGAAAGTCTCCCATAGGGCTCAATGGCACTCTGCAGCTCCAACCCGGCCCAAGGAAAGTCTCCCATAGGGCTCAATGGCACTCTGCAGCTCCAACCTGGCCCAAGGAAAGCCTCCCATAGGGCTCAATGGCACTCTGCAGCTCCAACCCGGCCCAAGGAAAGCCTCCCATAGGGCTCAATGGCACTCTGCAGCTCCAACCCGGCCCAAGGAAAGTCTCCCATAGGGCTCAATGGCACTCTGCAGCTCCAACCTGGCCCAAGGAAAGCCTCCCATAGGGCTCAATGGCACTCTGCAGCTCCAACCCGGCCCAAGGAAAGCCTCCCATAGGGCTCAATGGCACTCTGCAGCTCCAACCTGGCCCAAGGAAAGTCTCCCATAGGGCTCAATGGCACTCTGCAGCTCCAACCCGGCCCAAGGAAAGTCTCCCATAGGGCTCAATGGCACTCTGCAGCTCCAACCCGGCCCAAGGAAAGTCTCCCATAGGGCTCAATGGCACTCTGCAGCTCCAACCCGGCCCAAGGAAAGTCTCCCATAGGGCTCAATGGCACTCTGCAGCTCCAACCCGGCCCAAGGAAAGTCTCCCATAGGACTCAATGGCACTCTGCAGCTCCAACCCGGCCCAAGGAAAGTCTCCCATAGGGCTCAATGGCACTCTGCAGCTCCAACCTGGCCCAAGGAAAGTCTCCCATAGGGCTCAATGGCACTCTGCAGCTCCAACCCGGCCCAAGGAAAGTCTCCCATAGGGCTCAATGGCACTCTGCAGCTCCAACCCGGCCCAAGGAAAGTCTCCCATAGGGCTCAATGGCACTCTGCAGCTCCAACCCGGCCCAAGGAAAGTCTCCCATAGGACTCAATGGCACTCTGCAGCTCCAACCCGGCCCAAGGAAAGTCTCCCATAGGGCTCAATGGCACTCTGCAGCTCCAACCTGGCCCAAGGAAAGTCTCCCATAGGGCTCAATGGCACTCTGCAGCTCCAACCTGGCCCAAGGAAAGTCACGATACCGAAGCTTGAATGAATCCGAAACTTTCGTACTCGGTGCAAGTCGTAACGGCTACGAAAAAGTCGCGACAGTTTCCGAAAAAAACCCGCAAAATACTGATCATTACGAAAAAAACGCATTCGGACGCTTTTCGGACGTTCGTGGATTAGTAAATGTGCCCCCTAGTTTCAACGTACATCTGCCATTGACATCTATAGAAGCTTTCATGGTTTTCTTTCGCTATTTTTTTTATTTAAACTTTTGAGATTTTTTTTAATTGAAAAAAATTAGAAAATTTGAGTTTGACAAACTCTAAATAAAAAATCTTTGAGGCAATTTACCCTATAGTGTGCATAACAGAAATATGTATAATAAAAATATATAATAACAATAAAAATAGCACCTTAGAATAAATGAACCCTAGCAACACAAATACATTTGACCCTTGCACCACAATGAAAGACAAAATCTACATTTTAGGTTAGGGAGAATTTTTAAGAGAACGCCAATAGTGATGGGCAGAATAATTCAGCAGGCATGGATTTGCGACAAAACAAAAATTAGCTGCGTAAAAATAAGCAGCATGAGACGTGCTACAATTTTTTTTCAGTGTATCATGGATTTTTTGCGGTTTTGCAAATCTTTTCAAATTTTTTGGCAAAGCAAAATGGGACAGATTCGCCACATAAGATTAAAAAATATTGTCTCAGAATAACAATGTCTGCATACCGCCAACAATAACTTCCCTTTAATAATTAAAAAATGAATTATTAATAGAAATAATTAAACCTGGTTAATTTTTTTCCTGGCAAAACAAAACAGATTATGTTTTTCTACTTTTTTCCAGCACTCGATAACCATTTTTTTGTAAGCGAAACAAAACTTATGACATTCTAGTGCAAAAAGACAGTGGCAAAAATATTTAGCACTGGTGAAAAAGCCATTGTAAGCTTTTTTGGGGTTTGTATTGTGGCTCTAGTGTTAGATCCCAGGTATGGAATCTATTGGTAAAAGATACCCACCATCCAAAAAGCCCTGAATTACTGAAATGTAATTTTCCATAGTTCCTTAAAAGCAAATAGCTTTTCTTTAATGATTTTATTTTTCTGTGTAATAATAAAACAGTTCTTAAACTTAACTAAGCTTGAGCTACTTTATTTTGAAGGCAAAACAATCCTATTGGATTTTTAGCATGAAGATTTTGTAATTAGGGATGAGCGAATCTGTCCCGTTTCGATTCGGCGAAAAATTAGCGAATCTTTCAGAAGATTTGTGAAACGGCGAAAAATTCGCGAAAATGGCAAAAATGTTGCACGTAAAAAAAAATTGTCACCGCAACTATTCTTTTGTCGCCTGCAGCTATTCTTTTGTCACCAGCGGCTATTGTTTGTCGCCCGCGGCTATTCTTTTGTCGCCAGGCTATTCTTTTGACGCCCGCGACTATTCTTTTGATGCCCGCAACTATCCTTTTGACGTAGGCGACAATTTTTGGACGTGCAGCAAATTTTTCCATGGCAAATTTTTTCATCCATTTCGGGAAACAATCTGCCAATGGCGAAATGCAGAAATTCGCAGCGAATCCATGCTTGGCGAAACATTTCACCCATCACTATTTGCAATCTACATTATGGAAGGACCCCTTAACAGGCAAACACCCAGGTCCCAAGCATTACAGATCAACTATTTAGTGATGAGCAAAATTTTTCACCAGACATGGATTCGCAGTGATATTTTGTATTTTGCCATTGGTGGATTGTTTCACAAAACGGCCCCAAAAATTTAGTGCAGAAAAAAATTTGTAAGGTGAGGAAAAAGTTGTGGTCGCATTAGAAAAGTCAAGGTTGCATCAAAAAAATTCAAGGTTGTGTCAAATATATCTCAGTCGCATCAAAAAAATTGCAGTTGAGTCAAAAAAGTTGCACACATAAAAAAAGTCATGGTGTAGCTGTCAATTTTTGCCCATTTTGCAAACTTTTCCGCAGCTTCATGAATTTTTCAGCGAAGAAAAACTGGACAGATTCACTCTTCACTTCAAATATTCTGTGCTATTTGAAGGATAATAGATAACTTGCTAATAATTTACCCTCCAATCATTTTCTTCTTTAGGCTACAATGACTGGAGGGAATTTTGTGGTTTATCAAGACTGGCGACTCCAGCAGATCTAATAAATGCAGTATCTGATCAGAAATTAGTAGCCAAAATGATTGCTTTGTATAGTCATCCCGACAACATTGACGTGTGGCTCGGGGGTCTAGCAGAGGACTTCCTTCCAGGAGCTAGAACTGGACCTCTTTTTGCATGTTTGATTGGAAAGCAAATGCAGGCACTGCGGGAAGGAGACAGGTAAAAATCAGACTTTTGTACCTCATTGTGGATATCTGTTAGTTTATCTATTAGATAACTGAGACGATACATCAATACCTGAAGAAGAGATTTCCCAGTCAGTCCCATGAACCACCCATTGTTCTGTAATGTTCTAGACCGAATATGGTCCCCCAAAAGATTTTAATTGTAACTAGACTTACCTTTATACACATCTCTATATATTAATAGCTAAAAAGTGTGTAGCTTTTTTTTAAGGAAATTAATCAAAGAAGATGAGAAAATATTCAAGAAGAAGGCAATATTTTGCAATAATTTGTGCAACCATGCTTAATGGTGAGATGTATACAGAGCATTTAATGATCTGGCTTTTGTTCGATTTCATTATCCAATTGCCGCTAAATCATTTGGCTGCAGCAGAATAAGAAATTTTATGTCTGCTCTCCTCGTGGAATAGAAACATGACTGAATGAGGACACATTGATGACGAATATGAAACAAATATCATGGGATTCTCTCATCTGAAGTAGAGCTTCTGTAGGAATCCTCATATAAAGAGGGAAGGGCAACATGCAGTTTATGGTAACAAAACCGTTTCATGCCATCTAATTATACATGCATTGCCACAGACATAGACATATGATGCACCGCTCACAGTGCTCTAGGCCTGCTTCCCAATTAGGCAATCTGTCATCAAACTGGAGGTGTTGTTTGCACAAACAAACTGAAAGAATAAATCAAAGGATTTCCCCATCATTCTGACATACTGTGAAATTTCATGGTCTGTTAAATGACAGGTAATTTCTGCAGTCGGATATTCACAATGAGGGACTTGAAAACAAGGTTCTCTCACATGATATCCTGAGTAATTCTCAATCTAGAGGGAAAGAAAAGGTCTAATAATATAGGCAGGTATTAAAATGCTTTGTATTTCTGCTTTGACATAAATAATACATTCCTGGGTTCTTTATACTTCATACTCTGTACATATACCTGTAGATGCTTGGTAGCCCAGTGCCAAAGCACTTAAATGTATTAATATAAATATATGTATTTCTTGTCTAAAACTAGTCTTCCTGTTACCATTTTCTCATCGCCTTAGAAGTTGACCCTCAAGACTCTGGCTGGAGGGTGTTATGTCTTAGTTCCTCAGTACACCTAGGGCAGGGATCTCCAACCTTTTTTTACCCGTGACCAACATTTCAACGAAAAATCTGTGGAGCAGCTAGTAGGTGACCAATAAGGACTCAGATTGGTTAATTGGTATCCCAGTGTGGACTGTTTAGTAGTACACATGGTCTCTATGTCTCCAAAACATGGCTCCAAATCAGAAATTCAAAAATGGTCACAAACTTTTAGCCAATAGGAGCAACAGCAAAGGGGTTGGTGAACAACATGTTGCTCATGAGCTACTGGTTGGGGTTTACTGACCTAGGGTATAAAATATGAAAAAAAGAAATCTTGTACTGGCAGGCACTCACCATGGGTAAATTCCATCTGTTGTCTAGAACTGCCATGTAGGGAAATGTAAAGCACATGTTAAAGAGCTGACCAAAAACGTAGTATCTAGGATGCCAATGCCTTTGTAGGAAAAGGTTCATTAGCTGGAACAATCTATTTTTACATTTTTATATATTTCTTCTCAATCTACAGGTTTTGGTATGAAAACAACAACATTTTTACGAAAATTCAGAGATCTGAACTAGAAAAACATTCTCTTTCGCGTGTAATTTGTGATAATACAGGTTTATCCCATGTTCCCCTCGATGCCTTTCTACTGGGAAATTATCCAGACAACTTTGTGTCATGTGACAGTATCCCTGGCATAAACCTGGAAGCCTGGAAAGAATCTCCTGAAAAAGGCAGGTTTAAGTATAAAGGGTACATTTATTTAAAGATGTCTCAATGCTTTCTAGCTTCACTCTCTGTCACAGAGGTGTTTCCAAACCAACAGAACATAGCTGCGAAACGCATAAATTCACTGTGAATCCATGTCTGGATGTCAATAAGGAAAGGAACATCACAGTGCAATGCATTATGGATTATGTAGGACTGCATACTGTCTGTAAGCTGAGGGAAAGTTGTTATAATTTGTAACATTAATGTTTTAGTCCCTCCTCACAACTTTACTCCTTATATTTCATAATCCCCTTATTTCTACTCATTCCATTGTGTCTAAGGTTACTTATTTGATCCTTACCAGGGGCATAACAACAGAGAAAGCAAGACACTCCAGTTGCAGAGGGGTTCCGGACTGTAGAAGGAGCAGTAAGGCCCTAATTAGTTAGCAATTTTAACACATCTTAACAGAATAGGTCAACTTACCAATGTTTTGAGGCTATGGGGCCCAGTAACATGTAGTTACTCCACTGTTCAACTATTTCATTTGTTCCATAATTAATGCTCCCAGGAGCTGATCTCTCTTTTATTTTAGACATGTGTGTTGCTTCACTGCCCCCCATACTGTACAACACAGTAAAGTCCCAAGTAAAACCTAGTGTGTTTTATTATAGGCACAACCTGTGGATCCCCAAGAAAAATAGAAAATGGAGATTTTGCATTTTGTTCAGAGGCTACTGTAATTTATTCTTGCCACAGCGGGTATCGCTTAGAAGGCCATGAAGAAATAACCTGTCAAGGAAATGAATGGAGTAACCAACCACCCATTTGTTCAGGTATAATTTAACATGAAGAATCAGAATAAGGCACTCAGTTTCCTTTTTAAATGGTCTGTGCCTGTGTTATTCTATAAATGTTACAGTAAGACATTTAGAATAAACTATATAATCAGTGATGAGCAACTTGCAACCTTTCACGTTTGGTCGAACTACAATGGCTGTCATTTGGATGCTGGGACCCGTAATTCAGCAGCATCTTAATGGTCTATGAATCGTGAGCTTATGTAATAATTACTGCAAGACATGCTCCGGTTCTAATAGGCCATCACAACCAATTAGAAAGCAGACTGCACTGGTTTGCTGTTTGAAAGCAAGCATCTGATTGGCTGCTATGACGTTGAGCCAACTTTGTGCTTCTTATTATTCCATTACCCCCTTGGCTTCACTCTGCTGTGAATGAGAATCTCCTTTTCTTGCAATTGGCGTGAGCAGCACATAGCTATGAAATATGTTAATAGAGCCTTTTCAGTGAAGTCATAAAAAATAGAGCAAGTCCATTGATTTTTGTAGCCCTTTTTATTTCCTTTAATGCGTTTCTGACAGTCACTGTATTTTAGCAGCTCCCTAGAAACCACTTCTATTAAAAGCTACACTCAGATAAATGTGGAATATATAGCGCACAGCGACCGGCGAACAGGTGAACTGAAAAATAAATGCAACGCCATGTTTACCAAAGTAGGAAAAAAAGCGGCAAATTCTGCACAGCCTCATATTTCTTTCTGTATTCCTTAACCATACAAAAAGTGCCTCAGCTGGCACGGCATAATCCACATTGGTGCCAAGGAAGCTGGCATTCCAACATGTATATTTTAGGCCAGATTTTAGAACTAAAAAAAGCAGCTGACGTCAACATATTTGAATAATGAAATGAGAGAAACAGCAATACAATAACTGTATGATTGGTTCACTGCTCATTCAATCCATATGTATGCAAAAGCAACTGCAACGACTGACTATGACGTGTCCAGTTACTGAGCCACAAGAAAATCACATTTCTATGATATACAGTTTGTGCATCGCTTTCTTTTTTACTTCATTCACTAAATCCTACAAAACTGCAAGCAATTAGTGCAAAAATGTATTTTAATGTATGTATGATTAGCTTCTTTTCATGAAAATATGAAACTCGCTAAATATATAATCTATTCAAAATTCTGTGCCATTTCTTAAATCATCAAGTTACTGTTCCATATCCCCCTTTTCAGCATTCTGTCTCATCTTTATGCTGGAGTCAGAGTTTGATTGACAGCTCTAACACATCATTGGTGTGTGTTCTCTTTGAGTTGACGTTGTATTAGTGCTAACATGTCTCTTGTCTCATGGTAGCAGTCCTGAAAAGAACTGGGGAGGGATTCTTTTTGCAAGAGTTTTGAATACTGGAACTTTTTTTGTGATCCTGGATTTTTTTTTTTTTGCTCCTCCACTGCAAAAAAAAAATGGAGAGATTAAAAAGAAAAAAAGAGCATCTGAAAGATAAAAAGGGAGAAAAGATTGCTAGGAAAGAAGTAGAGAAGAGATGGAGAAGTACTATGCAGATAAAGAAGGTGGAGACATCAGGGATTATCTGTATATTCATCAGGAGAGAAGAAGAAAATAAGAGAAGCAAAAAGATAAAATTAACATAGAGAACAGAAGTAGAACAGTAGAAGTGCAGACTGAGGAATGGTGAGAGGATGATATATATTTAATTATTTGGGGTAATATAAAATATGCTGGGATTATGCTGTGTTACGACACACAATATACAGAAGGGGCTGTGCTACCAAAAGCTGAATTCCCAGCCAAGAAAATGCAAATGCACTATTTTCATTTTGGGATCCTTACACTATACATACTTTGGTAAACCTGTGCTTACTGGGGATCAAACTGTTCACTAGGTGGGTGAGTAGTAGGTGTTCAGTAGGTGGGTGAAACCAGGAAGTGTTGGTGGGTGAGGTTGGTAACAGTGGGTGTAGCTTCCCATTGTGAGAGGGGTTTGTTTTTGGCACACCACACTGCACACATCGGACATAGCATCCCACCACTTAAAATGCTCCAATTCAAGCACTGCATGGTATTCAAGTTTAAAATCATAGCCACCTTCCAGAGGGCTTCTGTTGTGTTTAGAAGCTTACTACATTCCTAAGGTCATGACATCATTGGAGGTGTCTGGCCAGTAGAACACATCTCCATAGAACCCTTTTCATACTAGGTTTTCTCATAAGCTGTTATGAGAGATTCCATCTACTGTAGCTGTACTAATCACAAGTCTGTTGGCAAATCTAAGGGTATAGTGGTCCATAAGGATAGAACTGAAGGCACAGAGATGCGGTAAAAAACAAAACAAAATAGAAAGTAACTGACTAGTGTATTACCGCTACTTACACACAAAGTTGAATATATCACAACAGTGTCCTACCTACTGTATATCAAAATTACAGATAGTGAGGTGGTTAGTGGTATCCCATAGGTAGCAAAGTTGATGCCCAATAGTATGTTATCCTTCAACATTAACTTTATGATAATGTTACAATAATGGTGTTACCCAAATACCAAGGATAAAGTAATGGGTAAAGGGAGAGCTTTAACACTGTAAGAAAGGTGAGGAAACGATAAGAAATAATACTGGAAGAGCAAGAGTGAAGGGATGTGGTGACATAGGAAAGTAAAAGGTAAAAATTGGGCAGTTCTGGATCAGGGTCCCTTTCCAGTTTTTACAGCATGAAGCAGCATTTTATCTTTCACCCCTGTTGTTAGGAACTAGGGAGCTTAGGGTGAGGCTATCCTCCTCAGGTTGGTCAAGTCTAGTACTTGTCACAGTTGAAGAGTTTTGATAGGGTAAATGCTTAACAGAGTGGGCTGCTCAGTAGAATGCAGGACGTATGGGTTTAGTGTGAGGCTTACTGTACATTGCCTTTACTTCACAGCCAGTACTAGGTGACTGGAGTAGTAAGTGTCCTACTTACTTGGAGTTAACAACTATCATTCCAGGGGCACTGTTGGCATTAATCTAATTAACATTGCTAATTACATTTTTTTTTTTAAATTGTATTTTCTAGTTCATTTCAAACATTGTGTTAATAAAGCTGTGGCCTTTCATATCCATCCTGGACTCATGGTGTGTTTTTTTAGGCTATGGGTTGGGGTTATAGGGGAGTTGTAGTGTGGTATATGGTTAGGTGCCTTATAGCAGCACCGGCCATATGTCCATTTAATCACCAGCGATGTCCTGCATTCCTTAAATATCAAAAATATTTTTCTCATTCAGATCTTTCTTTTTCTTATACAGAGCATATGCAGGCAACACTACCACTTTGCAGCTGTGCATTAATGAACACAGAGTGGCCAATAGGAGCACATTTATATATTTTGACATAACTTCCACTATTCCACCCTTAACTTTATAAGATTAAGAAAAAGAAAGTATCCAGTTGTGTGCTAAAATATCTATCTGTAGGTCAGCAGTGAATTCCACACAGTAAGACTTCCTACTAATAGAGCACATTTTAGAAGGAATACTGTTAATATAGAGACTTTGGGACAATCTTGCATGAGTGATCCCCAATTAACTGAGAATACTGGGAGATACAGCATCAATTGTTGAGCTGTGTCATGTTAGAAAAGGCCCACAGTGTCTTTAAAAGAAAGTTGTTGTAAATATACTGCAGGCTGCTGGGCCAGAATGAGTGTTTTTCGACAAATGTGGTTTTGCTCATCAATTGAAGATGCAGAAGAAAGTGCCAAAGGTACAGTATCTGTGGAATAGTCTTCCTCAGTGAAAAGATGACTTTCTTCTACATTATTAAGCCATCCAGCCTCATTGTGATATGAGAATCTGATGACAGGGGAACAAGAAGGTCAACTGAGAATTGTTTTATGAAATATTTCCTGTTCACGTTACAGTTACTGCTGCTTCAGTTTCTTGTTCCGTCTTGTTGCTCGTAAGAGGGGCTTGAGTTCCCTGTAAATATATCTCCAGTTTGAGACTAAAATAAACTTCACATCAATAAAGGCAAACTCAGTTTCATACAGAGAATGCTAAACCTTGTAACTGTGTGAAGGCCAAAACTGGGCAAACTTGATTGTACTATATTACTTTTTTCCCTTGGTGCTCAATATATAAATATGGGGGTAAGTGCACCACCAGTGAAATACAGTTATAGTATAGTGAAACGATATTCTAATGTAGATAGGGCGATTTTTGGCTTGAAATTGAAGAATTGCGTGCCCTTGCTTAATAATTATTTTGGATTATGATGATCAGGCAGATATTGCTTTTTCTCTTCCTTCTTCTCATCACTAACCCACCTTTATTATTACCTATTTTTGCTTGTTTTATCCCCTTTTCTTTCTCATTTTTCATGTTGTTTCCCCATTTCATTTCCATGTGTTATACTCCCCCTTCTTGCTATTCTGCACACTCCTTCTACTCTTCCTCATTACTACTTCATTGTCTTCACCTTTCTTATCCTCCAGCATTCTTTCTCTAGGGGTAATCTTATCTTTTGGTGATATTATGAGCTTTTCCCTTTAAAAACAGCATTTAAGCATTGCATCACAAGAAAAAATCAGTAGATCTAACTTAAGGAATGTACCCTGTAATTGCCCTGGTTATTATACACGGAATTGGCACTGTATTTATCCTTCTATGTGTTATGTGGTATTAAACATGAAATTGGCAGTATACATAGTATATCATGCCATGCATTCTTGGGTATTAAACATGGAATTGGCATTATTTATATCCTTCCGTGTGTTATGTGATACCAAACAGGAGATTGGCACTGAATTTATCCTGCCATGTATTCTTGGGTATTTAACATGGAATCGGCACTATATTTATCCTACCATGGGTTCTTGGGTATTATACATGGAATTGGCACTATTTTTATCCTGCCTTGTGTTCTTGGGTACCAAAAGAATGGTATGTTACATACCACATACATGTTATATGGTATTAAACATGGCCTTGGCACTGGTGATGAGCAATACTTTACGCCATGTGTCACCATGAAAAAAAACGACTTCAATGTATTTTGCAAACTTTTACCATTTAACAATTTTTTTGGCCGACCAGGACAGAGTCGCTTATTACCACTTGGCACCGTATTTATCCTGCCTTGTGTTCTGGGGTATTATACATGGAATTGACACTGTATTTATCCTGCCATGTATTCTGGGGTATTATACATGGAATTGACACTATATTTATCCTGCAGTGGGTTCTGGGGTATTATACATGGAATTGGCACTGTATTTATCCTGCAGTGGGTTCTGGGGTATTATACATGGAATTGACACTACATTTATCCTGCTGTGGGTTCTGGGGTATTATACATGGAATTGACACTACATGTATCCTGCCATGTGTTCTGGGGTATTATACATGGAATTGACACTACATGTATCCTGCCATGTGTTCTGGGGTATTATACATGGAATTGACACTACATGTATCCTGCCATGTGTTCTGGGTGTTATACATGGAATTGACACTATATTTATCCTGCCATGTGTTCTGGGGTATTATACATGGAATTGACACTACATTTATCCTGCAGTGGGTTCTGGGGTATTATACATGGAATTGACACTACATTTATCCTGCAGTGGGTTCTGGGGTATTATACATGGAATTGACACTATATTTATCCTGCCATGTGTTCTGGGGTATTATACATGGAATTGACACTATATTTATCCTGCCATGTGTTCTGGGGTATTATACATGGAATTGACACTACATTTATCCTGCAGTGGGTTCTGGGGTATTATACATGGAATTGACACTACATTTATCCTGCAGTGGGTTCTGGGGTATTATACATGGAATTGACACTATATTTATCCTGCCATGTGTTCTGGGGTATTATACATGGAATTGACACTACATTTATCCTGCTGTGGGTTCTGGGGTATTATACATGGAATTGACACTACATGTATCCTGCCATGTGTTCTGGGGTATTATACATGGAATTGACACTACATGTATCCTGCCATGTGTTCTGGGGTATTATACATGGAATTGACACTACATTTATCCTGCAGTGGGTTCTGGGGTATTATACATGGAATTGACACTACATTTATCCTGCAGTGGGTTCTGGGGTATTATACATGGAATTGACACTACATTTATCCTGCTGTGGGTTCTGGAGTATTATACATGGAATTGACACTACATGTATCCTGCCATGTGTTCTGGGGTATTATACATGGAATTGACACTACATTTATCCTGCCATGTGTTCATGGTTATCATACATAGAATTAGTACTGTATTTACCATATTTAGGGAGTATTATACATTACTTTAATTAGCATTAAAAACACTGCAATCACCATCCACATTAGGCATTTCCAGTTATTCAGGCTGCCGGCCAGAAAGTACAGAACATTTTACAGATGATCGTTCAGATACATACAGATTATACAGATTTGGTATGTGTGTTACCACCTTTACATTATAGGGGTCATTTACATAAAGAGAAGGCAGTGCGCAAAGTGCAAAAATAAATGGACACAATCGTGCCTTCTTCTTCTTGCCTTGCCGTCAGTTGGACAGCAGCAATATGAGATCTCATTTTTGGATAGACTAGTGCCTGTGCAGGACAAGATATTTGAACAAAAGTGCAGTATTTTATTTTTTTCTGTATGTACGAAAGGTAAATTCTTCAGGGATTTAGCACTACAGTTACAGGTTCTGGCAAGTTCGGAAATGGTGGCCACTCAGCAGTTGCTCAGTGAGGTATTTAAAGGATAATTGTTCTTCAGGTTCACGTGCAATTTCACATTTTGCTGAGTTCTGTAAGGTAAGGAAAGTTTTATATAAACATTTGTGATTGCTATAAAAACAAAAAACCTTTACTGTGTTGGTAATGACTTGGATTTCAGCTGCAGTTGCCTTTGAAATGCATTTTAAGTGTTTGAACCTTCACATACCTGCAGGAGAGAACAGTTGTATTTGCTTAGGGTTTTGTTCCTGCTCCGTTAGTTGTTTAGCTTGAGCTAAGCCTTGAGATTCTGATGTTCCCCTCTCCGTTTTCAACAATAACTGTGCGTTTTGCAGAACACCAGAAAAAAGTTAGGTAAATAATGTTGAAAAACAAATACAGCTAAATGTATAACTTTAGCATATAGTAAAATGATAACGATACTTTTAAGGGCCTATTTTACCACACGTCACCAGGCTTCCGTGAGTAAAAGATGGAGTAATTGTTTTGCAAGTTTTGGCTTCTGCTGGAACTTATGTAAAACAATGGCGCGCAATCTGGCATTTGGACAGTGAAATTCGCCATTTATTTTATACAGCTTTCTACACATTTTTTTTCTGGCTAATTTCGTTTTACACAGCATAATAAATAGGCCCCTATGTATGTTATAGTTTGACCTTTTTCAGCTGGTCTCCGTGTTTTTTTTTTTTATTATTTGCGTCTTCTCACACTTCCATTTAAGGTGGCGAGGTCACCAAGCGAGTGGCTCTTCTCCCGATATCCCCACCTATGGGTGGGTGATATCAGGTTAATTTAAATTAAAGTGGTGGGTATGGGCTCCCATCGGTTCGGGGACTGCATCAACGAGCCAATGCGGTCCCCGTTCTGACGAAAAATTAAACCTGCCAAATCGAGATCTGGGCGATTTTAGGCCAGATTACGGGCGGACCCCTTGTTAGTGCCCATACAGGGGCCGATAAGCTGCCGAATCAGTCTAAGGGACCAATATCAGCAGCTAGAATCGGCCCGTGTATGGGGACCTTCAGAAGGGAACCTGATTGCCTGCTGGCAAGTAATTCTCTATGAGACTTGTCATTCTTACTATTAAACTGCTGCCTGCTTTCTAGGTAAAGTGGGGCCCTGGCAATTGGAAAGCTTTAAAACTTCCAAACTGGAGAGATTAAAAAAAAATGTAAAAAAAGTTTTGGTGTGGTGCACTTCTCCTCATGGTCCCAATGATCCATTTGGTCCTCAGTGTTCAAGTGGCTGTTCAGACACGGTTTTAAAAAAACAAATTATCTGTATGATGTTGGGTCCCCGTATGATATTTTTTTCTCCAGTTCTGCTGGGAATACTTACATCCAAAAAGTATATAGTATTAGATACTACTATATACTTTTTGGATGTAAGTATTCCCAGCAGTTGTAAGTGTTTAAATACTTTATCAGGGCAGAGGCTAAAGTTGTTACCCTTTTGTTCCTCAGATATCAATGAATGTGAAGATCAGCCTAATGGCCCATGCCATTCTTCTGCTAAATGCAAGAACACATTGGGCGGCTTTCATTGCTTATGCACAGATCCATATGAACTTGACAAGGATAAAAGGACATGCGTGGGTAATTATCTTTCTTTATTTTCTGCCTGGCACTGCTACCTTTAAAGTGATCTTTGGCATCCTGCTTTGCCAAATGCAACTAATCCTCCTAGAAAGTAATGCAAAAAATAAATGTCAAAGACCTTGTTAAACTGACTGTAATCTTTTATTGTGCCAGTGCCTTCTTATCTTTGAATATCAATTATTTATTGCCTTTTTCTAAAGTTCTTTATGTATTGTATTTTATATCTACTGGTTATATAGCTCTGACATATTTACAGAGATTATACATCATTCACTTCAGCCCATGCCCCAGTGGAGCTTACAATCTATGGTGCCTACCACATTTATACAAATAGTAGGATCCGTTTTATAAAGAGACAATTAACCTGCCAGTTTCTTTATGGTATGTCAGGGGAAACCCATGCAGACATGTAGAGAACATACAAACTCCTTGCAGATAGTGCCCTGGCTGAAATCAAACTCTAGACCCCCCGCATAACAAGGCAGATAGATAATAAATAGATTTCACAGAATTTCTAATAAGGGTACATTACGGGGCCCATTTATTAAAGTCCCAATGAATACAAATGGAAAAAAATCATATTTTTTCTAACTTTTAGAACTGTGCGTATTTTCTGCGTTTTTTTTCATTAATTTCCACTACTTTTTTGTGCTTTGTGACAATTTGTGCGACAAAAATGTATTTATCGCAATGAGTATGAAAGTTCCATTATTCATTCAAGCTTTGGTATCGTGACTTTCCTTGGGCCGGGTTGGAGCTGCAGAGTGCCATTGAGCCCTATGGGAGACTTTCCTTGGGCCAGGTTGGAGCTGCAGAGTGCCATTGAGCCCTATGGGAGACTTTCCTTGGGCCAGGTTGGAGCTGCAGAGTGCCATTGAGCCCTATGGGAGACATTCCTTGGGCCAGGTTGGAGCTGCAGAGTGCCATTGAGCCCTATGGGAGACTTTCCTTGGGCCGGGTTGGAGCTGCAGAGTGCCATTGAGCCCTATCGGAGACTTTCCATGGGCCGGGTTGGAGCTGCAGAGTGCCATTGAGCCCTATGGGAGACTTTCCATGGGCCGGGTTGGAGCTGCAGAGTGCCATTGAGCCCTATGGGAGACTTTCCTTGGGCCGGGTTGGAGCTGCAGAGTGCCATTGAGCCCTATGGGAGACTTTCCTTGGGCCGGGTTGGAGCTGCAGAGTGCCATTGAGCCCTATGAGAGGGTTTCCTTGGGCCGGGTTGGAGCTGCAGAGTGCCATTGAGCCCTATGGGAGACTTTCCTTGGGCCAGGTTGGAGCTGCAGAGTGCCATTGAGCCCTATGGGAGACTTTCCTTGGGCCAGGTTGGAGCTGCAGAGTGCCATTGAGCCCTATGAGAGGGTTTCCTTGGGCCGGGTTGGAGCTGCAGAGTGCCATTGAGCCCTATGGGAGACTTTCCTTGGGCCGGGTTGGAGCTGCAGAGTGCCATTGAGCCCTATGAGAGGGTTTCCTTGGGCCAGGTTGGAGCTGCAGAGTGCCATTGAGCCCTATGAGAGGGTTTCCTTGGGCCGGGTTGGAGCTGCAGAGTGCCATTGAGCCCTATGGGAGACTTTCCTTGGGCCGGGTTGGAGCTGCAGGGTGCCATTGAGCCCTATGGGAGACTTTCCTTGGGCCGGGTTGGAGCTGCAGAGTGCCATTGAGCCCTATGGGAGACTTTCCTTGGGCCAGGTTGGAGCTGCAGAGTGCCATTGAGCCCTATGGGAGGCTTTCCTTGGGCCAGGTTGGAGCTGCAGAGTGCCATTGAGCCCTATGGGAGACTTTCCTTGGGCCAGGTTGGAGCTGCAGAGTGCCATTGAGCCCTATGGGAGACTTTCCTTGGGCCGGGTTGGAGCTGCAGAGTGCCATTGAGCCCTATGGGAGACTTTCCTTGGGCCGGGTTGGAGCTGCAGAGTGCCATTGAGCCCTATGGGAGACTTTCCTTGGGCCGGGTTGGAGCTGCAGAGTGCCATTGAGCCCTATGGGAGACTTTCCTTGGGCCAGGTTGGAGCTGCAGAGTGCCATTGAGCCCTATGGGAGACTTTCCTTGGGCCGGGTTGGAGCTGCAGAGTGCCATTGAGCCCTATGGGAGGCTTTCCTTGGGCCGGGTTGGAGCTGCAGAGTGCCATTGAGCCCTATGGGAGACTTCTAAAATCATGCACTGAAGGTTCAAAGTCAGAAAGTTTTTTGCGCCATTTACGATCGTTCGGATATGAAAATTTCGGAACTTTTGGATCGTACCATGATATATTTGTACGACCATGATGCAAATTTTCATGCAATTTACGTATTTAATACAATTTTTTTTCCAATCGTACTATTAAAAGTCCGAAATTCGGACTTTGATAAATCAGCCCCTATGTGCGATGAGATCAGAAAACATAGAGTCAAGGAAATTGGCTCCTGATAAAACTGACCATAGTGAGTGTGAATTTAATTAGGACTTTAGATAGCTCCACCGGGGCAGGAACTGATGGGAATGATGTATAATCTCTGTTAAGCTCTGGGTATGTTGCCAATATATAAATATATGAATAATAATAATAATGTATTTGTATGTAATGATGAGTAATTAACAAGATTTTCAGCCTAACGTTTCCTTAAGATTGTTGTGCCCGGAAGCTATAAATAAAAATCCAGGTTACCAGATTATTATTACCTATTATGCACCATAATGGAATTCAAGGATGACTTAACAAGACCTGGATTTAACATCTTTGATGTTCTAAGCGCAGTTACCTTAACTGCCATGAATTCATTTCTTATCTCCCCTCTATTATTTCACCTGTTCATTTAAAACTGCAGTTGTGGAACCTGAAATAATTACTTGTATTATCTATAAACCACAGTGCATCTCTCTGTAGTATGGATCAATAATACTGGCAGGCTGTGGGCTAAGTAAAGGTCTAATAACACAGTCAATAATTCTCATATCAGTTACCTGGAAAGCCTAATAGTCCATGAATATTAGTAATAATGTAAATGTCATACAGTGGGTTCAATGTACATCATTTATTCTCCTTATAAAATCTATAGTGTGTGCTTTACTGTATCACTAAATAGTCTGCCTATGACTTAGTGCTTGAAGAACAAAATGCTTAAGGCTTTGTAAGACATGTCCAATATTTTCTTTATTGGCCTGATCATGGGGTGTTCTCTGAGTGCTGGGCCATCTACACTTCTATGAATATGGCATCAAAAGGCAACAGGAATAAACAGTTAAAAATTCTGTTTACTGAATTCACTTTTATTTATAAAGCACCATCATATCCTGTAGAGAACATTAATACATACTGACAATATTCTAGCAAATTGTGATAGAGATGGGTAAGTGGTGCTTTTTGTCAGAGAAAGTCTGGTGTCTATAGAGTAGGGACACGTGCGTAGGTTGTAGGGTGTTCAACTAAATTAAGGGTAAGAACTCCCAGAGTGCTTGGGTCCCCCCTAATAGATCTCTGCTATTGCAAGCTACAAACTGCCCCTATAAGGCTTTCAACCGGCAACAATAGGAGTTGGCAGTGGAAAGCCCTTTACATCGCTTCGGTAATCCGAAGTTGTGTTAAGCTTCATCCTGCAGGCAACTTTGCATGACTTTTGAAAAAGAAGTGATGCAAAGGGCTTTCCAATGGTGACTCCTACTGTTGCCGGTGGAAAGCCTTATAGGAGTAGTTTGTCACCCGTGGCAGAAAAGATCTATTAAAGGCGACTCAACCGCTCTGTGGGTTCTTACCCTTACGCTATGAGGCATAGATTAGATTGAAGCATTGGTTACCTGCTCAGCTAGTAATATGCAACTAAGGCAGTGATTTATCAATGGTCAAATTCAATTTGTTTTGTAGTAAACCTCATGAATTTGAAATTAAGGTTTAAAAACTCATTCATTATTGATTAAGTGCAAAAGGTCTGCAAAACTGAAATGTAAAACTTTGGCATCTAAAAGCTTGCGAGTTCATGTAGACATCAATGGGAGTTGTCCAAGGCAAAAAGTTATAAAATATTTTATAAATATATATATATACACGTACACAGAACTACAAATATGAAGAAAAGGAAAACATTGCTTATATTAATAATGGTGTCTAGATTTATTTGTAAAATGTAAACAGATATAGAATTTCTACAATATGAGGGTCACACTGTTGAATTCAGAGGGATTTCCAGCAGTTTCACCTAATATACATTTTAAAACACAGGGAATGGAGAAAATAAGGGCAAATTAGCCAGAAAGTCACGGCAATCAATCAGAGAGTAGTTTTGACTGTCTATGATAGTAGGATGAATGCAAACATCTGATTGGTTACTGTGCACAGTATGTAGAGAATTCCATACAAAATCAGAATATTTCTACAGCATCTCTTCACATCAAAATCATTTTTTAAACGTTAAACAATACAGGTTTCAAGTTTACGGTTGGATGAATGAGAGAAATTAATTGAATTCCAGGATCACTAACTGAACATCCCCGGCTCATAATAAAATGCAAATATTTGTACTCCGTGACTTCAAAAATGTCATCATAGATCTGTATCACTTTTTAGCTGCTGGGGGAAAATGCAACACATTTTTTAATTTTACAGCCTCAATTATTTCTGCAAAAGTAACAAATTAGAACATCATTTTTTTCTTTCTCGAAAGTCGTTATTAATGTGCAATAATCCCTAAACTATTAAATATTATTAAACATCTTTTATAGGAACAGAAAACAATCTGTGTGCTTTATTACTGTGATACACACGGAATTGTATATTGTGATGGTTTTAATTGCACAACAGGAATAGCGTCAAGCGTTCTATTAAAGCAATATGTCATATTCAATCTGTTTCTAGATTCAGGAAGACTCCCTAGAGGATCTTTAGTGTCCATCATTTTAGTTGCTGTCTTGTTTGTGTCCTGGGCCGGAATGTGCTGGATTCTAATTTGCAGAGGGTGAGTGGTTACTGCATATTTACCTACAGTATAACGGGCACATTTACTAAGAAGTTTTGAGATAAATTTGGATTTTTTTTCTCACTTCTAGATAATTGTCGAGATTTATGAATGGGTTTTCACCATAGTTCCCCCGAAAAATTCTAGTTTTTCAAAAATAGCTTCCATAATTCCTGATTAATTAATTACTTTAAAAAAAAAAAAAATTGATAGGTTTGATCTGTCGAGTACCATTGAGTCCTATGGAGGCTTAGAAAAGTAGAGGAATAAAATAGTCAGTGACAGCCTGTCCTTGACACATTTTCAAGGACAAGTTAATCCCCTCATTGTTTTCAGTTTCACCCATCTTCAAAGGGAACTTAATCCCCTCATTGTTTTCTATTTCGAACGTTTTCCAGAGAAAGTTAATCCCCTCACTGTTTTCTATTTTGTACGTTTTCCAGAGAAAGTTAATCCCATCATTGTTTTCTATTTCGAACGTTTTCCAGAGAAAGTTAATCCCCTCACTGTTTTCTATTTTGTACGTATTCCAGAGAAAGTTAATCCCCTCACTGTTTTCTATTTTGTACGTTTTCCAGAGAAAGTTAATCCCCTCACTGTTTTCTATTTCGTACGTTTTCCAGAGAAAGTTAATCCCATCATTGTTTTCTATTTCGAACGTTTTCCAGAGAAAGTTAATCCCCTCATTGTTTTCTATTTTGTACGTTTTCCAGAGAAAGTTAATCCCATCATTGTTTTCTATTTCGAACGTTTTCCAGAGAAAGTTAATCCCCTCACTGTTTTCTATTTTGTACGTATTCCAGAGAAAGTTAATCCCCTCACTGTTTTCTATTTCGTACGTTTTCCAGAGAATGTTAATCCCCTCATTGTTTTCTATTTCGAACGTTTTCCAGAGAAAGTTAATCCCCTCACTGTTTTCTATTTTGTACGTTTTCCAGAGAAAGTTAATCCCATCATTGTTTTCTATTTCGAACGTTTTCCAGAGAAAGTTAATCCCCTCACTGTTTTCTATTTTGTACGTTTTCCAGAGAAAGTTAATCCCATCATTGTTTTCTATTTCGAACGTTTTCCAGAGAAAATTAATCCCCTCACTGTTTTCTATTTTGTACGTTTTCCAGAGAAAGTTAATCCCCTCACTGTTTTCTATTTCGTACGTATTCCAGAGAAAGTTAATCCCCTCACTGTTTTCTATTTTGTACGTATTCCAGAGAAAGTTAATCCCCTCACTGTTTTCTATTTTGTACGTATTCCAGAGAAAGTTAATCCCCTCACTGTTTTCTATTTTGTACGTATTCCAGAGAAAGTTAATCCCCTCACTGTTTTCTATTTCGTACGTTTTCCAGAGAATGTTAATCCCCTCATTGTTTTCTATTTCGAACGTTTTCCAGAGAAAGTTAATCCCCTCACTGTTTTCTATTTTGTACGTTTTCCAGAGAAAGTTAATCCCATCATTGTTTTCTATTTCGAACGTTTTCCAGAGAAAGTTAATCCCCTCACTGTTTTCTATTTTGTACGTTTTCCAGAGAAAGTTAATCCCATCATTGTTTTCTATTTCGAACGTTTTCCAGAGAAAGTTAATCCCCTCACTGTTTTCTATTTTGTACGTATTCCAGAGAAAGTTAATCCCCTCACTGTTTTCTATTTCGTACGTATTCCAGAGAAAGTTAATCCCCTCACTGTTTTCTATTTTGTACGTTTTCCAGAGAAAGTTAATCCCATCATTGTTTTCTATTTCGAACGTTTTCCAGAGAAAGTTAATCCCCTCACTGTTTTCTATTTTGTACGTATTCCAGAGAAAGTTAATCCCCTCACTGTTTTCTATTTCGTACGTTTTCCAGAGAAAGTTAATCCCCTCACTGTTTTCTATTTTGTACGTATTCCAGAGAAAGTTAATCCCCTCACTGTTTTCTATTTCGTACGTTTTCCAGAGAATGTTAATCCCCTCATTGTTTTCTATTTCGTACGTTTTCCAGAGAAAGTTAATCCCATCATTGTTTTCTATTTCGTACGTTTTCCAGAGAAAGTTAATCCCATCATTATTTTCTATTTCGAACGTTTTCCAGAGAAAGTTAATCCCATCATTGTTTTCTATTTCGTACGTTTTCCAGAGAAAGTTAATCCCATCATTGTTTTCTATTTCGTACGTTTTCCAGAGAAAGTTAATCCCATCATTGTTTTCTATTTCGTACGTTTTCCAGAGAAAGTTAATCCCATCATTGTTTTCTATTTCGTACGTTTTCCAGAGAAAGTTAATCCCATCATTGTTTTCAGTTTCACCCAGCTTCAAGTGAAACTTAAACACAATGTTGTTTTCAAAGAGTGCCAATGCTCCTAAATGGGCGAAATGTTTCAGCAGGCATGGATTCACAGTGAATTTCCGCGTTTCACCATTGGCAGATTGTTTCGCGAAACAGATGAAAAAATTTGCCGCGCGTCCAAAAATTGTCAAAAGAATAGCCTGATGACAAAAAAAAAGCCGCACGACAAAAGTATAGCCTGGCGACAAAAGAATAGCTGCGTGACACAAGAAAAGCCACGGGCAACAATTTTTTTTTATGCGCAACATTTTCGCCGTTTGCCGAATCTTTTGAAAGATTCGCAAATTTTTCGGCGAAGCGAAATGGGACAGATTCGCTCATCACTACTCCTAAAATGATACTGGAGCAATTCCTGTCAACTCAAAAAAATTGGGATTTTCGAATGTAAACTCGTAATTTTCGTACGAATGATTCAAGCATTATCGTGACATTTTATAAGTACAGCAATGATAGAGTTTAATTCTAATTTAAACCATGTCGAGTTTATACAACTTTCAAGGCCAGAAAACAATTAATTTTAGTAAATGTGCCCCTTAGTGTTTGTACTCTATTATTTAAGGGGCATTTACTAAAGCACAATTTTTTTGGGCTGAACTTTTTGTCACCAAAAACTCAATTTTGTCTCAGAAAAAAATGCAAATTTGTCAGAATTTATTATTTGACAAAACAGTGACAATTCTGAATGCTAAAATACACCAACTAAAACCTGCCGAGATCATGTCGATATCAATGGCAGATATCCCTTTTACAATTGGAAAATCTTTCTTTGCTTCACGGTTTTAGAGACAATAATTTCTTTATGCCTGATTTTGTGTGACAATGCAAAAAAGTTGTAGTTTTCATGCAAGTCGAAAAGTTACAGTTTTCGCAACTTTTTTTCATGACTGCTATTCATGGAAATTAGTGATGGGTGAAATAATTTGGCAGGCATGAATTTGAGGCGGCGGATTTTTTCGCAAAAAAAAGTTGTGTGCATCATTTTCGGGATTTCACAAATGTTACGCCGTTTCACGGGAAAGATTCGCTCATCACTAGTGGAAATTAGTTTATTTATGGTTTCTATAAACTATAAAACCATGAGAATCTGAATGTTGGTAAATTCCCCCCTTACTGTTCCCAGAAATTTCCAATGTGTGTCCTGAGTATGTTTCATGTATGAATGAAAAACCACTTTAAAATGTTTGCCAACAAATAGAATGTATCATAATGGCATGACCTGATCTAAAGATGCCCATTGATAACAGGTCATGTCCTTATCAGAAGTTCTTTTTCTTAGGAAACTTTTTAAAGTATATACTTTTTTATATATTTGTCTGATATTATTTGCAATATTAAGGGGTGAGTATCTCATATTTTCCCCTGTCTTGTTTTTCTATAACTCATATGATGGTAACCCTGCTAGTTGCTTCATCCTTCTATAAGATACCAATGCCTTCTAAATTGTCTGGCCACATACTAGATCTTCTCCCACATAACCCATAAAATATTGGATTTCCTAAGGAAGGAGATAAGAAAGGTCTTTGCCCAGAGCTGGCTTTGAGTGTTCAGAACCCCAAAGACTGACCAAACTTCCCCCAACCCCCACTGCTCATAAACTTGCCCACCATCGCTTCTACCTGACCGGCAGCATGTGGGACTGGGCAGACATTATAACTAGCTATTTCTCCTACAGACTGCATGCTGCCCTTAGAATCCTGACACCCCAGACACGAGACTATGTGGCCTTCCTGCAGATCTGGGCCTGACTTTGCTTAGAAGGGAGGGAGTGTGCACAGATAATCAGGGATGAAACACTCCAGACACACAGTACCCTCCCAAAAGTTCTTAAATTTGCTTGCAAAGAAGACCACCATTAGTTAGCATAATAATGTGAACAATTCAGGAAATAATATTTAGTCAACTGGCCTTCTAATGTCAGCTGATACAAGCCCCTAAAAATTCTTCCTGCAAATTACATTTTACTGAAAGTTTATGCCACCATATTTTATTGAATGTTAAAAAAATATACAAAGTGAATAGAAATATTACTTTGGGTGTACAGGTCCAGAGTGGGTCAAGCCCACATTGCAGCGTGTATAAACCTAACTTATATAGTTATATAGTTATATAGTTTGTATAAAATCACTGAAAACTATAACGATATTAAAAGTTCCTACTCACCACTTTCCCAGCATATATCAGAAAGACCCTCATAACTACGGATAATGCTTGTGTTTTTTTAATAGAGCATCCATATTTTGGTCATTGACTAAAGCTCACAATGTGGAAGGTGGGAAGAAGCCATCGGTAGTGATGATTTACTCCAGGTGTGAAAGTAAAACCATGCCATTACCATTGATTCCATCTGAACAAGTGGCCAAGGTAACAGCAAGCAATCAGAAAGCTTTTATTTCCATTCAAAATGGCAACCTTTATAAACTCATTGATTTTTGAGCTTTGGTTTTAGCTATACCTTCTTGTCTGGGATGGTAT
The DNA here is from genome assembly GCF_000004195.4 of Xenopus tropicalis. Classification (NCBI taxonomy): domain Eukaryota; kingdom Metazoa; phylum Chordata; class Amphibia; order Anura; family Pipidae; genus Xenopus; species Xenopus tropicalis. The sequence continues at coordinate 134,396,680 of NC_030681.2, forward strand.
CAAAGGGTTGGAGGAAATCTGGTGTAATTACTATTCCAGTAATGGTTTATGGTTTAAACCTGGTAATTACAGACCTTTGAAAATGACATCACAAGTAGTCAGATTATTGAAAGATGTGGTCAATAGTGATGAGCGAATCTGTCCCGTTTCACTTTGCCGAAAAATTCTCAAAACAGTAATAAATCAGTGAAACGTGTTTGTGCGACTTTTTGTTGCCCGTGTCTTTTTTTTGTGGCCTGTGCCTTTTTGTTGCCCACGTCAATTTTTGCTGTGACCCCGCCCATTTTTACACAACCGCACCCAGTTTGAATTTTCACATTAGTTTCGTGAAACGATTCACCAGTGGCAAAATGCGGAAATTCGCTGTGAATCCATGCCTGGTGAAAAAATTCACTCATCACTAGTGGTCAACTTTTCTTATACATCATTCATATCGGTACTTGCCCCAGAGCAGTTTACAGATTACACACACACTATGGTCAAGTTTAGTCAGGAGCCAATTAACCTGCCTGAATGTTTTTGGAGGGTGGGGGAAACCAGAGTACACAGAGGAAACCCATACAGACACAGGGAGAACATACAAACTCCTTGCAGATAGTGCCCTGGCTAGGATTGGACTAAGGACCCCAATTCTGCAAGACAGTAGCACTACCCACTAAGCCACTGTGCTGCCCAGTTGTCCACAGGGATTATCCATCTTGGATCTTGCAAGGCTATCAAGTCTCAATGACACTGCACATGCTCAGTGTTGTCATCCTGAAAAACACATATAACTCTGAGTTAGTCATGGCCATTCTTGACTACAAAGTGGGATAATACTGCACAATACTGACTTTCTATATCTACTTTTATTTTTCAGGATGTAAGCAATGGACACCAAATTCTACTTCATGTATAAAACAAGAGGCGAAAATCGGTTGCCGAAGTCTCTCTCCTCTCTCTCGTTTTTGTGTTTTACTATTTGAATGAAAACAACATCTCTCTCTGATGAGAATTGATTACATCCATGAATCTGCTGTTGTGTGCATGGTTACGTCCTAGGCTTTAATACAATCCTCATCAAGAGTTCTAATCATATAAATATAATACATTTTTTTCATGAAATGATGTTAATTTGTATTATTGATTTTTAGAAAAATGAGCTCTGTTCTTCCACATGCCTGGCTAATTCTAAATCCATTCTATTGAACTTGTATCTCTCTGTTATACCAGCCCAGCACTTTTCTTTTGTAGTAAATAACTATTATTTTAAGTACTTCTGATGCCTCCTTCCTCTGTTAGAAATCATTTATATAGGACAGTGCTTTATATCTGATGATGGAGGTGCTGCGCTAGGGGTTAGCCTTGAGGCAATCCTATAAATGGTGAAACACATTATATGTGTGATAATGTTTTCACAGTTTTTTCCTTAGCACAAAGGAGCTTAGCCCTGAGGCCAAAGAACATGCCAGAATCCTACTTGATCATAAGTTTGTCAATTAAAATGATTCATGATTCTATACTTTGATACAAGAAGATACAACAATAACTCTTGAACATTGTATGTCAGGGCCATATCTGTGTTACTACTGCGCATCGCTCCCAAGCAAAGCCAAATGCCTTTCTACTACTTAAGGCCCTTAATCTATTATGACAGATTCAGTAATACAGACCTCTTTGAAGTTTCCAACCTCTAGAGCGACATTATTGAGAGATTATTTATATCGGCAATGTATCCAGTTAAATTCAACCGTATAAAGTACTTATAGAAAACCACCCGATTGATTTATGAACAAAAACTATCATGTCATAAAGTGATGCATTTGCCCCAAAATACTTTGGGTAGCCAAGTAGCTTTCTAAATATTAATTGCATCATAGATACAGCATAACCGATTCCCATCACTTCAAATAAAAGAGGGGTTTCCACCAAGCTCCACCATGACAGTAATCACCATGACAGTAATCACATATTAAACACAAACGTATGAATCCGTGAAAAAAAGATCAAAGGTTTGTGCATTACTGTATATAAGCTCCCACTGAAGCTTCTTCTACAAAGAGGAGCAAACCTGTTAAATTGTATCCTGTTGGAATTGCCTTGAGTCTTTTTAGAATATTCCCAAAATAATCATTGAATCACCATCTGTGATTTGGAACCAGTTCATCTGCCCAATTAAATTCATACTGAAAATGTTGGTCAAGATTAGTCAAAATCTTGTTTATATCTATCCATTTTCTCATCTCTGTCTATGGCATGGTCACCAGTTCAATGGTCCTTTCCAATGGCCATTGAATAAGGGCTAAATAAGGGTTGTGATTGGCTATTTGGTAGCCCCATGGGGACTGCTGGCCTGCAGGAGGCTCTGCTTGGAGTAAAACTGTCTCTCTGTGGTTCCAAAACTTGTCCCAAGCCAGAGATTTAAAAATGGGCACCTATTTTGAGGCTGCTGGGAGCAAAATCAAAGGGGTTGGTGAGCAACATGTTGCCCCTCAGCTATTGGTTGGGTATCACAGGTGTAATATAACTTTCATAATGGTAACTTCATCTGATTCCAAAAGAATGTACCAAACAATGGTCATAATAGCTCCGAACTACAAAACCCCCATTAAACGTTTTGCTCTAATTAAAGACAGAAATTGATATAAAGAATTGATGTAAAAAGTTTCATTTTGACTTCATATTCTCTTTGCAAGAAACTTTGATTATTTCAGCCCATTTGTAAAAGCCTTTCATGAGACCTTTTTAAAATAATTGTTCTAACATTTGTTCTCCACCCCAGAGTTATTTATTATGCTATTTCCAACTTGTCAGGAATATAAGTATAGTCAGTGAAATGGTATAATATAATGGGATTTCACTAACATTCTATTCTTGTTTAATGGCGTTTCCATTCAATATTAATAAGTATTTAACATTCTATATCAATAGCCACCGAACACTTTTCAGCGCTGTGTTCCCCCTCCAGGGACCACAAAAGAGTCTTTAGATGTCACAGGACGATATACAGTATTTATGCACGTGTTGAGTTTAAAACCCATAATTAAAGATCAGCATTAAATGGAATATAGAACAGGGGACAGCAATTTGCTTTAAAGATTTAATATACGAAATGATGCATAAACCCCATAGGTATGGTATTCATAACAGTTTACTTGTGTCAGGTAAGTTAATGGTAAAAAAATGCAAGGTCTCGCTGATCAACACTTTTTTCTCCCATGCAAACCTGCCGCGGGAAATGTAAAGTGGATTCATATAAAGTGCATTTCAGCTCCTCATAAAAAAAGGTACTTTGCATTTTAAAGGTTAGGATCCTGCATAGCATTGTAAGAGATTTACTGTACTGCATTGGCAGCAGCGGGCAGACTTTATATTGATAGTTTGAAGCCATAATATTCTGCCTGGCTTGTTTCAATTAGTTAAAAAGAAATAAACAGGTTTATTATATTCCATTTGGTTTCACACCAACATCAGACGACATACTCCTTTGCCCAATTATCTATTCTCTAATGGTGTACATTTGTAAAATAGCTATAAATGTGTAAAAGCCAGTGGTATATTTACCGGTCTTATAAATCATCACATTTGATGCGAGTACTGATATCCTGCATGCATTGGTGTGATCCCATTGGCTCTTAATCTGCTTATTACTTCATTTTAGAGACTGTCTATTGAGAGTGGAGGAAAGTGGCAGAACCATACTGAATGGAGATCTCCATCCTAATGATGTTCTATGGGGCACATTTACTAACCCACGAATCCGAATCCGAATTGGAAAAATTCCGATTGGAAAACGAACATTTTGCGACTTTTTCGTATTCTTTGCGGTTTTTTCGTCGCCTTTACGACTTTTCGGAAATTGTCGCGACTTTTTCGTTACCAATACGATTTGCGCGAAAAAACGTGAGTTTTTTGTAGCCATTACGATTCGCTCGTATCTTGTCGCGACTTTTTCGTATTGAGCGCTCGTAAGCGGCGGGCGAAACTTTCAGACTTAGCATGATTTTGGAAGCCTCCCATAGGACTCCATGGCACCCTGCAGCTCCAACCCGGCCCAAGGAAAGTCTCCCATAGGGCTCAATGGCACTCTGCAGCTCCAACCCGGCCCAAGGAAAGTCTCCCATAGGGCTCAATGGCACTCTGCAGCTCCAACCCGGCCCAAGGAAAGTCTCCCATAGGGCTCAATGGCACTCTGCAGCTCCAACCCGGCCCAAGGAAAGTCTCCCATAGGGCTCAATGGCACTCTGCAGCTCCAACCCGGCCCAAGGAAAGTCTCCCATAGGGCTCAATGGCACTCTGCAGCTCCAACCCGGCCCAAGGAAAGTCTCCCATAGGGCTCAATGGCACTCTGCAGCTCCAACCCGGCCCAAGGAAAGTCTCCCATAGGGCTCAATGGCACTCTGCAGCTCCAACCTGGCCCAAGGAAAGTCACCCATAGGGCTCAATGGCACTCTGCAGCTCTAACCTGGCCCAAAGAAAGTCTCCCATAGGGCTCAATGGCACTCTGCAGCTCCAACCTGGCCCAAGGAAATTCTCCCATAGGGATCAATGGCACTCTGCAGCTCCAACCTGGCCCAAGAAAAGTCACCATACTGAAGCTTGAATGAATCCGAATCTTTCGTACTCGGCACGAAAGCTACGAAAAAATTGCAACATTTTGCGCAACATTTGGAATGGCTACGAAAAAGTCGCGACAATTTTCCGAAAAATCGCCAAATACCGATCATTACGAAAAAAACGCAATCGGACGCATTCGGCCCGTTCGTGAGTAAGTAAATGTGCCCCAATGTGTGCAACCAGTGAAATTTAGTGATTGGCGAAATAATTTGCCAGGCATGGATTTGTGGCGAATTTCCGAGTTTCAACATTGGAGGATTATTTCACTAAACCACCGTAAAAAAAAATGATGCGCGTCAAAAAGTTTTGCGGATTTTTTGCCGTTTCGCTAATCTTTTCAACAATTCGCAAATTTTTCACCGAAGTGAAACAGGACAGATTCGCTCATCACTAGAGAAATTATTTTGGCTCAGGATAAAGACCAAACAGGTGTGGAAACCTTGACATACACTTTTAATTGAATACATAAGGGGAACAAAGAGACAGTGGGTGAAATTAGAAAGGAGGGGCAATTTATTCTAAATCCAAAAAAGATTTGGATACAATTCCAGTTTTATTCCTCTAACATTTCACAGGGCAAGTCGCGGAGGCAGATTTACTAAAAGTCAAATCTTTCTCACTTTTATTTTGTTTAAACTTCAAATAAACTCAAACAGACATTTATCAAAATATCCAAACTGAAAGAGCACGTGTGAGGAAAAAGCCGAGAAAACTGTCACTTTTCCAACCTGGAACATGGTAACTGCGACTTTTCCGTATTGTCGCACAAAAGCCAGTGCCAAAAATCTGAAAACCCCTAAAGAGATATCCTCCAATTGTAAGGTGGGACATTTACCATTGATTTCTACATTAAAGTTTTAGATGGAGTATTTTCAGATTTGGAATTGTCACATAGTAAAACTTTTTTTATGCATTCGAAAAAAAAATGAGACCATCAGTAAATGGCCCCTTTAGTCTAATGTATAATGATGTACAGCAGTAGAATTCTTAATGGATCAGATAAAAGTGAGTGTAGGACTGGCCAGTAGAGATGTAGCAAACTGTTTGCCGCACGAAAATCGGGTGTTCGCAAGTTCGCAAGTTCGCGAACTTTTAGCGAAGTTCGCAATTTTGGGTTCGCCTTAGCTGGAGCCAAATTTTGACCTCTCACCCCAGAGCCAGCAGATACATGGCAGCCAATCAGGCAGCTCTCCCTCCTGGACCACCCCCAGACCACTCCCTTCCATATATAAACCGAAGCCCAGCAGCCATTTTACATTCTGCTTGTGTGTGCTTGATGAGTTAGCATAGGGAGAGAGCTGTGCAGGGGTTTGAGGGACAGTTTAGGTAGCTTTGCTGACTAGTAATCTACTTTCTACTGCTCTGTATGTAGCTGCTGTGGGCAGCTGTCCTTCTGATCTCATCTGCTGTAACCCAATAGTCCTTGTAAAAGCAGTTTATTACACAAGTTTAGAAATGTAGTGTGATTTCTGCCCTTTACAGCACAAAACGCAAAGCTGTGTCAACAACGTATTTTTCAGAGAAATTTTTGCCCTTGATCCCCCTCCTGCATGTCACTGTCCAGGTCGTGGCACCCTTTAAACAACTTTAAAATCAGTTTTCTGGCCAGAAATGGCTTTTCTAGGTTTTAAAGTTCGCCTTCTCATTGAAGTCTATGGGGTTCGCAAAGTTCGCACTTTTTGGCAGAAGTTCGTGAACGGGTTCGCAAACTTTTTTTGTGAGGTTCGCTACATCTCTACCGGCCAGACTGGGGATGAATTTAAAGTATATTGCAATATAGTATGGACAAACAATCCCTGTTTTGCTTAAAGGAGAAGGAAAGGCTAGTAAAGAGTTAATCTCAAGCTGCAGGCATACCTTCAGTTCTCTCAATAGTGCCCTTAAAGGAGAAGGAAAGGCTAAGTCCCTTGGGGGTGCCAAAATGTTAGGCACCCCCAAGTGACTTAGATCGCTTACCTTGTACCCTGGGCTGGTGCCCCTGTTAGGAGAGAACAGCCCCAGCCCAGGGTACCTGCAGCGCTTCCTCCTTCCTCTTTCTTCTCCCAGTGAAATCCGTCGGCCGGCGCATGCACAGTAGAGTAAAACGCCGACTTTGTTTTTTAAGATCGGCTTTTCACTCTACTGCGCATGCGCGCACAAGCGAATAGGAAGTAGGAAGCGCTACAGGTGCCCCAGGCTGGTGCTGTTCTCTCCGTACAGTCGCACCAGCCCGGGGTAAAAGGTAAGCGATCTAAGTCACTTGGGGGTGCCTAACATTTTGGCCCCCCCAAGTGACATAGACTTTCCTTCTCCTTTAAGTCTCCCCATATTTCAACCATTCAGATGATCAGAAGCCAAACAGGAAGAAAAAACGCTGAGCTGTGTAAAGAAGATTCCCAGAATGCCTCGCTCCTGCACTGAGACTAAGACCAGCTCCAGAGTAAGCGCATGCGCATTTAACATACACTGTGAGCGCTCACAAGCAGGAGAGGGTTGGGTAGAGTAGTTCGCGCTCACGCCTTGGGGAGGGAGAAGGTTCTCACATGCGCATTTGCTTACACGGCGCCATGTTGGAATAATTTAAATATCCAGCAGGGCAGCCGCAATAGAGGATATATAGTATTTACGAAAGTAGTAGCATACAGGCAATATACAGTCTATCAAGCTAAAAAAGGTAGCGACCAGCTACAGCCACATGAGGCCTTTGTAGTTATGGGGTCGCACTTTAAACCCTTTCCTTCTTCTTTAAAGGAGAAGGCATTGCTTGGTAGCTTAATGCACAGAATGTCCTAATGTCCTGTATATATTGATAATGGGTGAGTGCAGAGGGGCTCTTGTCTTTGTGTATATCAGGGGCCCCCAACCTTTATTACTCACGAGCCACAGTCAAATTTAAAAAGACTTGGAGAGCAACACAAGCACCATAAAAGTTCATGGAGGAGCCAAATAAGGGCCTACGATTGGTTATTAGGCAGCCTCTATGCACCCTATCAGCTTACAGGGGCTTTATTTGGTAGGAAATCTTGTTTTTATTCAACCAAAACTTACCCCTAAGTCAGGAAGTCAAAGAAGCGGCGTGCTGCTCACGAGCCAGATCACTGGTGTATAGGATTACTGATGACTATTAACCCCACATTGTTAATAATGTATCTCATATTACTAAAAATGTATTGAGAAAATCCACTTTTGCGCTAAAAGCAGAATTTTGAATTTGTCGATTTATTCTAAAATGATAATTATCGTGGTTTATAACCCACAGTGATATCTAATTTCAAAATCCCGCTGAAGTAGCTTTCTTTAATTATATAAAGGAATTACCCTCTTCATTCCTTTTCATTCATCAGTAATTTTTCTTATACCTTTGAGAAATCCATAGCCATTTTTTCATCATTGCTTCTATAAAATAAAATGAATGGAATTAATGTTTATGCTTTTTACGAGGGTTTTTGTGCAAAGGTGTGATTTTCTTTACTTCGGTTCATGACATTATCAAGTGCACTTTCTAACGTGGTGGTTTCTTGCTTTCTAATGTGATCTGGGGAAGGAAGTGACATTTAAATACACTGAAATTGGAGTGTATTTTGTGTCATTCTGGACATTTATTGATTTATTTTCAACTGCTTCTCTTTTCTTTATGGATAACAGATTAAGGGTGAAGACACATGGAGCTACTAGTTGCAGCTACTTGTCACAGTTACAGAAATAGACAATGCTGATCCTTCACTGATAATTGTCTCTATGTGTGTTTAAGCAGAGGCAATTCTCAGTATTGTCTATGGCGGGGGATTTTCTGGCATTTAGTAGCCATGACAAGTAGCTGCTACTAAGTAGCTCTGTCAACCTAAGATAACAACAAAGACTAAAACTAATGGAATCCATTTTTAATTCTACCTATAAGCACTACCTTTGCCGTCAATGGAAGTCATCTGGCCTTAAGGTATGGCACGCTAAGAGGGCCACAAGTGCAGACATGGGCAACAATTTTAATGGCTGTCACATATGGCAAACCCAAACCCCAGTGGAGTATATGGATTCTTCTGAGCACCTGTGGCCAGATTAACAGCAACTGAACAAGCCATGCCTACCTGAAAACATACAAGGTATAACAATCTCCATAGTAACTTACCGATCACTAGTTAAATCCAGAAAGGATGTTACTATGGCAATAAAAAGTCTGAGTAGGGGTGCTACTGCAATGAGGTGAGCTGAGGTGGCAGCACCCAATGAGCTACCAAAGGTGGAACAAACATGGTCCTGATGACTTCAGGAGTCAAATTTCTGAATTTTAAATCATAGTTTTGGCTCTTCTATGCAGACAGCACTATTGCACTCTTTGCACAAGTGACACAACCCCACTTGACCCACTCTGACACAAAATAATGGTATGGGGGGGGGGGGCATTGCCTAGGCCACCTCAAGACAGCACTGAGTGTTGATTAGGCCCTGTAGAATGAAAGTAGAACCTCATAGGAACTGAACTGTGCTGCAAGGATAAAAAACCTGGTAAGCCCAGGAAAAGCAAATACACATGAAGAAATACAAGAAATACACAGAATAGTCAGGCCAAAAGGTTAGAACGGGCACATAGCACATTTTAAGTGAAAACCAGTGCCAGAAATCCACTACAAGTGTAAAGGAGAGTGGACCCACAAATGAAATGATTAGGCAAGATTTAGGGGTGAGGAGCAAGGAGTCTGGTACAGGAAACACTATGAGCTTAGACTTGGGGACAAGAATCTGATCTAACCTGGGACTGCTCTTTTGGTCTATTCCAAGGTCTTATCCCAAGCATTGCCCTCTGACTAGTGCCAAAATAGGCAAAAGGATCTGCAGACAAATATCACCTGTAGTGAAACCAAGTTCAACTGGAAAGACAATGAGCTGATACAAAATATAAGACAAGGCACAAACTCTTGGTGCAGAGACTGCCACTTAACCCAAAACAAGGCCAGACACAAATGCATAAGTTACAGGTCGGACTTCCTTGGTTCCAGTCCATGTGTTTCCAACATGCCTGCAGCACTAGCAGAACACCCTAGGGCTAGGGGGCAAGACTAGGTTTTCATATAAAAATAGCTATGGTTTTTCTCTCTTTTAACCTGCTCCTAGCAACATCACATTAATGAGATACTGACACCTGAAATTAAACTCTTTTTAATATACAGGTATTGGTCTCCCATAGACTCCATTTTAATCAAATAATTCAGAATTTTAAAACTGATTTCCTTTTTCTATGTAGAAATAAAACAGAACCTTGTAATTGATTCCAACTAAGATATAAATAATCCTTATTGGATGCAAAACCATCCTATTGGGTTTAATTCATGTTTTATTGATTTTTTTAGTAGACTTAAGGTATTGAGATCCAAATTACGGAAAGACCCCTTATCCGGAATACCCTTGGTCCCGAGCATTCTGGATAATGGGTCCTATACCTGTACCATAATATTGTCTTTGCATATGCTTCATAATTTTGCCTTAAAAGTACTTCCTGATGCTTTTACATTACCTATCTGATCCCCATGTTCCTCTATGAGGGGGCGGCCATATTTGTGCAGCAGGAGTCCATTAGCATTAGAAGCTATAACTGACAGGCTGAGAAGGGACAGTCAGGTTGGTAAAACAGTCAGGTTTAGGGACTTCAAGCAACAATTACTTACAAAAGCAGATCTGTCAGTGAAAAATGATCAACATGACCTATAGGTAACTTTTTTGTACATTAAATTTTTAAGTCATTTTTTTTTCGTGTCAGCATCACTTTAAGGTGTCAGGGCTATCCAGCAGCTAGATACAGCTTAACAGAGAAGACACCTGCAGTTTCAAATGATTTTCCTGAGAGCAAAGCAACACACTCTATCTGTGTTTTATACACTACTTTAATCAAGGTTTGCTTAACTTTAATGCTAGCTGAACTTTCAAGATTTTTTCTGAAAAATAGCACTTTTGATTGATAACCACTATTTCCACACATTTTTTTTTAACCAAAAACTGGCAAATATGAACATTGGTAACTGCACACGCCATTTAACTACAACTAAAGCTCTACAGTAATATTCCCCCTATAACCTTGTTTCATGTACATCCTCAAGGGCAGTTGTGTTCCCTGCACTTTCCCCGCAGTCCCCTATTAAAGGTACAGGTATGGGACCTGTTATCCAGAATGCTCGGGACCTGGAGTTTTCCGAATAAGGGATCTTTCTGTAATTTGGATCTCCATAACGTAAGTCTGCTAAAAATCATTTAATATTGAATAAACCCAATGGGAGTGTACTGCCCCCAATAAGGGGTAATTATATCTTAGTTGGGATCAAGTACAGGTACTGTTTTATTATTACAGAGAAAAAGGAATCATTTAACCATTAAATAAACCCAATAGGGCTGTTCTGCCCCCAATAAGGGGTAATTATATCTTAGTTGGGATCAAGTACAGGTACTGTTTTATTATTACAGAGAAAAGGGAATCATTTAACCATTAAATAAACCCAATAGGGCTGTTCTGCCCCCAATAAGGGGTAAGTATATCTTAGTTGGGATCAAGTACAGGTACTGTTTTATTATTACAGGGAAAAGGGAATCATTTAACCATGAAATAAACCCAATAGGGCTGTTCTGCCCCCAATAAGGGGTAATTATATCTTAGTTGGGATCAAGTACAGGTACTGTTTTATTATTACAGAGAAAAGGGAATCATTTAACCATTAAATAAACCCAATAGGGCTGTTCTGCCCCCAATAAGGGGTAATTATATCTTAGTTGGGATCAAGTACAGGTACTGTTTTATTATTACAGAGAAAAGGGAATCATTTAACCATGAAATAAACCCAATAGGGCTGTTCTGCCCCCAATAAGGGGTAATTATATCTTAGTTGGGATCAAGTACAAGGTACTGTTTTATTATTACAGGGAAAAAAAGAATTAGAATTAGAATTATTTACTTATAATGGAGTCTATGGGAGACGGGCTTTCCGTAATTTGGCTCAAGCGTCTCATACTGAGCACCAGAAATTATGTTAGGCTGCCCTTCTGCGCAATGGCATCTGAGTGATGACAAAATAAGAGTGCAGATGTGTTAATTATAATGTCATATTATTGATCTTGCTATTGCTCCATTAATGCTTATACCAGGGTCCCCAACCTTTCTTACTCGTGAGCCACAGTCAAATGTAAAAAGACTTGGAGAGCAACACAAGCACCATAAAAGTTCATGGAGTTGCCAAATAAGGGCTGTGATTGGCTATTAGGGGCCTCTATGCACACTATCAGCTTACAGGGGCTTTATTTGGTAGGAAATCTTGTTTTTATTCAACCAAAACTTGCCCCCAAGTCAGGAATTCAAAAATAACTCCCTGGTTTGGGGGCACTGAGAGCAACATCCAAGGGGTTGGTGAGCAACATGTTGCCCCCGAGCCACTGGTTGGGGATCACCGGCCTATACCAATAAATCTCACCTTAGTTGGGCTAGGGCCAGCCTAGGCTTTAGGACATACTACAAAATCAAATATTATATTTATACCAAACTATTCAATAGAGAATGCAAAGTACTAATACCAACTCACCCCTTGCCTCTAACAGCTTATACACTTAGAAACATAGAATACAGAATAGAATACAGGCTTTCCAAACTGCCAATCTCACAGACCCTTGTTTTATAATTGAAGGTTTAAAGGGGTCACAGATGCTCCATAAAATACAAATAGGAAGAAAACAAATTAAATAAAATTGTCTTTTGTGTTTCAATTGTAGATTGTTAAATGCCACCTCAAATGCCAACTATTACATTTTGATGTTTTGAAAAGCTAAACTCATACCCAGCACAGAACTATAAACATTTCACAGTGATGTTAAATAATGAATACCTATAAATAATATACAAATACCGTACTGGCATGCTGCATCCCCTTTATTTATTTGATTATTTTATATTTACAAAATTATCTTTGGCATTCTGTATTGTTTCTCTGTGCTGTTTAAAGATAACCATGAGTGTCCAGTCAAACAGCATTAACAAAATGTGTAATTCTGCCCTTTCTCTCACTCTGCTGCTTCCTTATTGTATTGGGGATTTCTTTTCCTTGTCTAATTTGCACCATTACTCACTCACAAATCAATGGGTACATAGTTCTGTTATTTGCGACTGCCATTACTCGCTAGGCACCTATAGATTTGTGTTATTTGTGTGATCCGTTAATAAATAGGCAACTATAGATTTGTGTTATTTGTGTGATCCATTACTCGCTAGGCGCCAATAGATTTGTGTTATTTGCGTGTGCCGTTACTCGCTAAACACCTATAGATTAGTGTTGTTTGTGTGTGCCGTTACTCGCTGAGCACCAATAGATTTGTGTTTGCATGTGCAGTTACTCGCTAGGCACCTATAGATTTGTGTTATTTGCTTGTGCCATTACTCATTAGCCACCTATAGATTTGTGTTATTTGCGTGTACCGGTACTCGCTAGGCACCAATAGATTTGTGTTACTTGCATGCATCGTTACTCGGTAGTCACCCATAGGTTTGTGTTTGCGTGTGCCGTTAGGCAGCTATATATTAGTGTTTTTTGCGTGTGCGGTTACTCGCTAGGCACCTATAGATTAGTGTTCGTTGTGTGCGCTGTTTCTCCGTAGGCACCTATGGATTTGTGTTATTTGCGTGTGCCGTTGTGCGCTAAACACCTATAGATTAGTGTTGTTTGCGTGTGCCGTTACTCGCTGAGCACCTATAGATTTGTGTTATTTTCGTTTGCTGTTAGCCGCTGGGCACCAATAGATTTGTGTTACTTGTGTGCATCGTTACTCGCTAGGCACCTATAGGTTTGTGTTTGCGTGTGCCGTTACTCGCTAGGCAGCTATATATTAGTGTTATTTGCGTGTGCCGCTACTCGCTGGGCACCTATAGATTTGTGTTATTTGCGTGTATCGGTACTCGCTAGGCACCAATGGATTTATTTTATTTGCGTGTGCCGTTACTCGCTAGGCACCTATATATTAGTGTTATTTGCTTGCGCAGTTATTCATTATCCACCTATAGATTTGTGTTATTTGCGTGTGCCGTTACTCACCAGGCACCTATAGATTTGTGTTATTTGCGTGCACCGTTACTCGCTGGGCACCTATAGGTTTGTGTTATTTACGTGTGCCGTCACTCGCTAAACACCTATAGATTTGTGTTATTTGCATGTGCCGTTACTCACTAGGCACCAATAGATTTGTGTTATATGCGTGCATCGTTACTCACTGGGCACCTATAGATTTGTGTTATTTGTGTGTGTGTGTGTGCTGTTACTCGCTAGACACCTATAGACTTGTGTTATTTGCGTGTGCCGTTGCTCCCTAGGCACCTGCAAATTTGTTTTATTGGAGTGTGTGCCGTTATTTGCTAGGCACCTATAAATGTGTGTTATTTGCGTGTGCCGTTACTAGCTAGGCAACTATAGATTAGTGTTATTTGCGTGTGCCGTTACTAGCTAGGCAACTATAGATTAGTGTTATTTGCGTGTGCCGTTACTCGCTGGGCACCTATAGATTTGTGTTATTTGCGCATATCGGTACTTGCTAGGCACCAATAGATTTATTTTATTTGCGTGTGCCGTTACTCGCTAGGCACCTATATATTAGTGTTATTTGCGTGTGCAGTTACTCGCTAGGCACCTATAAATGTGTGTTATTTGCAAGTGCCGTTACTCGCTAAACACCTATAGATTTGTGTTATTAGCGTGTGCCGTTGCTCACTAGGCACCTATAGATTAGTGCTATTTGCGTGTACCGGTACTCGCTAGGCAACTATAGGTTTGTGTTTGCGTGTGCCGTTACTCACTAGGCAGCTATATATTAGTGATATTTGGGCGTGCGGTTACTCGCTAGGCAAATAAAAATAATATATAGTGTTATTTGCGTGTGCCGTTACTCACTAGGCACCTATAGATTAGTGCAGATCAGGCACCTATAGATTAGTGTTACTCGCTAGGCACCTATGGATTTGTGTTATTTGCGTGTACTGGTACTCGCTAGGCACCCATATATTAGTGTTATCTGCATGCTTCGTTACTCGCTAGGCACCTGTAGATTTGTGTTATTTGCTTGTGCTATTACTCGTTAGCCACCTATAGATTTGTGTTATTTGCGTATGCCGTTACTCACCAGGCATCTATAGATTTGTGTTATTTGCGCGTATCGGTACTCGCTAGGCACCAATAGATTTGTTTTATTTGCGTGTGCCGTTACTCGCTAGGCACCTATAGATGTGTGTTATTTGCGTGCGCCGTTACTTGCTAGGCACCTATAGATTTGTGCTATTTGCGTGTGCCGTTAGTCGCTAGGCACCTATACATGTGTGTTATTGGTGCGTGCGTGCCGTTACTTGCTAGACACCTATAGATTTGTGTTATTTGCGTGTGCCGTTACTCCTTAGGCACCAATAGATTTGTGTTATTTGCGTGTGCCATTACTCGCTAGGCACCTATGTATTAGTGTTATTTGCATGGGCCGCTATTCGCTAGGCATCTATAGATTAGTGCTGTTTGCATGTACCGGTACTCGCTAGGCACCAATAGATTTGTGTTATTTGCGTGTGCCGTTACCCGCCGAGTACCAATAGATTTGTGTTATTTGCGCGGGCAGTTACTCGCTAGGCACCTATAGATGTGTGTTATTTGCGTGCGCCGTTACTTGCTAGGCACCTATATATTAGTTTTATTTGCGTGTGCCATTACTCGCTAAACACCTATAGATTTGTGTTGTTTGTGTGTGCCGTTACTCGCTAGGCACCCATAGATTAGTGTTATTTGCGTGCACCGTTACTCTCTATGCACCTATATATTCGTGTTATTTGTGTGTGGCGTTACTCGCTAGGCACCTATAGATTAGTGCAGATTAGGCACCTATAGATTAGTGTTACTTGTTAGGTACCTATAGATTAGTGTTATTTGTGTGCGTGCCATTACTCGCTAGACACCTATAGACTTGTGTTATTTGCACGTGCCGTTGCTCCCTAGGCACCTACAAATTTGTGTTATTGGTGTGTGTGCCAGTATTTGCTAGGCACCTATAGATTTGTGTTATTGACGTGAGTGTGCAGTTATTTGCTAGGCACCTATAGATTTGTGTTATTTGCGTGTGCCGGTACTCGCTAGGCAGCTATATATTAGTGTTATTTGCGTGTGCCGTTACTCACTTGGCACCTATATATTTGTGTTATTTGCGTGCGCCGTTACTCGCTAGGCGCGTATAGATTTGTGTTATTTGCGTGTATCGGTACTCGCTAGGCACCAATAGATTTATTTAATTTGCGTGTGCCGTTACTCGCTAGGCACCTATAGATTTGTGTTATTTGCGTGTGCCGTTACTCGCTAGGCACCTATAGATTTGTGTTATTTGCGTGCGCTCTTACTCGCTAGGCACCAATAGATTTGTGCTATTTGCGCGTGCCGTTACTCGCTAGGAACCTATAGTTGTGTGTTATTTGCGTGCGCCGTTACTCGCTAGGCACCAATAGATTTGTGTTATTTGCATGTGCCGTTAATCACTAGGCAGCTATATATTAGTGTTATTTGCGTGTGCCGCTACTCACTTGGCACCTATATATTTGTGTTATTTGCGTGTGCCGTTACTTGCTGGGGCCGTTACTCGCTGGGCACGTATAGATTTGTGTTATTTGCGTGTATCGGTACTCGCTAGGCACCAATAGATTTATTTTATTTGCGTGTGCCGTTACTCGCTAGTCACCTATAGATTTGTGTTACTTGTGTGTGCAGTTACTCGCTAGGCACTTATAGATTTGTGTTACTTGCGTGTGCCGTTACTTGCTAGGCACCTATGGATTTATTTTATTTGCGTGTGCCGTTACTCGCTAAACACCCATAGATTTGTATTATTTGCGTGTGCTGTTACTCGCTAGGCACCTATAGATTAGTGTTATTTGCGCCTGCCGTTACCCTCTAGGCACCCATATATTAGTGTTATTTGCATGTGCCGCCACTCGCTAGGCACCTATAGATTAGTGCAGATTGGGCACCTATAAATTAGTGCAGATTAGGCACCCATAGATTAGCGCAAATTAGGCACCTATAGATTAGTGCAGATTAGGCACCCATAGATTAGTGTTACTCGCTAGGCACCTATGGATTTGTGTTATTTGCGTGTACTGGTACTCGCTAGGCACCCATATATAAGTGTTATCTGCGTGCGTCATTATTCGCTAGGCACCTGTAGATCTGTGTTATTTGCGTGTGTCGTTACTCGCTAGGCTCCTATAGATTTGTGTTATTTACGCGCATCGGTACTCGCTAGGCACAGGGCCGGATTTCTCTTTGGTGCGCCCCGAGGCCGCCCCTGTGGGAGTCCCCCATGCGCATGCGCGAACGCACCCCCGGTGCGCATGCGCAAGCGCGCCCCCATTGCGCATGCGCAAAGCGTCAGCTCCCCATTGCACATCCGCAAAGCGCCAGCGCATGCGCGGACGCTCTTTTTAACTCCCATACGGAGCAGTGGGGAGAGGTCCCGACTGCTCCGTATGGGAGCAAAATTAAAAAATGTTCTTGCGGCGGGGCGGCATGCCGCCCCTAAACTTCTGCCGCCCTAGGCCCGGGCCTTTGTGGCCTCTCCACAAATCCGGGCCTGGCTAGGCACCAATAGATTTATTTTGCGTGTGCCGTTACTCGCTAGGCACCTATAAATGTGTGTTATTTGCGTGTGCCGTTACTCGATAAACACCTATAGATTTTGTGTTATTTGCGTGTGCTGCTACTCACTAGGCACCTATAGATTAGTGCTATTTGCGTGTACCGGTACTCGCTAGGCGCCTATAGGTTTGTGTTTGCGTGTGCCGTTACTCACTAGGCAGCTATATATTAGTGTTATTTGCGTGTGCGGTTACTCTCTAGGCACCTATAAATTAGTGTTATTTGTGTGTGCCGTTACTCTCTAGGCACCCGTATATTAGTGTTATTTGCGTGTGCTGTTAGTCGCCAGGCACCCATAGATTGTTGCAGATTAGGCACCTATAGATTTGTGCAGATTGGGCACCTATAGATCAGTGCAGATTGGGCACCTATAGATCAGTGCAGATTAGGCAGCAATAGATTTGTGGTATTTGCACGTGCCATTACTCGCTAGGCACGTATAGATGTGTGTTATTGGTGCGTGTGTGCCGGTACTCGTTAGGCACCTATAGATTCTGTTATTTGCGTGTGCCGTTACTCCTTAGGCACCAATAGATTTGTGTTATTGGCGTGCGTGTGCCGTCACTCGCTAGGCACCTCTAGATTTGTGTTATTTGCGTGTGCCGTTACTCGCTAGGCACCAATAGATTTGTGTTATATGCGTGCACCGTTACTCGCTGGGCACCTATAGATTTGTGTTATTTGCGTGTGCGCGTGCCGTTACTCACTAGACACCTATAGACTTGTGTTATTTGCGTGTGCCGTTGCTCCCTAGGCACCTACAAATTTATGTTATTGGCGTGTGTGCCGTTATCTGCTAGGCACCTATAGATTCATGCTATTTGCGCGTGCCGTTACTCGTTAGGCACCTATAAATGTGTGTTATTTGCGTGAGCCGTTACTCGCTAGGCACCAATAGATTTGTGCTATTTGCGCGTGCCGTTACTCGCTAGGAACCTATAGATGTGTGTTATTTGCGTGCGCCGTTACTCGCTAGGCACCAATAGATTTGTGTTATTTGCGTGTGTCGTTAATCGCTAGGCACCTATATATTAGTGTTATTTGCGTGTGCCGTTACCCTCTAGGCACCCATATATTAGTGTTATTTGCATGTGCCATAACTCGCTAGGCACCTATAGATTAGTGCAGATTGGGCACCTATAGATTAGTGCAGATTACGAACCCATAGATTAGTGCAATTTAGGCACCTATAGATTAGTGCAGGTCAGGCACCTATAGATTAGTGGTACTCGCTAGGCACTTATGGATTTGTGTTATTTGCGTGTACTGGTACTCGCTAGGCACCTGTAGATCTGTGTTATTTGCGTGTGTCGGTACTCGCTAGGCACCCATAGATTAGTGCAGACTGTGCACCTATAGATTAGTGCATCTTATTCACCTATAGATTAGTGCAAATTAGGCACCTATAGCTTAGTGCAATTAGGCGCCTATAGATTAGTGCAGATTGGGCACCTATAGATTAGTGCAGCTTATCCACCTATGGATTAGTGCAAATCAGGCGCCTATAGTTTAGTGCAATTGGGCGCCTATAGATTAGTGCAGATTGGGCACCTATATATTAGTGCATCTTGTTCACCTATAGATTAGTGCAAATTAGGCACCTATTGTTTTGTGCAATTAGGTGCCTATAGATTAGTGCAGATTGGGCACCTATAGATTAGTGCAGATTGGGCACCCATAGATTAGTGCAAATTAGGCACCTATAGATTAGTGCAAATTAGGCACCTATAGATTAGTGTTACTCGCCAGGCACCTGTAGATCTGTGTTATTTGCATGTGTCGTTACTCGCTAGGCTCCTATAGATTTGTGTTATTTACGCGTATCGGTACTCGCTAGGCACCAATAGATTTATTTTATTTGCGTGTGCCGTTACTCGCTAGGCACCTATAGATTTATGTTACTTGCGTGTGCCGTTACTCGCTAAACACCCATAGATTTGTGTTATTTGAGTGTGCTGTTACTCGCTAGGCACCTATAGATTAGTGTTATTTGCGCCCGCCGTTACCCTCTAGACACCCATATATTAGTGTTATTTGCATGTGCCGTCACTCGCTAGGCACCTATAGATTAGTGCAGACTGGGCACCTATAGATTAGTGCGGCTTATTCACCTATAGATTAGCGCAAATTAGGCACCTATAGTTTAGTGCAATTAGGCGCCTGTGGATTGGCGCAGATTGGGGACCTATAGATTAGTGCAAATTAGGCGCCTATAGATTTACGGCACGCGCAAATAGCACAAAACTATTGGTGCCTAGCGTGTAACGGCTCACGCAAATAACACACATCTATAGGTGCCTAGCGAGTAACGGCACGCGCAAATAGCACAAAACTATTGGTGCCTAGCGCGTAACGGCGCACGCAAATAACACACATCTATAGGTGCCTAGCGCGTAACGGCGCACGCAAATAACACAGGTGCCTAGCGAGTAACGGCACGCGCAAATAGCACAAAACTATTGGTGCCTAGCGCGTAACGGCGCACGCAAATAACACACATCTATAGGTGCCTAGCGAGTAACGGCACACGCACGCCAATAACACAAATCTATTGGTGCCTAAGGAGTACCGGCACAATCAAATAACAGAATCTATAGATGCCTAATGAGTACCGGCACACACGCACCAATAACACACATCTATACGTGCCTAGCGAGTAACGGCACGTGCAAATACCACAAATCTATTGGTGCCTAATCTGCACTGATCTATAGGTGCCTAATCTGCACAAATCTATAGGTGCATAATCTGCAACAATCTATGGGTGCCTGGCGACTAACATGCAAATAACACTAATATATGGGTGCCTAGAGGGTAATGGCGCACGCAAATAACACAAATCTATAGGTGCCTAGCGAGTAACGGCACACACAAATAACACTAATTTATAGGTGCCTAGAGAGTAACCGCACACGCAAATAACACTAACATATAGCTGCCTAGCGAGTAACGGCACACACAAACACAAACCTATAGGCGCCTAGCGAGTACCGGTACACGCAAATAGCACTAATCTATAGGTGCCTAGTGAGTAGCAGCACACGCAAATAACACAAATCTATAGGTGTTTATCGAGTAACGGCACACGCAAATAACACACATTTATAGGTGCCTAGCGAGTAACGGCACACGCAAAAAAACACTAATATATAGGTGCCTAGCGAGTAACGGCACACGCAAATAAAATAAATCTATTGGTGCCTAGCGAGTACCGATGCGCGTACATAACACAAATCTATAGGAGCCTAGCGAGTAACGACACACGCAAATAACACAGATCTACAGGTGCCTAGCGAATAATGACGCACGCAGTAACACTTATATATGGGTGCCTAGCGAGTACCAGTACACGCAAATAACACAAATCCATAGGTGCCTAGCGAGTAACACTAATCTATAGGTGCCTAATCTGCACTAATCTATAGGTGCCCAATTTGCCCTAATCTATAGGTGCCTAGCGAGTACCGGCACATGCAAATAAAATAAATCTATTGGTGCCTAGCGAGTACCGATACACGCAAATAACACAAATCTATACGTGCCCAGCGAGTAACGGCACACGCAAATAACACAAATCTATTGGTGCCTAGCGAGTAACGGCGCACGCAAATAACACACAACTATAGGTTCCTAGCGAGTAACGGCACGCGCAAATAGCACAAATCTATTGGTGCCTAGCGAGTAACGGCACACGCAAGTAACACAAATCTATAGGTGCCTAGCGAGTAACGGCACACGCAAATAAAATAAATCTATTGGTGCCTAGCGAGTACCGATACACGCAAATAACACAAATCTATACGTGCCCAGCGAGTAACAGCACACGCAAATAACACAAATCTATTGGTGCCTAGCGAGTAACGGCGCACGCAAATAAAATAAATCTATTGGTGCCTAGCGAGTACCGATACACGTAAATAACACAAATCTATAGGAGCCTAGCGAGTAACGACACACGCAAATAACACAGATCTACAGGTGCCTAGCGAGTACCAGTACACGCAAATAACACAAATCCATAGGTGCCTAGCGAGTAACACTAATCTATAGGTGCCTAGCGAGTAACGGCACACGCAAGTAACACAAATCTATAGGTGCCTAGCGAGTAACGGCACACGCAAATAAAATAAATCTATTGGTGCCTAGCGAGTACCTATACGCTAGGCACCCATAGATTAGTGCAGACTGGGCACCCATAGATTAGTGCAACTATTCACCTATAGATTAGTGCAAATTAGGCACCTATAGTTTAGTGCAATTAGGCACCTATAGATTAGTGCCGATTGGGCACCCATAGATCAGTGCAGGTTAGGCGCCTATAGATTAGTGCAAATTAGGCACCTATAGATTAGTGCAAATTAGGCACCTATAGATTAGTGTTACTCGCTAGGCGCCTATAGATTTGTGTTATTTACGTGTATCGGTACTCGCTAGGCATCAATAGATTTATTTTATTTGCGTGTGCCGTTACTCGCTAGGCACCAATAGATTTATTTTATTTGCGCGTGCCGGTACTCGCTAGGCACCTATAGATTTGTGTTACTTGCGTGTGCCGTTACTCGCTAGGCACCTATAGATGTGTGTTATTTGCGTGCGCCGTTACTCGCTAGGCACCAATAGATTTGTGTTATTTGCGTGTGCCGTTAATCGCTAGGCAGCTATATATTAGTGTTATTTGCGTGTGCCGCTACTCACTTGGCACCTATATATTTGTGTGTGCCGTTACTCGCTAGGCACGTATAGATTTGTGTTATTTGCGTGTATCGGTACTCGCTAGGCAACAATAGATTTATTTTATTTGCGTGTGCCGTTACTCGCTAGGCACCTATGGATTTATTTTATTTGCATGTGCCGTTACTCGCTAAACACCCATAGATTTGTGTTATTTGCGTGTGCTGTTACTCGCTAGGCACCTATAGATTAGTGCAAATTAGGCACCCATGGATTAGTGCAAATTTGGCACCTATAGATTAGTGTGGGTTAGGCACCTATGGATTAGCGCAAATTAGGCATCTATAGATTAGTGCAAATTAGGCGCCTATAGACTGATGCAGGCAAGGCGTCTATAGATTAGTGGAAACTAGGCGCCTATAGATTAGTGCAAATCAGGCACCTATAGATTGGTGCAGGTAAGGCACCTATAGATTAGTGCAAATTAGGCACCTATAGATTAGTGCAAATTAGGCACCCATGGATTAGTGGAAATTAGGCGCCTATAGATTAGTGCAAATCAGGCACCTATAGATTAGTGCAAATTAGGCACCCATGGATTAGTGCAAATTAGGCACCCATGGGTTAGTGCAAATTAGGCACCTATATATTAGAGCAAATCAGGCACCTATAGATTAGTGCAAATTAGGCACCCATGGATTAGTGCAAATTAGGCACCTATATATTAGAGCAAATTAGGCACCCATGGATTAGTGCAAATTAGGCATCTATAGACTAGTGCAAATTAGGCACCCATGGGTTAGTGCAAATTAGGCACCTATATATTAGAGCAAATTAGGCACCCATGGATTAGTGCAAATTAGGCACCCATGGATTAGTGCAAAATAGGCGCCTATAGATTAGTGCAGGTTAGTCAAATATAGATTGGTGGAAATTAGGCATCTATAGATTAGTGCAAATTAGGCACCCATGAATTAGTGCAAAATAGGCGCATATAGATTAGTGCAGGTTAGTCACCTATAGATTAGTGCAAATTAGGCACCTATAGATTAGTGCAAATTAGGCACCCATGGATTAGTGCAAATTAGGCACCTATAGATTAGTGCAAATTAGGCACCCATGAATTAGTGCAAAATAGGCGCCTATAGATTAGTGCAGGTTAGTCACCCATAGATTAGTGCAAATTAGGCGCCTATAGATTAATGCAGGTTAATCACCTATAGATTAGTGCAAATCAGGCATCTATAGATTAGTGCAAATTAGGCACCTATAGAGTAGTGCAAATTTGGCACCTATAGATTAGTGCAGGTTAGGCACCTATAGATTAGCGCAAATTATGCATCTATAGATTAGTACAAATTAGGCGCCTATAGATTGTGCAGGCTAGGCACCTATAGATTAGTGCAAATTAGGCATCTATAGATTAGTGCAAATTAGGCGCCTATAGATTGGTTACTCGCTAGGCACCAATATATTTGTGTTATTTGCGTGTGCCGTTAATCGCTAGGCAGCTATATATTAGTGTTATTTGCGTGTGCTGCTACTCACTTGGCACCTATATATTTGTGTTATTTGCGTGTGCCGTTATTCGCTAGGCATGTATAGATTTGTGTTATTTGCGTGTATCGGTACTCGCTAGGCAACAATAGATTTATTTTATTTGCGTGTGCCGTTACTCGCTAGGCACCTATGGATTTATTTTATTTGCATGTGCCGTTACTCGCTAAACACCCATAGATTTGTGTTATTTGCGTGTGCTGTTACTCGCTAGGCACCTATAGATTAGTGTTATTTGCGCCCGCCGTTACCCTCTAGGCACCCATATATTAGTGTTATCTGCGTGCGTCGTTACTCGCTAAGCACCTGTAGATCTGTTATTTGCGTGTGCCATTACTCGCTAAACACCCATAGATTTGTGTTATTTGCGTGTGCTGTTACTCGCTAGGCACCTATAGATTAGTGTTATTTGCGCCCGCCGTTACCCTCTAGACACCCATATATTAGTGTTATTTGCATGTGCCGTCACTCGCTAGGCACCTATAGATTAGTGCAGACTGGGCACCTATAGATTAGTGCATCTTATTCACCTATAGATTAGTGCAAATTAGGCGCCTATATATTAGTGTTACTCGCCAGGCACCTATGGATTTGTGTTATTTGCGTGTACTGGTGCTCGCTAGGCATCCATATATTAGTGTTATCTGCGTGCGTCGTTATTCGCTAGGCACCTGTAGATCTGTGTTATTTGCGTGTGTCGTTACTCGCTAGGCTCCTATAGATTTGTGTTATTTACGCGTATCGGTACTCGCTAGGCACCAATAGATTTATTTTATTTGCGTGTGCCGTTACTCGCTAGGCACCTATAGATGTGTGTTATTTGCGTGAGCCATTACTCGCTAGGCACCTATAGATGTGTGTTATTTGCGTGCGCCGTTACTCGCTAAACACCCATAGATTTGTGTTATTTGAGTGTGCTGTTACTCGCTAGGCACCTATAGATTAGTGTTATTTGCGCCCGCCGTTACCCTCTAGGCACCCATATATTAGTGTTATTTGCATGTGCCGTCACTCGCTAGGCACCTATAGATTAGTGCAGATTGGGCACCTATAGATTAGTGCAGATTGGGCACCTACAGATTAGTGAAAATTAGGCACCTGTAGATTAGTGCAGATTAGGCACCTATAGATTAGTGTTACTCGCTAGGCACCTATGGATTTGTGTTATTTGCGTGTACTGGTACTCGCTAGGCACCCATATATTAGTGTTATCTGCGTGCATCGTTATTCGCTAGGCACCTGTAGATCTGTGTTATTTGCGTGTGTCATTACTCGCTAGGCACCAATAGATTTGTGTTATTTGCTTGTGCTATTACTCGTTAGCCACCTATAGATTTGTGTTATTTGAGTGTGCCATTACTCACCAGGTACCTGCAGATTTGTGTTATTTGCGTGTGCCGCTACTCGCTGGGCACCTATAGATTTGTGTTATTTGCGCGAATCGGTACTCGCTAGGCACCAATAGATTTGTGCTATTTGGACGTGCCGTTACTTGCTAGGCACCTACAAATTTGTGTTATTAGCGTGAGTGTGCAGTTATTTGCTAGGCACCAATAGATTTGTGCTATTTGCGTGTGCCGTTACTCGCTAGGCAGCTATATATTAGTGTTATTTGCGTGTGCCGTTACAAATAACACTAATATATAGCTGCCTAGCGTGTAACGGCACACGCAAATAACATGTAACGGCACACGAAAATAACACACATCTATAGGTGCCCAGCGAGTAGTGGCACACACAAATAACACTAATATATAGCTGCCTAGCGTGTGTGTGCCGCTACTCGCTGGGCACCTATAGATGTGTGTTATTTTCGTGTGCCGTTACATGTTATTTGCGTGTGCCATTAGTAGCTAGGCACCTATAGATGTGTGTTATTGGTGCGTGTGTGCCGGTACTCGCTAGGCACCTATAGATTCTGTTATTTGCGTGTGCCGTTACACCTTAGGCACCAATAGATTTGTGTTATATGCGGGCACCGTTACTCGCTGGGCATATATAGATTTGTGTTATTTGCGTGTGTGTGTGTGTGCCGTTACTCGCTAGACACCTATAGACTTGTGTTATTTGCGTGTGCCGTTGCTCTCTAGGCACCTACAAATTTGTGTTATTGGCGTGAGTGTGCAGTTATTTGCTAGGCACCAATAGATTTGTGTTATTTGCGTGTGCCGTTACTCGCTAGGCACCTATAGATGTGTGTTATTTGCATGCGCCGTTACTTGCTAGGCACCAATAGATTTGTGTTATTTGCGTGTGCAGTTACTCGCTAGGCACCTATATATTAGTTTTATTTGCATGTGCCATTACTCGCTAACCACCTATATATTAGTGTTACTTGTGTGTACTGTTACTCGCTTGGCACCTATAGATTAGTGCAGAGTAGGCACCTATAGATTAGATTATTTGCGCGTATCGGTACTCGCTAGGCACCAATAGATTTGTGTTATTTGCTTGTGCTATTACTCGTTAGCCACCTATAGATTTGTGTTATTTGCGTGTGCCGCTACTCGCTAGGCACCAATAGATTTGTTTTATTTGCATGTGCCGTTTCTCGCTAGGCACCTATGGATTTGTGTTATTTGCGTGCTCCGTTACTTGCTAGGCACCTATATATTAGTGTTATTTGCGTGTGCCGTTACTCGCTAAACACCTATAGATTTGTGTTATTTGCATGTGCCGTTACTCGCTAAACACCTATATATTAGTGTTATTTGCGTGTGCCGTTACTCGCTAGGCACCTATGGATTTGTGTTATTTGCGTGAGCCGCTGGGCACCAATAGATTTGTGTTACTTGTGTGCATCGTTACTCGCTAGGCACATATAGGTTTGTGTTTGCCTGTGCCGTTACTCGCTAGGCAGCTATATATAAATGTTATTTGCGTGTGCGGTTACTCGCTAGGCACCTATATACTAGTGTTATTTGCATGTGTCGTTACTAGCTAGGCACCTAAAGATTACTGCAGATTAGGCACCTATAGATTAGTGTTAGTCGCTAGGCACCTACAGATTTGTGTTTGCGCGTGCCGTTACTCGCTAGGCAGCTATATATTAGTGTTATTTGCGTGTGCGGTTACTCGCTAGGCCCCTATATATTAGTGTTATTTGCATGTGCTGTTACTTGCTAGGCGCCTATATATTAGTGTTATTTGCGTGTGCCGTTACTCGCTTGGCACCTATAGATTAGTGCAGACTAGGCACCTATAGATTAGTGTTACTCGCTGAGCACCAATAGATTTGTGTTATTTGCGTGTGCCGTTACTCGCTAGGCACCTATAAATGTGTGTTATTTGCGTGCGCCGTTACTCGCTAGGCACCTATGGATTTGTGTTATTTGCATGTGCCGCTGGGAACCAATAGATTTGTGTTACTTGTGTGCATCGTTACTCGCTAGGCACCTATAGCTTTATGTTTGCCTGTGCCGTTACTCGCTAGGCAGCTATATATAAGTGTTAATTGCGTGTGCGGTTACTCGCAAGGCACCTATATTTTAGTGTTATTTGCATGTGCCGCTACTAGCTAGGCACCTATAGATTAGTGTTATTTGCGTGTGCAGTTACTCGCTAGGCACCTATAGATTAGTGTTGTTTGCGTGTGCCGCTACTCGCTGGGCACCTATAAATGTGTGTTATTTGCGTGTGCCGTTACTCACTAGGCACCAATAGATTTTTGTTATATGCGCGCACCGTTACTCGCTGGGCACCTATAGATTAGTGCATATTAGGCACCTATAGATTAGTGTTTCTCGCTAGACACCTATGGATTTGTATTATTTGCGTGTGCCGGTACACGCTAGGCACCTATAGATTTGTGTTACTTGCGTGTGCTGTTACTCGCTATGCACCTATGGATTTGTGTTATTTACGTGTGCCGTCACTTGCTTGGCACCTATAGATTAGTGCAGATTAGGCACCTATAGATTAGTGTTAGTCGCTAGGCACCTACAGATGTGTGTTTGCGCGTGCCGTTACTCGCTAGGCAGCTATATATTAGTGTTATTTGCGTGTGCGGTTACTCGCTAGGCCCCTATATATTAGTGTTATTTGCATGTGCTGTTACTTGCTAGGCGCCTATATATTAGTGTTATTTGCGTGTGCCGTTACTCGCTTGGCACCTATAGATTAGTGCAGACTAGGCACCTATAGATTAGTGTTACTCGCTGAGCACCAATAGATTTGTGTTATTTGCGTGTGCCGTTACTCGCTAGGCACCTATAAATGTGTGTTATTTGCGTGCGCCGTTACTCGCTAGGCACCTATGGATTTGTGTTATTTGCATGTGCCGCTGGGAACCAATAGATTTGTGTTACTTGTGTGCATCGTTACTCGCTAGGCACCTATAGCTTTATGTTTGCCTGTGCCGTTACTCGCTAGGCAGCTATATATAAGTGTTAATTGCGTGTGCGGTTACTCGCGAGGCACCTATATTTTAGTGTTATTTGCATGTGCCGCTACTAGCTAGGCACCTATAGATTAGTGTTATTTGCGTGTGCAGTTACTCGCTAGGCACCTATAGATTAGTGTTGTTTGCGTGTGCCGCTACTCGCTGGGCACCTATAAATGTGTGTTATTTGCGTGTGCCGTTACTCACTAGGCACCAATAGATTTTTGTTATATGCGCGCACCGTTACTCGCTGGGCACCTATAGATTAGTGCATATTAGGCACCTATAGATTAGTGTTTCTCGCTAGACACCTATGGATTTGTATTATTTGCGTGTGCCGGTACACGCTAGGCACCTATAGATTTGTGTTACTTGCGTGTGCTGTTACTCGCTATGCACCTATGGATTTGTGTTATTTACGTGTGCCGTCACTTGCTTGGCACCTATAGATTAGTGCAGATTAGGCACCTATAGATTAGTGTTAGTCGCTAGGCACCTACAGATTTGTGTTTGCGCGTGCCGTTACTCGCTAGGCAGCTATATATTAGTGTTATTTGCGTGTGCGGTTACTCGCTAGGCCCCTATATATTAGTGTTATTTGCATGTGCTGTTACTTGCTAGGCGCCTATATATTAGTGTTATTTGCGTGTGCCGTTACTCGCTTGGCACCTATAGATTAGTGTTACTCGCTGAGCACCAATAGATTTGTGTTATTTGCGTGTGCCGTTACTCGCTAGGCACCTATAAATGTGTGTTATTTGCGTGCGCTGTTACTCGCTAGGCACCTATGGATTTGTGTTATTTGCATGTGCCGCTGGGAACCAATATATTTGTGTTACTTGTGTGCATCGTTACTCGCTAGGCACCTATAGCTTTATGTTTGCCTGTGCCGTTACTCGCTAGGCAGCTATATATAAGTGTTAATTGCGTGTGCGGTTACTCGCGAGGCACCTATATATTAGTGTTATTTGCATGTGCCGCTACTAGCTAGGCACCTATAGATTAGTGTTATTTGCGTGTGCAGTTACTCGCTAGGCACCTATAGATTAGTGTTATTTGCGTGTGCCGCTACTCGCTGGGCACCTATAGATTTGTGTTATTTGCGCGTATCGGTACTCGCTAGGCACCAATAGATTTATTTTATTAGCGTGTGCCGTTACTCGCTAGGCACCTATATATTAGTGTTATTTGCGTGTGCAGTTACTGGCTAGGCACCTATAGATTAGAGTTTTTTGCGTGTGCCGTTGCTCACTAAACACCTATAGATTTGTGTTATTTGCGTGTGCCTTTACTCACTAGGCACCTATAGATTAGTGTTATTTGTGACTACATTGACATACAGCAAGCTCAATGCACCCTTCTTATTATGTTTATATAATACAGTTACCCAGAACCAATGGCACAACCTGCAGGTTGGAGGTAGGACTTGCGGTTAGTGGGTCAGGTTGAGGGATGGGTTGGGTAGCGGGTACAAGCAGGTTGCAAGTCCAGGTCATGGGTTGCAGGTTGTGAGTCTGGAGACAAAATTAGTGAACATGAGTTGTGTGGATTCAACCCTCTCAACAGTCAGAACTCTGAACAAAGAAATCACAGGGTTTATATAGACTAAAAGGGAGTTACTAATGGGAGGGCAGGGAGAGATCTCTTAAAAACAAAGAGCTGCTCTTACAGCCAAACTGGTGTCTCTGCACTCGGGGGCCAGGAGAGTAGTGGCCAAAGCCTGAGAACGGAATCCAAGTCAAGGGAGGTGGGGACTCTACTGGGGGAATCTGCACTTTGCTGGAAGTTTGTTCTCTCTCATGGGTTTCATTTGGGACAAAATGCAGGGTATTATACAAAGTGAGCAAACACCTCAGTGATATGAGTCCAACAGAGTTATGTCATGAAAGACACTAAGTTTGCCCAGGAGCAGTAACCTATAGCAACCAATCACCAGAAAACATTTATTGGTCACCTGTTTAAAAGCAAACATCTCATTGGTTGCTATGGGTTACTG
The DNA here is from genome assembly GCF_000004195.4 of Xenopus tropicalis. NCBI lineage: Eukaryota > Metazoa > Chordata > Amphibia > Anura > Pipidae > Xenopus > Xenopus tropicalis. The sequence continues at coordinate 134,426,534 of NC_030681.2, forward strand.
CCCCTGGGCAAACTTAGTGTCTTTCATTACATACCTCTGTTGAACCATTATATCACTGAGGTGTTTGCTCACTTAGCATCTTTTAGCACATGGGGGCAAGGGTCTCATTTATTATTGCTCTGTATTCAAATGCAAAAGCACTAAGGGCCACCTGGCCAACTGGCCTATGTTTAATCCCTAGCTGCCTCTGATCCAAATCTAATCCTGCTCCCTGCTCCCCTGTCCATGCAGCCCCTCACCTTTTTAACTCTTTCTCCTTGCCAATATTCTGTCCACCTGCACCACAGCCCATCCCCTTTATGTCATGACCCCGCCCTTCTGTCTCACTGCCCCTCCCCTCTTGGTGCTGTATTAGAGTTACAGTCAGGCTTAACGTACAGGGCTCTCCCAGAGCTCCCTAGCTTGCCATTTTATCAATATGTTATCAAATGAATAATGGCAAAGACAATAATTTCAGTTGTTTTCATTTTTAGATTATTATTTTTTTCATTTAAGCTCGAGTGCTCCATTGCCCAACTGCAGAAAGGGCGAGTGCAAATACCCACAGTGCAGCAAGGGTGCAACAACTTTGCTTTAAAAAAGGGATAAAAGAGCATATGGTGCAAATGAAAAATGACAAAGTGCTAGTGCTCCTGGTGTTCCTTACTCACTGGCATTCAGCTGGCACCCCAGGCCTGGGGCACTTTCTCGGGCTCCCAATTAATTCCCTAATAATATATTTACATGTATCATTCTTTCCTATCAAGACTTACTAATGGACCCTGGTCATGTGATACACTGACATCACGTCCTACATGGTTTTGTGGTGCTATTTCACATAGAGAAACCCTCATGGGGCGATAGAAAGTGGCATCAGTTTTGGCGTGGTGTGTAGAGCCCACACTCTGGTGGGGGGAAATAATACTCTTTTGTGCAGAATATGCTTGTAGGGACCAATGTAGCTCAGTTTGATGTGCATAATGAGCAAGCCGGGGCACTAAGGCTCATTTGCACACTCATGTCCCAACATGTCTCCTACACCGGAGCTCCTCCCAGTGCCCAGTGCTCACTATAAGGATTTTTATTTTATTATTGGTTCCCAACTGGAGCGCAGGCTCTATTAGCACGTACCTCTGGTGGGGGAACCAGTTTTCCTCCAATAGGTGCCCTTTAAGTTGTAAAGATTTCAAAAGGAATTATGGTTGTTCTATTTAGTCAGGCTGATTTTCCATATCACATATAGATTCTTTATTTTATTATTATTAAATATATTTTTTATTTTCTACCAAACACTTCTGACCTATCCATCCCTACCCAGCATCAGATAGAACACAATGACACATTTGGTGATAAATGATGGCACTGACCCACCAATACCGCTCTGCCCCCTCTGCCCACCAAAGCTTTCCATCCGCAATCACCAGCAAGAGAATTTGGTTCTGTATGCTGTCATTTAATTCTACTTCAAAATCAATAGGACCTTGTTTTTTTCAAGCATATGTTGAACAAGACCCCAAATAATTATTATAATTATTTTCCTGGAATTTATAGAGTAATGTGTTTTTTTATCTAGAATTATTGAAACACAGGACTATGAGCCGTTAGTGACACCTACTGGCACAATTAGAGTACAGCAGAAAGAACCACATAACGTATAGTTAGGCTAAAGGCACACTGGGGCTCATTTATACACACTGGGCAAATTTGCCAGTGGGCAGTAACCCATAGCAACCAATCAGCAATTGTTTGTATTCAGCCAGATGAAGGTTGAAGAACGATTGCCAACATTTCATTGGTTGCCATGGGTTACTGTCCAGAGGCAAATTTGCCCAGTGTTCATACATTAGCCCCACTGAGTTCTCTAGATTTCATTAACTGTTATATAACTACATTTTCGCTGCCTTTTTTTTTCTTTTTTAGCTCCAATGAAGACCCTATATGGGTTGAAATGTGATGGCCTGTGACACTATTATGTACTTTGTATTTGACCAATACATTTTGTCTATTTTGTGTATTAACTGGATTGTGCAGTCCACTTTTAATTAACTGTTTGTACTCTGAGGCAATTTAATGGATTGACACCTTGAACTTGCACCTCCCGGTGTGCGCAGGAGGAATGTGCATATGGATAGGGGTAAGGGGGAGTGGTGGGGAAGAGAGGTTGCTTGGGGAGGGCAATGTAAGTCGCCAACCTAAGGGCTGACAAATTGTAAATCCAGGGTTGGGTGCAGCTTCCCTACATGTTGCAGAACATAAGTCATATTTAGGATACTGGGGCTCTTTTACTGACACTAGGGAGAAAGTGCACTTGTGCAGTTACTTTTATTTCTTAACTAGTAGTACATTGATCAGAACTTATGGGCTTCTTCCAGGTGACTAGAGGGGTCATTCATAATTCCCCATGTAGTGTGCAACATGCAAGAAACAAAAAGGCTGCAATAGGCAAAGGCCGGCTGGTAAGGAAAGGGCTAGGCGGCATTTCCTGATGCTGCTTTCTGCATGGAGTGCCATATTTCTACTTCTATTACTTATCCTTATCCTTTATTGCCATAGGTTTTGCCTGTTTACCTTCAATGGCATCTTTCACCCTTTCACTATTTACGCTTCTGGGACAATCATGCGGTACATGATTACTCAGCACAAATACAGTACATTAGGGGGGATTATAAGCAGATAGGGGTCATTCTAACAATTAGCGCACCAGAGGCCCCCCTTTAGATTAGAGGAACGGAACTTTCATATGAAGCAGTGTAGGGGGGTTCCTCATGGTGAGGGCAGTGAGGTTGGGGAATGCCCTTCCTAGAGATGTAGTAATGGCAGATTCTATTAATGCCTATAAGAGGGGCCTGAATGAGTTCTTGAACAAGCAGAATATCCAAGGCTATTGTGATACTAATATCTATAGTTAGTATTGATGTTGGTATATATGGTTTATGTATGTGAGTGGATAGATAGGTCAGTGTGGGTCTGTATGTTAGTGGATAGATAGGTCAGTACGGGTCTGTATGTGAGTGTATAGATAGGTCAGTATGGGTCTGTATGTGAGTGTATAGATAGGTCAGTATGGGTCTGTATGTGAGTGGATAGATAGGTCAGTATGGGTCTGTATGTGAGTGGATAGATAGGTCAGTATGGGTCTGTATGTGAGTGTATAGATAGGTCAGTATGGGTCTGTATGTGAGTGGATAGATAGGTCAGTGTGGGTCTGTATGTGAGTGGATAGATAGGTCAGTGTGGGTCTGTATGTGAGTGGATAGGTCAGTGTGGGTCTGTATGTGAGTGGATAGATAGGTCAGTATGGGTCTGTATGTGAGTGGATAGATAGGTCAGTATGGGTCTGTATGTGAGTGGATAGATAGGTCAGTGTGGGTCTGTATGTGAGTGGATAGATAGGTCAGTATGGGTCTGTATGTGAGTGGATAGATAGGTCAGTGTGGGTCTGTATGTGAGTGGATAGATAGGTCAGTGTGGGTCTGTATGTGAGTGGATAGATAGGTCAGTATGGGTCTGTATGTGAGTGGATAGATAGGTCAGTAGGGGTCTGTATGTGAGTGGATAGATAGGTCAGTATGGGTCTGTATGTGAGTGTATAGATAGGTCAGTGTGGGTCTGTATGTGAGTGGATAGATAGGTCAGTGTGGGTCTGTATGTGAGTGGATAGATAGGTCAGTATGGGTCTGTATGTGAGTGGATAGATAGGTCAGTATGGGTCTGTATGTGAGTGGATAGATAGGTCAGTGTGGGTCTGTATGTGAGTGGATAGATAGGTCAGTGTGGGTCTGTATGTGAGTGTATAGATAGGTCAGTATGGGTCTGTATGTGAGTGGATAGATAGGTCAGTATGGGTCTGTATGTGAGTGGATAGATAGGTCAGTATGGGTCTGTATGTGAGTGGATAGATAGGTCAGTATAGGTTTGTGCTGGGTTTACTTGGAAGGGTTAAACTTGATGGACTCTGGCCTTTTTTCAACCCTATGTAACTATGTAACCAGACACCAGCACCATATTACTAGTTATGAAAGGGGGAAAAGCAATACGTAAGCATAAGAGCTTTTTACCCTGACATAAAAGGCTTATATCTTGTAAAGTTTTCCGTATCTGCATTCTGATCTGTGTGTTCTCATTTATACTTGTTAGTGCTGGTCTCTGCCAGATGAGCCGTGGAAGCTTAATTGGAACAACTGCCTTGCATTGTACTTCCCATTATTACTTAAAAAAACATTTTGCTGAGTATGCCTAAAACTACATCACATGAATAAGCTGTTAAAAAAGGCATTTTGATAATTCTGGAGAAAGGTACAGCACATGAATCATCCCATGATCCAATGACTCACACTTAAAGAAAACCCACAATGTTCAAAAATAGACAAAAAAATACATGACTTGTTGTTTCATCTCCACCCAGCCAGTGGCGCTAGTGAGAAGCTCGGTGGAAGCAAGAATGGAATGTCATGAAAGGCAAACGTGAAATATGTGATTGCTCTGAGCTGTAACTTTAAGGAAGATTTACTGCCCCGGGATCAGGAGGGGGTGTTTTTATGTCTCCAGATACCAAAATGTATTTTTAGCTGAGAGATACACGATGAAAGAAAAATGCCCCTATGGCAATAGGATTTTTGGTTTCCTTGCCTTTCTTTATTTATGACCCCCCAGCCGTCTCCTGAAAGCTCTAGGAGTTTGTTGTATTAGATCATACTGCTGCAGATTTAAATACAGGTATAGGATCCGTTATCCAGAATACTCAGGACCAAGGTTATTCCGGATAAGGGGTCTTTCTGTAATTCAGATCTCCATACCTTAAGTCTACTAAAAAATCAATAAAACATTTATTAAACCCAATTGGATTGTTTTGCATCCAATAAGGATTAATTATATCTTAGTTGGGATCAAGTACAGGTACTGTTTTATTATTACAGAGAAAAGGGAATCATTTAACCATGAAATAAACCCAATAGGGCTGTTCTGCCCCCAATAAGGGGTAATTATATCTTAGTTGGGATCAAGTACAGGTACTGTTTTATTATTACAGAGAAAAGGGAATCATTTAACCATGAAATAAACCCAATAGGGCTGTTCTGCCCCCAATAAGGGGTAATTATATCTTAGTTGGGATCAAGTACAGGTACTGTTTTATTATTACAGAGAAAAGGGAATCATTTAACCATTAAATAAACCCAATAGGGCTGCTCTGCCCCCAATAAGGGGTAATTATATCTTAGTTGGGATCAAGTACAGGTACTGTTTTATTATTACAGAGAAAAGGGAATCATTTAACCATTAAATAAACCCAATAGGGCTGTTCTGCCCCCAATAAAGGGTAATTATATCTTAGTTGGGATCAAGTACAGGTACTGTTTTATTATTACAGAGAAAAGGGAATCATTTAACCATTATATAAACCCAATAGGGCTGCTCTGCCCCCAATAAGGGGTAATTATATCTTAGTTGGGATCAAGTACAGGTACTGTTTTATTATTACAGAGAAAAGGGAATCATTTAACCATGAAATAAACCCAATAGGGCTGTTCTGCCCCCAATAAGGGGTAATTATATCTTAGTTGGGATCAAGTACAGGTACTGTTTTATTATTACAGAGAAAAGGGAATCATTTAACCATTAAATAAACCCAATAGGACTGTTCTGCCCCCAATAAGGGGTAATTATATCTTAGTTGGGATCAAGTACAGGTACTGTTTTATTATTACAGAGAAAAGGGAATCATTTAACCATGAAATAAACCCAATAGGACTGTTCTGCCCCCAATAAGGGGTAATTATATCTTAGTTGGGATCAAGTACAAGGTACTGTTTTATTATTAAAAAGGTAATCAATTTTTAAAATTATTTGTTTATAATGGAGTCTATGGGAGACAGGTAACTTGGAGCTTTCTGGATAATGGGTTTCTGGATAACAGATCCCATACCTGTACAACATAGAGACAATAAAGAGCTGCAAAGTCAGGCTAATGTAACATTCACTGGGACCCACACTTTACAATATATTTCACTGTGCCCCTAATAAAGATCATTTGTAACCCCCCCCCCCAGCTTGTCAGCTTGTTCGGAATGGTTTTATACAGTATACTGGCAACATGTAACAAAAGTTGTAAAGGAGAGGGGTGGAACCAAAATAAGAAAAATGCAAATTGGGCTTATTACTTCGCAAATTGTAATTCAGAAAATTACCACCATCAAGCCGTTATCCTTTTTGGTGCAAAAATCAAACTTTTTCAAGTATGTTTATCACATACACTGTGCCGTAATGCAAACTGGGGGATGAGTTCACTTATATTTAAGGTCAAAGCAGGTAGATTGAATTAGAGATGCCTATTTGTTGGAACCACTAGCGAATAGAATCACTTACTTTTACACCCCCAGTTAATTACACTCATTCCTTGCCTTTAATACATGCAAAGAAAAAACGACTTACATTATGCACATTTATTTCTTTAACAACTTCTTAGCAAAAATGTGTTTTGTAACATTACAGTGTCCTGAATAAACTACTTGTGTGTTTGAGAGCTCATTTACATCTGCACGTGCAGGGAGCAAAGTGCAATTTTTAGTACTTAAAATGGCAGTTTTCTATTTAGATTACCCAATAGCACATACTAACAAAAAAGTATATTTTTTTATGAAAATGGTTTATTTAGATGAAGCAGGGTTTTACATATGAGCTGGTTTATGCAACATATTATTATAGAGACCTACATTGTTTGGGGGGTATAGTTCTCATTTAAAGTTGTGCTTGGCGCCGCTCAGTCCCCCCTGCCTTCCCATCCGAATCAGGCGCTACTCTGCCTATGGACACAGGGGAGCCTTGGAGCTACTACCAAGGGTTCCCACAGTGCCCTGCATCAAGAAGCTATGGCCGGAATTAGGGGTAGGCAGAAGAGGCACTTGCCCAGGGTACAAAGGTGGGGGGAGGCACTAGGCACATACCTCTTCTGCCTACAACTGGTCAACTCACCCCCCTCCGATGTCATTGTTTATACGCATGCTCACACACATGGGTGGGGAGGAGGATAAGGGGACAAGGTGGTGGCTGGGTTGCCTAGGGTGTCTGGCTGCCTTGGCCCATCTCTGCAAGATGTGCAGCACACCTGCACCGAAATGTACACCAGCAGACTTCTCAAATATTCAGTACAACTGCAACAGATAGGTTGGCTGACCAGCCTTGCATGTAAAGCGGACAGAAGTGCAAAGAACATATTTTAATGCAAGTACTTTTAATGAAAGTGGTTTTATACACAACTCATTGTGGGGAATAATGCAAATTGCCCCCTGCACTTGCAGCCATAGATAATGCATTTCCCCTACATTAATACCTGGGCATTACTGTTCATGCCCTAAGAATTAGGGACACATGGATCTTGTTTTGTGTTTCACTAAGCACAAAGCCAGCAGCGCACAAGTGAATTTAAACAGAGCAGCAATTTCCATTCATGTTGCTATAAGATAAAGTAAACACTCAAACAGAATGGAATTTGTGGTTCAGGCAAGGTTATTCCAGTCTCAAGGCATTAACTTGTTTTAAGACAATAACACGCAAGTTGTTTTTGGATTCAAATGGAGCAGAATCGTTTATAAGGAATACAATAGGGCAATATATAGAAATGCTGAAGCAAATTTACCAAATGGGAAACAGGGAGAAGAAAATGGTTCAGCGCTGACTTGCATGGGTAATTATCATGGAATTCTCTGTAGTTGCACCATTCACTGACTTTTTAGTTAGAAGCTGGATGGAACTTGTTACTCCAACCTCTTGAACCCAGACCCATAGAAGATCTTGCCCAGTTCGGAACTGTGGTATCAACATTGGTCTTTATGTCATATTACTTTCCCCTCCTCAATTCAAGAATTTAAACTCAAATTCACCCCAACCTAACATCTGTAGAATAATGGGCTTATAGAGCGGATCAGCAAGACCCTTTCAGGGTAATCTATTCTCTCTAACTGCATGAGCTGACCACCAGAATGGCTTCATCGGGTTTTCTCCAGTGTTTTTTAGGGATATTATAATGTGGAAATGTGAGATATTGGGGGAAATTTACAACCCACCATGGCCATAGTCATTGCATGAAGTAATGCCTTTCATTAAAGGTACTTGTATCCAAAGCCATTCCTTGCCCTTCTGCATAGTTGAGTTCAGGATTACTAAGGCCCTTGCCTAGGACCCACTTAGGCCCAGTTCTGGAAATTTTGAAAATGAATGGTCTGTATTATATATGCAGTTGTATCATGGATCCGGTCGCCTCACTTCATTCAGATTTCAAATTTCCCACCTCCTGGGAGCATCTCGCCTGCGCTGCCTGCATATCTCTAGCTGCTACAATGAGACAGTGTGGACTGTGTACTTGCAGCTCAATAGGAGTCACCAGTGGAAAGACCTACACATTGCTTCACCTTTCCGAAGTTGCGCAAAGAAAGTTGAAGAGATGCATAGGCCTTTGAACTAGCGACTCCTGTTGTTTTGGTGGAAAGGCATTCCGGAGTGGTTAGTTCCAGTATTAGATCTATTGTGGGCAACTAACTCTCTCTGTGGGACATTGGCCTAACTGTATGAAATAAGGTTTAATAGACTCTCCCTTCCCTTTAACTATCACCTCCTCCACCCATAATTGCTTGCAAAGACCAGAATGTTGGAAAATGAAAGCAGTTTCCATTCTTCTGATTGGCCTGTTTCAGCACTGGTCCTATAAGCTGAACTTATATAAATAAGGGGGTACACAGCAAATTTAAACATAATGCAATATATGGACTCTATGGCAATCTGTGTTTTATTCATAGGGCATTTTCCTAATAGCTTTATACATAACATGTCTTAACTTCCTTTTATATATAAATATGGGTGAGTGCAAAGGAATCTATTATTCTGTGTGTATTAATCTAATGTGGTGCATAACGCTGAATTGCAAATTCTTTTAAACACTAGAAAGCCCTTCCCTAACCAGCAAAAAGGGGAGAATGTTTACAGTACGAGACACAAAGCACTTTTATTTCCATGAATGGTAAGGGGGTTGTGAGAGGAACCTGAATGAACAAGTTTTATAGATTTATTAGCCAAAAGTAGAACAAAGGGCTTGTGAGAATCATTTCCATACAGATATCTGTGTGCTTTCTTTGTTCCATAGACCTATATAATGATTTATGCCAAAGACACACTTACGGGAAAGTTGTAAATATTAAATAACAGAATGGGCTCAATATCAAGCATATAAAATCTTTTAAAAATCATTTGTATCAAATAATTCATAATTTTAAAATGTGAGTCTGTGGGATATGGCCTTCCAGTACTTCAGAGCTTTATGAATAACTGGTTTCCAGATAATGGATCCCATACCTTTTATTCAATAATTAGTGATACTTATGTATTGACTCAGTGCTATAATGCATGATGCATTACAGAGCTGCCACAATGAGTTGTGGGAGGGTGTGATGGAAGAGCCAACTAAAGGTCCCCATACACGGTAAGATCCGCTTGCTTGGCGAGATCGCCAAGCGAGCGGATCTTCCCCCGATATCCCCACCTACGGGTGGGCGATTTCGGGGAGCTTGAAGTTAATGGGGCAGTCGGTTCGGGGACCGCATCAACGAGCCGATGCGGCCCTCGATCCGACTGAATCTTTTAACCTGGCCGATCGATATCTGGCCAATTTCAGGCCAGATATCGGTCGGCCAGCCCGCTCGTTTCTGCCCCTACACGGGCAGATAAGCTGCCGAGTCTGTCCAAGGGACCGATATCGGCAGCTTCTATTGGCCCGTGTATGGGGGCCTTTACCCTGCTCATCCAGTCTGATGATGCTTATTACAAAAATAGATCATACAATTTAGCAAGTGGGTATTATTAGGGTATAGAATTCCCAACAGGTGTCGAGTTATATGCAGAAAATATTAACTTATGCCCCCCTGGGAGATTAGTAGCTGCTAAGAAGAAAAAGGTGTGTTTCTATGATGGCACATGTAGTCATATTTTTCATGATTTTCCTTTCTTACCCATCTAGGAAACCAGAAATAAATTGGGGCCTGATCTGGAGAATGGCCATGAAAGGAAATAAATCAATAAATATGATGCATTTTTTTCAATGTAACCTAATCATCTCTATGTTAGTCAAGACATCTGGTAAGTACCCAGGGTTACCCATTTGAGAAAGTAAAATTAAGACAATGATTAGATTTTTTTTTTTATTATAAAGGTACTAAAGGTATTACTAGTACTGATATAAAAGCTGAGACATATATAGGGGAGACCGTCAAAGAGCAGAAGAGCTGAACTTAGTTGTCTTGGCTGACATTGAGATGATAAGGTTAAAGGACAAGAAAAGCCCAATTCACTGATTCATTATATTAGACACACCCCACCCCCAAACAATATAATTTGTTACCTTTCCCAGTCATCTCTCGGCAGACTTAGTGCTGATTTCCAAGTGAATTTACCCATTTGACACCAGTTTTTGTCTCAGTTTTGTCTCATTGACATATAGAATATTGGCATTATTCTAGGCATTAGTCTGATCTTAAAGGAAATAAACACTTTTATATAGGCTTTTTTACAATGATATAATCATATGTACTTTAAGTTAAACCTTTTATATATGTTTCATACAGAATTGATCGTTGACACAAAGTAAGGCTAAAAACCCCATCTGAATCCAATTCAGCTGGTCCTGTCCCTAATGTATCTGTCAGTACAAGCACTTCAGCAAAAGAATTCCGCAAATTCACAGCCAAAATCCCTATTCAGACTTTAAAATGAAACCTTTTTGCTTCTAATCCTAAATGATGCCTTTGTGTTCACTAGAAAGATCTATTAGTAAATAAGGCATTAGAGAGGTTATTGTGTGGCTCTTATATATGTTATCCCCCCTTAAGAACCTCTTCTCCAGTGTAAACAACCCCAGCTTGGCCAGTCTTTCTTCATATCTCTGACCTTCTATCATACCCCCCAACTGTCCCGCTTTCCGCGGGACAGTCCCGGTTTTAATAGCACATCCCGCTGTCCCGGATAATTCAATGAATGTCCCGCATTTCCGTAATAGATTACGGAAATGCGGAACATTCATTGAAGTATCCGGGACAGCGGGATGCGCTGGCGCTCCCTCTACTTCAGTGGCTCCTCTCCATATGCGGTTCCTTGCACGGCAGTGACCGGCCCTTTTATAAGGTTGCGTCCCGTGTGTATTGACGTCACATGTACCACGGGGCGCAACCATATAAAAGGGCCTGTTGTCGCTGTATAAGAAGCCGCATACAAAGAGGAGCTGCTGAAGAAGAAGGAGCACTGTCTATGGGGGCAGTTGGGGGCACTTTCTATGGGGGGGTACTGTCTATGGGAGCACTTTCTATGGGGGGTACTGTCTATGGGGGCACTTTCTATGGGGGCACTTTCTATGGGGGGGTACTGTCTATGGGGGCACTTTCTATGGGGGGGTACTGTCTATGGGGGCACTTTCTATGGGGGCAATTGGGGCACTGTGTATGGGGGTACTGTCTATTGGGTCATTGGGGGCACTGTGTATGGGGGGGCAAAACTGGTACATATTTATAACTCACTTATAACTGACAGCCTTCTCTCTATATATTTGTATTTTATATGTAGGAGTTGCTATATTGTTTTCCTTAGGTAGTACAGTATGAGGGTATAGCACATTTTGCATCTGATCCCACCATTTCAACTATATAAAAGGAGTATTTTTTTTTAAAAAATGGATGGGGTGTGGTAATTGGGGTGTGGCCACAAAAGTGGGCATGGTCAAAAAAATTTTGCCGCGCTGCATGTGCCAAATCTTTTTGTCCCTCTTTTCATTTTTCAAATGTTGGGAGGTATGCCTTCTATCTGCTAAGTCGCTCAGGCCTGGGCTTCCTTTATTTCAGCAATGTTTCCTTTAGAGCACTTCCTACCAGGACTGCACTGCATATTTTTGCCAGGACCTTACCTATGCTTTGTAGGTATAAATAATTGTGATTTGCGTACATTTCTGCACTTCCATGAGTAAATAAGCCCTAACATATGTCCACATTATACGCTTTTACTGTAGTGTGAAGCACTGCCAGCCCTTACCAAGGAAAGTAGTCCCATGATTACCTGCCTTGCTGTATGATTTCCCAACCCATCCACACTGACATAGCAAGATTGGCCGCTTCTGCGCTGCTAAGTAGAACTGCATGTTTCCTTTTTATTGATGTATTAAATTGTAAACACTTATTTATATTGCGCCGTTAAAACTGAGAACTCTATCTTTTCAGTGTCATTTCTGGCAAATGTTTGGCCTGAATGGTTCCTGTTGTGCGTAATGTGATGAACGGCCTCTTGCAGTTTTCGTTTTATTGATGTCAAGCAGGCATCGTACACATGTTTTGTAAGTGAGTTAACTCCGTCTGGGATGCTGCTGAATATTAAAGCGTGTAAGTCCCCATAGAGTGGGGCTGCAGGTAGAGGTAGAGTGCTAATAAACATAAATAACACTAAATAGAAAACTCAGATTAACTCACTTAACCAATAGATAGTTTATATCATGTTAAGTATTCATTCTGGGGGTATAGTTTTCCTTTAAGATGAAAACACCTAGGGGCACATTTACTTATCCACGAACGCTCCGACCATTTGCTTGATCGGTGCAATCGTATTTTCCGCGACTTTTTTGCCGCTTGCACGACTTTTCCGACGATTGTGCGACTTTTTCGTATTTTTAGCATGAAAAAATCAGATCAGTTTTGCCGCTGTTAACAATCGTTCGGTACGAAAATGTTGTGACTTTCAGATCGCCAATACGATATTATCGTGACTAATACGCTTTTTTCGGAAGCATTTTCGGGATATTTGCGATCTTCAGAAATGTTCGTTTCCAATCCTAATTTTTCCCACTCGTGTTTTGATAAATCTGCCCCCTAGGGGCAGATTTACTAATCCACGAACGGACCGAAAGCGCCTGAATGCGTTTTTCCGTAATGATCGGTATTTTTGCGACTTTTTCGTCGCCGTTGTGACTTTTTCGTATGTCCAACATTTTTTCCGTCGTCGTTACGACTTTATTGTATATTTTCAGCAACTTTTTCGTCGCCGTCGCAAAAGAATCGGATTGCTTTTTCCGCCGTTTACAATTGCTTAATACGAAAAAATCGCGACGGCGCCGAAAAAGTTGTGCAAAATACGATAAAGTCGTGATGGCGACTTTTTCCCATTCGGGATTCGGATTCGTGGATTAGTAAATGTGCCCCCTAGTGTTGGTTATTACCCAATGGGTGTGTCCCTGTTAAATTGTGTTACTGTAATGGACATTTTTGACAGTGATGTCATCATTTATAAGGTCAGGTACAACAGGGATAGGAAGTTATAATTAGTCCCTTGGGTAGACTATCTATGGAAGCTCACAAAACACTTTGGTAATTCATTTTTAGCAGTGATTGGTGGGCACTGATTTATCATGCACAATATTTTTTACCAACCAGTAACAACAGTTAAACAATGTCAGGCGTTTCCTATTCGATTTTTTCAGTATTGAAAAGAATCGCCTTTTTCAATAAGAAGTAAAACCTATGCTACAGTCATGATTTTGCCCGTAAAAGTGCTTACAGTAAAAAATCTGGGACCTTACTCAATATACTACAAAAAATATATTGAAAAAAGGACACACCTCTGTCCTGTAACCATAGCAAACCATTAAGCAGCAGAAATGTTTCTGTGGGGGGAATGGTGGGGGGTATCCTACCAAGCAGCGTTTTCAAATCTAATCCAAAATCAAGTGAGGCCTAAAATCCCAAACTCCCAATAGACCTTCCCTGCAATGGCAACGTCCTCCATTAAACCCACTTTAACCTTAAGTCTCAGTAAACTCTAACCTCCCCACTGCCCCAATGTATACTCAACCATGACTCACACTTTCCATATCCCTTCAGTCATTAATTAAATGGGGGATTTGGTTTCATAAACAACAAACATCTGTACGCATGGCCGATCTCTCCAGCTCTAGTCCTAAAGGAGCGCTGATGGATTTCAGGCCACTACACATTGAGATTGGATTTAGCGTTAAACAATGTCCTTGCTTTGCATGTGTCCTTGACTGAAATTCATTATTTTGTACTGAAACTGCTTAGTGTTTATCCAAACATTGCTGCCAGGAAGAGTTTAGACCCGGATGATTAATCCCTGGCCTGACCGGCCAGATATTGTAAATATTTGCTGCAGGAGCAACTGATTCTCTTTACATGTTAACATCTGATGCTGTCGGAAAATATAGAAGCATAGTGTAGATTGTAAGCTCTTGTGAGCATGGGCCTCTAATCCTACTGTTTCTTAATTTAGCTAAAGACCGCTGTTTACTCTAAAATGATTGTGCCAGCAAGGTATCCTGCACTTTACAATATAAATTAATGAGGATGATGATGCACAAGAGCGAGGCACTATAATTGCACTAAGGCATGTACACACAGGCGCTGAGTTCTGACCAAAGTAAGTAACAAAGTACATTTATCTCTGTTTTGCAATTGGACAGCAAATAATCTATCCTAGTGCCCAGGCAGAAACCACAGAACATGTTTGGAAGTCACACACAGACAGAACTCCTACTCTTTCCCCTAGTGTGAGGCACAAAAGCAGTTGTCCTAATAACAAGAATCACATGCTAAGCCTTATATATATATTATTACTTTATACATTGTCCCGACATTCCATTAATTCCATTAATGTGCCGTTAGTTCTCCCACAGCTGCCATCAGGGCTGTTTTATATCTGGAATCCCATTTACAGGGGCAAATATATGCACATTATTTTGCTCTGGACAGTTTCTTTCAAGCATATACTCATGGCCACACACTGATTGTTAAAAGAAAAGTGTCAGCTGCCAATGAAGGAATTTCCCAATTTGCAAAGTAAGGAACACATGGAAACTCACATTCAACTTTAGAAAGCAATTTGTGCTAAAACATAGTCAAAATACAAAATGCTCAGGTCAAGAGACCCTTTTATCTGAGTAACATAAAACTCCATCATAGTACTGACCCACTGATTGGACAATTGTGGCTTTTTTTTAACCAGATTTCTTTAAGCGCAACTCTTGGTCTAGTGGAAAACAAATTGCCTACTATTTCCTGGGGTTCCAGTGGCTTTGGAAGCTGCTCATTCAAGATACACAATTTCAACTAAAAAAAATAGGTCTTTGCACTCAATGCTCATGTGATGTTCTACATATTTTCTAAAAGACATTCATTGATCATAAAGAACACAGGAAGAAGCTCATCATTTCATTAGGATTTCCTGCCATTTACCATGCTATTCCTGCTGTCTGGCTGGATATCATTTCAGAAATCTCACATGAAATCTATTACAGATCCTGCAGGTATTTAAGACATAGATGGTGTCTTTGGAGGTAAATAATTTTATATGTATGCAAGGGCCCAGCTCAGGCCAAGGGGCCTATTTATTATTCTGTGTAAAACGGAATTCACCAAACAATGGTGTAAAAAGCTGTTTAAAATAAATGGAGAAGTTCACGGTCCAAATGCCAAATTTTACGCCATTATCTTACGTAAGTTATGACGGAAGAAAAAATGTGTAAAAAAATGATGATGGTTTTACACAGCAAAGCCTGGCAATGTCTGGTGAATTTTGTTGCCTTTTTTTTACACAGTATAATCAACAGGCCCCTTACGGGTCTAAGGCAGAGGTCCCCAATCTTTTTTTCCTGGGAGCAACACAAGCATGTAAAAGGGGATCCTAGGGTAGGACCAATAAGGGCTGTGGTAATTAGGTAGCCCAGTGTGGACTGGCAGACTACTGGTGCCTCAAAGTCAGATATAAAAATGGGCACTTGATTTAAGGCCACTGGGTACAACAGCCAAGAAGCTGGTGATAAACTTGTTGCTTGCGAGCCACTGACACTAAGGTAACTTGTGTTCTAAACCAGAGGAGATACTCCTGGGCCAGAAAACCACATCAAAATGCTTTATCTGGAGCTTTACAGCTCTCCAGTCTATTCTAACAGGACCATGCAAACTGAAGCGGATTAACTGGGTAGGGAGGACCATGCAAACTCAAGCGGATTAATTGGGTAGGGTTACTCCATTCACTACATGTGTATTTTACTACACTTAAATAGATAGGCAAGGCAGCTGGTTTATGGCTGTTCTAGTCCTTAGTTCTACATTTCAGCCAAGGATGTAAAGCCATTTAATTTAAGTGATGATTAATCTGTCCCATTTCAATTTACTGAAAAATTTGTGAAATGGCAAAAATTTGCAAAACACAATGAAGTCAATGGGTGTTTTTTCACTGTATTTTTTTGTTTGCAGTCAATGGAATCTATGGGCATTTTTTCATGGCAAAAGCTGGTGAAAAATCGAGCTCATCACTAAAAAGTCAGTACTTACATTTTTGCGTTCTTCCTGTTAAATAAGACAAGTTCAGAGAAAATGTTCAGGCTTGTTTTGTACTAAAATACGGAAACGCATGATCAGGTACCATCAAAGATTTCTTCTGAGAATCCAGCATTAGTGCACCATAAAAATAAAAGAACTCATAGGGGATTAACTTGTTATCCTACAAGGATTAACCTTTTATGTGTTGAAGGAGACAGCAAACAATGAGTCAACAAAGTGCAGGCAAAAGGCAGGAGGCAATGGATCATTGTAGGAAAACACAACGTGACACTCCGGTCTTCTCAAGTGAGCTGTGGTCTTTTGTATTGACATTGAGTGCGGCCATTTATTTGACCATGGAGTCAAGAGCACTAAGGGTTGTAAAAGCCCTTAGGGTTTATTTAAAAAGGACTTGTGTCTAAAGGTGGCCATACACGCACTAATATTACTGTACAAAAGTAAGTTTTATGTGACAATCGGCGCATGTATGGTGGGAGACTAGGTGACCAATATCGTTAGAAGTCATGGATATCAATTGCCTCGTCAATCAGGCAGGACTAAAAATTTTGATTGGGTGCCTTTTACAGTATAGGGGTAAAAATTCCTTTGATTTTACCTGCATATCTGACATTCAGCTCATAATGAACGATCTTTACTACGACCAATGATTGTGATAAAGATCAGAATTTTAGTGTGTATGGCCACCTTAAGGTCTGCAGAACTCTTCATCTAGTGCCAGACTGAAAATATAGAGATTGTTTTGTTGATTGTTTTGGATTATTTTGTTTTATTTTCACTTCTGCAGTGTGAAAATGCATATGCACTAATTGTATATTGGGGGCTCCCCATAAAACAAGCTTCAAAATGGGCATCAAAATGTGCAAAAGATCCCGGTCATTATCCTCTTTATGATGTGTTGTCTCTGTACTGAAAGACACATGCAAGCTTTTCAGAGACTTAAAAAAAACACCACTAATATTTGCAAAGTTTTACAGTTTGATAGTTTGGAATAGAAAGACACATATTTACCACTTCATTATAATTCATCAGAGATTCATCAGAAAGCATACTTTCCAAGAATGTACAATCTCTTTTGGAGTCAACTTAATTTTTGGGGCTTTTACAACACAAAGGGCAGGTAGAGTGATTCTACAGTAGCTGAACTTAAAACCAAGAAAATGTTTGTGGCCTGGCCATAATGGACCTCCATGTAGCCGATAAGTATAATACAGACACAATGAGCCTTGGATAGATTGAAAAAGCATAAGCTTTCATTAACAATATTATCAAAACATGTCAGTAAATGTTTGAATTTACAGTTATAACTGGAATACTTGCCTATAGAGCTCCACTGAGAGAATGGGCTGCTGCACTTGGATGGGCAAGTAGAAGCAAAGATTGCCTCACTCAAACCCTCACCTCTTGGGACCCTTACTGAAAGAGGTACCAATCAACTCTAAAAATAGGGTAATACTGACCCATTTCCCTCTCCAACAAGCATTCCCCCCGCTGACTTAGCTGCAACAGCACTGAAGTTCCCTCACTACAAAAACCTGGAAAACAAGGGTGGGATGCTGCTCCAACTGCTGATGACACGGACCCAAGAGCTTCGAGCTGAGCGCTTCTTTTCTTCTTCGCTTAGTAACCCTTCCCCCTTGCTTCCCTCTCATAATACAAGTGCAAGCTTTAAAGCAATTTTCTGAATTGTCATATAAACCACTATCTTTAACAAACATTTGCAGTTTGTAGCAGAAAAACATGACAATTCTTATGCATGACTTGTATTTTGGAGAAGCGAAAATACACAAATATTTAGGCAGATTTAGAAATTTTAGGTTGTCCTGAAACAAAACAATATTTTTTTTTTTTGGCAAACTAAAAGTGCCCCAGGACATGCACTGGCATCAAAAGTGTTAAAAGCAGGGAGCCCCAACCTTTTTTAACTTGTGAGCCCCACATGCATGGAATGGAGATGACAAATAAGGACTGTGATTGGCTAGTTGCTAGCCCCATGTGGGCTGAGAGACTGCAGGAGGTTCTGCATGGAGTGAAACTGTGCCAACAAGGGCAATACAGTTTGTCAGTAGTAAATGCAAAAGGCAAATTGCTGACCTGCTGTAATGAGCCAGTTAGTGAAGAAAACCGTATCAGAGACTCACAGCATGGGTGTGTTGGCTGCAGCAAAAACACAATGTAAGACTAAGGAACATATGAATAGACTGTTACATATCTAAACAATAGTCAGTCACCCTGGCACTTTGCTTCTGAGCTTGCACTTTGCCCCTGAATAAAGTGAGCTCTTATGTTGTTGACTGAACCTGTAGAGTAAATTCAAGTTCCACACAAACAAGGTAAAGCAAAATCAGCAGTAAGTTGAGGTGGTGCCGACTTGTGACAAAGCAGTCATGAGTCAAGCAAAAAACATCGCTCTGTTCTTTTAGTTATCACATAAAACACCTACGCTCAGCCTGTTCCTTATGTTCAGCATTTGTTGTACTTCAGAGCATTACTAAATCAAGCTGAAAGCCCTAGAGTCTGCCGCTCTGGGATTGTAAGGATTGACAGCTGAATTTCCCATATTTATGTTAAAGCCAGTCTATGTTTTATTTGTTCAGCAAACACATTTAAGCGTAAAAAAAAGTTTTCTAAATCACGAGGCCTACAGTAGAAGTGCTTACAGGCAAGTATTGTATAACGAGAGTGTAACTGAACTTGACCCGTTCTACAATTCACACTTTGGTATTTTAACAGCTGTTTCATTGCTAGGGTCACAGATAATGGTGGACGATCGGAAGATAGGGTGGTTTAATAAAAAATTATAGCAGTAATGTGCTACTACACTTTCAGGTTGCTGGGAGCATACCCAATAACTTATAGAACAGTAAACTCCTGGTTGGATCAAGTATATATTTAAAGAAGCACTAAAGCTTAACTAAAGATACATAGGCTAGAAATGTTGTACATTATGTTTTAGGGTTCTGTACCAGCTTAAGGTGACCATGGCCCTTTAGCAGGGAAGATCTGTTCCTATAAAGATGCCCCAGTAGCCCCCCATCTTCGTTTCTGCGGATTCGCTTCACATGCTCTGTGCTGCTGTCACTTACCTGAGCTTAGGACCTGAGCAGTTTAAATTCTAGAACCCCTTACAAAATCTCACCCATTCTACATATGGGTTCGGTTCTTGCTCAACTATCTATTCAAATGGTGATGGTGTACAACCTTTCCACTGCACTTCATCCCTAGGAAGGAGGAAAGATACCTGTAGGAAAAGCTAAAAAGTGACCACTAACAGGGAATATATTAGTGCCAGTCTGCACGATCCAACCTCTTTTCTCTGGTTCTCTCCTTATCCTAATCAACCATCCTCGTTCAGCTGCTTCTTTATAAAGATATTGTTTCACCCTAGCTCTGTCTTTCACAGCACAGGCAGAACCATTGGTCCTCTGATCCTTTTGTGGTCTCTCAATTTCCCACCCAAATAGCTGCGTACAGTGAGAAGATGTATAGCTGGCAGGTCTTCACTCTCACCTATGGCAGTTTTCTTCCTATCTTAGACGTCTCTCAGAGCCCCAAATATCCACATCTCTTTTTTGTAACTTATATTTTATTTTTCAGTTTTACAGAAAAGAAAGCAAAAATACAGTACAGTGTAAAATGAAGCATATGACCATTATCAGAGTTCAGTGAGTCGAAAGAGTCATAATATCGACCGTTGATCTTAATCATTGTGTCTGGTTATTCCAAAGAGAAATGAACAACAGTACTATATTTTCTAGAAAAATTAAAAAGGAGGGAAAGGAGAAAGAACTGTAGACATAAAAAAAAAGCACATAAAACCAGGGTATACCATTAAATTGTTGAATATGAAGGGCCGATAGACGTGGTAGAATTATAGCTAAAGAGAGGATAAGCAGGTGGGTGGGTGTCCCCTATAGGGCTTTATTGAGTTAAGTGGCCAGGCCATGCAGTTCCCAGATGTCAAATATCCACATCTCTAAGCAATTTACATACAGTTATGCTTGAACGACAGGAAGGAAAAAAGGGGAAAAAAAGGCAGTTGTGGGTTGGTGACTGTATTCATTTGTATTAAAATTTCTAACTAGACTCAATAAAACGAATCTCTGGTTGCTACTGGTAACTACACTGGTGAAAGTCTTATATAGATGGCCGAGTTGCTACGTTTTCTTGCGTTCATATACAAATATGTAGACCAGGGATATTTTATACCTGTCTGGAGACGTCAGTGCGGTACCAAAATACCAGGGATAATTCTTTTTTAAATCCGAAATTGAGACAAAAAAAAAAAATCACAAATTCAAATAATTTTAGAATTCAAACTTTCTGATCTAAAATTTTCGAGATTTACAATTTAAAAAAAAATATATTCAAAGTTTGAACTGGAAAAATTTACAGCTAAAATTTGCCAAACTTCCATAGAAGTGTATTTTCTTTTTTTTAATTAGTTTTTTTTTTTAATTAAATGACATTTTTGTGGTTTTCTGATTTATTTTTTTAGTAAATTAATAATTGCTGAAACTGTAAAAAGAAATGTATAAATTGGAAAATGTATAAATTGGCCTCCCCATGTTACTGTTGATTTTTCTATTTTGATCCTATAGAGTAGTTCTCCATCCTGGGAGGTTGTTTAACTGAGAAATTCAAGCAAATATGGTATAGGTATGGGATCTGTTATCCGGAAACCCATTATCCAGAAAGCTCCGAATTACGGAAAGCCTGTCTCCCATAGACTCCATTTTAATCAAATAATTCAGATTTTTAAAATTGATTTCCTTTTTTCTCTGTAAAAATAAAACAGTTGGGATCAATTACAAGGTACTAAGATATAATTACCCCTTATTGGGGGCAGAACAGCCCTATTGGGTTTATTTAATGGTTAAATGATTCCCTTTTCTCTGTAATAATAAAACAGTACCTGTACTTGATCCCAACTAAGATATAATTACCCCTTATTGGGGGCAGAACAGCCCTATTGGGTTTATTTCATGGTTAAATGATTCCCTTTTCTCTGTAATAATAAAACAGTACCTGTACTTGATCCCAACTAAGATATAATTACCCCTTATTGGGGGCAGAACAGCCCTATTGGGTTTATTTCATGGTTAAATGATTCCCTTTTCTCTGTAATAATAAAACAGTACCTGTACTTGATCCCAACTAAGATATAATTACCCCTTATTGGGGGCAGAACAGCCCTATTGGGTTTATTTCATGGTTAAATGATTCCCTTTTCTCTGTAATAATAAAACAGTACCTGTACTTGATCCCAACTAAGATATAATTACCCCTTATTGGGGGCAGAACAGCCCTATTGGGTTTATTTCATGGTTAAATGATTCCTTTTTCTCTGTAATAATAAAACAGTACCTGTACTTGATCCCAACTAAGATATAATTACCCCTTATTGGGGGCAGAACAGCCCTATTGGGTTTATTTCATGGTTAAATGATTCCCTTTTCTCTGTAATAATAAAACAGTACCTGTACTTGATCCCAACTAAGATATAATTACCCCTTATTGGGGGCAGAACAGCCCTATTGGGTTTATTTAATGGTTAAATGATTCCCTTTTCTCTGTAATAATAAAACAGTACCTGTAATTGATCCCAACTAAGATATAATTACTCCTTATTGGATGTAAAACAATCCTATTGCGTTTAATTAATGTTTTATTGTTTTTTTAGTAGACTTAAGGCGTGAAGATCCAAATTAAGGAAAGACCCCTTATCCAGAATACCCTTGGTCCCGAGCATTCTGGATAGCGGGTCCTATACCTGTACCTTATAACATTACTTTAGTTTCCCTAAGGGTTGGTTGGAGTAAAAAAAGAAACTGAATTAACAAGCAGTATTAGTGTCACTTCATTGAAAAAGCTTTAAAACACAAGGGTTCATTTCCTTGTTAAACCTTTTTGGTAGCTACAGAGCTTTAGATATCCCAAGTATTCTCTGCCAAAAATAATTCAGCATCCACAACTTGTCTGACCTTGGAAAAAAAATGAAACTTTGGACAAATATCCTGTTTACAAATCCCTATTGCTCCTTCTTTCATCCATATCTAATGAACAGATGTAACTGATGCGGATGTTTTGTTAAATGTTTTCTTCCAAAGACGAGTTCCTTACACTGTTTAATTTCCAGACTGTTTGGGAATATAATTCAATTCATGTAAATACAGGCTTTTTAAGAGGCAAAAAAGCTACAAGATATTTAAAGGAGGACTGTAGTTAAATGAGTAGGGGACATTTTTAAAAGAATGGACATTCACTCACTTCTGGTGATTTTGTTCTCTGACTTTGAAGCCTGGCCCTTCTTTCTTCCTCTATACTAACAACCTTGTAATCATCCTGGGTAATTTCAACTGCCACACTGATGACCACTTGCAACCTTGGCTTCTAATTTTTTCTGCCCAGCCCCATTCTTTGATCTCCAGCAGTCAACAGACACATAAACCCATAAGGGTGGCCATGTTCTAGATGTAGCATGAATCAAAAAAATCTGACTCTTTCTTTTAACAGTGACCTCATCCCTTTTTCAAGTCACCTTACATTTCCTATCTCATACTCCCCTACTATTCCCTGCTGTCCTAATTCGAAATATTTGAGCTACTCATCTGCTAATACGAACAGCTTGTGTCAAGTCTGCATGTTTTTTTTGCAAAAAAATTGGAGAATAAATCTCTAAATTTGGAATTCTTAACACTCATGATCTGTTGGCCCCTATGACCCCTCTGCTACAGCTGTATCCCACATAAACCCTTTCATACTTGTTGCTCCTTACCAGAGGCGGGCCAAGTCAGCCAGCGCCGTAGGCGACCCAGTCGGCCACCTTGCCCCCACCGATTCCCCCTCCTGTGCATGCATGCGTGGGTACGAGATAGCGGAGGGAGACCTGCGCGCAAGGTGTGCAGATCGGGAGTGTTGACTGGGGGTGGCAACAGAGATTCCTGCCTAGCCCACCTCACCTAGGCAGATGCCTCTTCTGCCTATCCCTAGTTCCGGCCCTGCTCCTTACCACTGCCTACCCCTAGTTCCGGCCCTGCTCCTTACCACTGCCTACCCCTAGTTCCGGCCCTGCTCCTTACCACTGCCTACCCCTAGTTCCGGCCCTGCTCCTTACCACTGCCTACCCCTAGTTCCGGCCCTGCTCCTTACCACTGCCTACCCCTAGTTCCGGCCCTGCTCCTTACCACTGCCTACCCCTAGTTCCGGCCCTGCTCCTTACCACTGCCTACCCCTAGTTCCGGCCCTGCTCCTTACCACTGCCTACCCCTAGTTCCGGCCCTGCTCCTTACCACTGCCTACCCCTAGTTCCGGCCCTGCTCCTTACCACTGGAATGCTATCCATGAATTGGGAATAATCTTTTAAGATCTTGAAAAATCAGGCTATAGAGTTCATTTATGACTGCTAAGGACAGATGCAGTCACATAAATGTAGGCACAATCATTGCATGGAAAAATAACACTTGTTTCTAAAGCCCCGTCATGCACTTTCACATAGTTGTGCTCAGCACCACTATTTCTGTCCTGCTTCCTCTTGTGAATCACATGCAGTGTGCCAAGTAATGCAGGGATACCCCCTTAAAAGAAGCTACTGCTACCTTTAAGGGTTCCTACAGTGGCCTGCATTAATGGACACAGTGAACTTGCATCTAAAGAATTGGGCAGAAATGTAATGTTGATGCTGAGTACCTGAACTGAGGACTTTTAAGCACTGGAGATTTTTAGCACAGTTGTATCTGATTCACAATAAAGTGCACACACAATTGTGCTACATTGGCCACAATGGCATCAGGTGCGTCACTCCCTCCATTCTGCAATGACACTGGAATTACGGTAATAATAAAAAAAAACCCCAAAAAACCTGACCTGTTGGCAAGCTTTCACATTGCACTTGCCCTCGTAAATGATCACTCCTCTTCCAATTGGAGCACTGGCATAACATCTGATTTAGGCTTGTCAGGTATGACAAGAGAACTCCTAATTAAACAGGGGGGTACATTATTTACTATAATAATCATCAGCAAGCTATGTGACAAACTACATTACCAAGCACACATTTAATTAGCAACTATTAAGAGGATATATTTTACAGGATATTCATGTATGGCTTGCATGTATTATAAGGGAATTTGTTGTTTTGTGTACATGTGTTATAACCATATACTTCTGAGCGAACTAATATACTTGTAAGTCTCCTTCCCGCCTTGCTACATTACCTATTCCAACAACGGAGAAGAAAAAAAGCCAAAAAGAAGCCATGGTTGCAATCACCTGGGGGAGTGGGGGTTATGGGTAAACAAACAAGACAGGCATTTTAAAACGTAGGCCTATTTATTTAAGTTGCATTCATTTACGAAGCATTCATTACACAGTGCAAACAATTCTTTGGTAATATTCCTGTTTACAATACAAAAGACTAAGGCACTCATTTTGGTATGAAAGTTCTGACAATAAATATGCAACATTTGCAGCCCTGGAGAGAAAGAAAGGAAGGACCTCAGAGTGGAAAAAGAACATTACTGACTGCTGTAGAAAGAAAAACATCAGCTGGGGAAATGACTCAGTTGTTTATACAAGAATTTATCTGTGCCACACAACTCTCTGCCAGTGAAGTCATTGTCTAAAAGGTCCCAAAGTCTCTCTGGATCATGACTAAGCACAGAGAATGTGTGCCAATTATTATTTCCATTCACAATGTAGTCGGTGGTAATACATCCATACAGAGTATTAATGATTAAAGAACCATTGCACCCAAAATGATGCAGAACACTCAGCACCTAGTATAGAGCGAAAGTCTGTACCAGTAAAGTATATAGATGAGAAAAGGAAGGAATTTATCTCTGCTGCTGGGTATTCGCAGCTTTGTTTGGTTGGTCAAATCCCTTTTGACAAGAGCAGGGCTGTGGGACTGATAAAGAATCATCGTGGCTGGTCAGTTAGAAACAATATTAACTTAGTAAAGACTTCATTTGCAAGTGGAGCATTAACACACAACTAATATGAAAAATTAGGACACAATGGCGATATAAATACTATTTTGGCTGCAATCGGCTCTTATTTCAATGGTGAACTATTGCTCAGACAGTTAATGATGAGCAAATCTGTCCCATTTTGCTTTGCTGAAAACTTTGCGCAAACTTGGCAAAAAGTTGCACCAATTTAGGTTTCACAGTGTTTTTTCCCTGTGAAACCTAATGAAAAATTGTGCTCATCGCTACGTTCTGTCCATTTGAAAAGCCAACAGCACCGTGATGTGAACAGACAGAAATTACACATTATTCTCATGTAAATACCCAACAAGATTCTGCCATGTTCCGATTTAGTATTTCATTAAGAGAACTGCATAACTAAAGGAAATCAAGTTTGCATCAAGCATAATCTTAACAAGCTTATGGGAGAAGAAGGAATTTAAAGAAGGGTAAACTATAATAACCCAGTATAATAAATGCTCCCCAACTAGGTTGATGTCTGCTCAACCAACATGTTTGGCACCCAAGTGCATAGAGAGAATGGGTTGAATCTGTTCACTTACAGAATATTAGCAGAGACAGGAAGCATCCATTGTACAGAAGGTTAGTCTCAACTTAGCAGTCCATTTGCAACCTGAGTGCATTTCCTTTCCAATAGACAACTGTTAAATCTGGGAGCAATTACAATGCATTCCAGGCTAAGAATACGGACCAGTCCCTAGGGTATCAAATAGATCTCGGCCTGTTGAAACACTTTAAGCAAAGCAATGCAGAAGATGTGACTTGTTCTATATAGGAAGCAGCGAGTCTGTAAACAATGTGCATTGATGTTTCCCTTAAAACTGTGATATGGGCCGATTTGCTAAAAAAAATACTTGTATGGCATGTCAGATGCTTTTCTTCACTCCTCTAAATGAGCACCATAAGATTCATGGTTAATGAGGTATGATTGTTGTCCTTCACTATGTCTCCTCAGGTAACAAAGTACCCGGAACAGCAGGGTACCTGCAACTGATTGCATGATGAAGTCCAAATTACAATCCATACGAAAATAGCAGAACACATTAAAGAAAGGATTGCATGGCAGCTTTAATAAAATGTTGTGTATTCAGGAAGGCATTAGGCTGTTTACTATAAAACAGACAAAAAAAATTGCTCGCTAAAATATACTTCTCACAGAAATATGATCTGGTAACACAAAAATAATAAGATTTCAAAAGAAAATGAAGGTAAAGTAGTCAAGTCACAAAGGTTATTCCTCTTGTGCAGGAACAGTGCCAGAACACAGCCATCTGGAGTACTTGTGTTGGTCTGTCTGAGAATTCCAAAATATCTCCATAGTTAATCTGTAATGAGTTGATAACTTTATTTCTGTATAATACTTTAACCTTTTTCATTAGCACCAGTTTATTTTCCTAACCTGAGAGGCAATTACACATAAACAATAAAAAAAAAAAATACAAAAAAAAAAATTAAAAACATGGCAGACATAAATTTCAATATCCTGTCTGATATGGTTCCCTTTGAAAGAGACTGAATTGTGTTTCCCTGTACTAAATAAAAATGGAAGTAATCTTATATTATGGCTGTCCTTGGGTGTTGGGCATGGTATATAGAGGTTTTCTGGAATCTTTCTTGAAGCAAATGCCAGTGATTGGGCAGGTTGTATTTCTGCGAATTATGTGCTTTGTATCTTGTCATCTGTGCAGACAGGGCAGCAAACTCCTTCTATTCTTTGGGGCCGCGAGCAATTGACGGGTGGACAGGACTTCACAAAGCAGGTAATGTGTCCGTTCTGGAAAACAAGGCAATGATAATAAGCAGAAAAAAAATAAGGGAATGTAATAACAAAAATTGCACAAATAAGAACAAACATTTGCATTTCTCAATGCAATTTTGTAATGTAAGTTTTATTACATACACTGAGCACCCACACAAACAAATAATTTTTCTATTGCTGACTCTTTTTTACATTCCCCCTATAGTGTCTGTGTTCCCTTTACTAAGTGAAACAATTTCAAACAGAAAGCTTATATTTATGCAATGATTATGGACTAAGTGTCCAAAGAGATATATATTTCCTCTACATGATTGCTGCAAGGGGAAGTTTATTACATAGTTGATCTTATTTCTGTACTTTTGTGGGGGGGGGAGGCCATTAAAATAAACACAACCAAACAAACAATCTGTGGGCATCATTTATAAACACTGGCCGAATTAGCATCTGGGCAGTAGCTTAAGTGGACCAGTTAGATCAGAGGACCCCAACCTTTCTTACTCGTGAGCCACACTCAAATATAAAAAGACTTGGGGAGCATCACAAGCACCAAAAAAGTTCATGGAGGTGCCAAATAAGGGCTAAGATTGACTATTAGGGGCCTCTTTGCACACTATCAGCTTACAGGGGGCTTTATTTGGTAGGAAATCTTGTTTTTATTCAACCAAAACTTGCCCCCAAGTCAGGAATTCAAAAATAACTCCCTGGTTTGGGGGCACTGAGAGCAACATCCAAGGGGTTGGGGAGCAACATGTTGCCCCTGAGTCACTGGTTGGGGATCACTGAGTTATAGAATACCAATCAAAGATGGCATTTTTCCATCTTAGTTTAGCAGCTTTTATAAGGGAACTCCTTACTCACCAAATTTCCAAGCAAAACACTTCAAGTTAATAAACCAGGGTTATTTCACTTTTTAATTAAGGGAACTCAGCTGAGAATTAGTTGTGACCAAAAGGGTAATTTAAAATAAATACATAACTCCATTAATCACTGTGGTCTACTGTAGGAAGGAATTTCTCCGTATCAAAGGGATCATGGAGATCCACTCTAAAAGGAACAGCAACACCAAAAAATGAAAGTGTAATTAATATATTATGCACTATTGCCCTGCACTGGTAAATGTTGTATGTTTGCTTCAGAAACAGTTTATAGAAACAAAGCTGCTGTGTAGCTATGAGCAGCTATTTAAACTGAAAAAAGGAGAAAAGGCAAAGGTTACATAGTAGATAACAGATATGCTGCATAGATTCTCATTGTATTTTACAGAACTTATCTGTTATGCTATGTAACCTGTGCCTTTTCTCCATTTCTCCAGCTTGAATGGCAGCCCCCATGGCTACACAGCAGCTTATTTATGTAAACTATATAATGTTTTTGAAGCAAACACACAACTTTTGCCAGTACAGGGAAATAGCACATTTTCAATTTTTTTTGGTGTTACTGTTTCTTTGACAGCATGGAAACCCATTTATGTGCCCTGAGTAGTGATGAGCAAATCTGTCCCGTTTCGCTTTGGCAAAATATTAGCAAATCTTTGAAAAGATTTGTGAAACGGTAAAGATGTTGCGCGGGCAACAATGTGGAGATTCGCCGCAAATCAATGCCTGGTGAATAATTTTGAGCAACAGCCTCAGATCCATAGTAAAAAATGTAAGAACTTCCCCCAAAGTCTGGAGCCCATATCACTAATAATGGTGGAAATCTTATCCTGTTTCTGGCACACACTGATTAACATTACTTACTGCAGCTGTGTCTCTAAAGGTGCCCATACACTATAAGATCCGCTTGCTTGGCGATGTCGCCAAGCGAGCGGATCTTCACCCGATATCCCCACCTACGGGTGGGCGATATCGGGTAGCAAGGGACTTAAAAAAAAAATAATCTGATCGTTTGGCCCTGGGGCCAAACGATCGGATTACATTTGAGCTTATGGGGCAGTCGGTTCGGGGACCGCATCTGACCGGATTTTCTAACCTGGCCGATCAAGATCTGGCCAATTTCAGGCCAGATATCGGTCGGCAGGCAGCTCTGTTCTGCCCATACATGGGCCGATTAGCTGCCGAATCGGTCCAAGGGACCGATATCGGCAGCTATAGTCGGCCCGTGTATGGGGACCTTTACCAACAAGCACTCCCAAAACTTAATTCAAAACTTAATTCAAAACTTAATTCCATTAATTGCATAAGCCAGATGACTGGTAGGGTTAGACCTGCCTGGTGGCACCATGCTAAAAGAAGCTCTAAACATAAAAATAATGGAAAAACTAAGCTAAACTAAGTTTAATCTGAGGCAGAAAAGTTGGTTACGTTAATTTTGTCGAAATGTTTTTGAATAAAAACTAATTGTAATTCTACTATCCAAGTACTTACACAGGGGTTGCTCCATCTTGTGTATGCTGTAACTGAAAAATATTTTGTCCCATTGTAACAACCATTATTTTGTTTGTGTAACTGACCATATTGCCCCACCCTTAATGTGTTATACCTACTGACAGTCACCACTATGAAACAGACGCAGGGTGCACATTACTCACATAGCATTCACACTTTGTACAGGCATCTTTGTTCCATTTCTCCTTTGTAGAATGGGATTCCCCAGTTTCATCAGTGCAGTCTGTATTGCTTAAGCGAGATTCAAGTTTTTTGATCTGAAAGAGACATGTCGCTTTAAAACAAATTGGTCACAAGCAATTCAGATTTGTTTAAATATTTTTCTATTAAACAATCATCTACTTTTCCACATCCATAAGTGGGCTTGGGTATTGTGCTCACTGTGCTTGTATCCAGGGATTGGGCTTTCTTTTCTAGTTTTTAGTCCTTTACTGTTATGTATTGTGCACTTCTCTCTACTACTGCATTCCCTAGCATAAGCTGCTAATTGCACAACAAACGTTCAATGTTTCTTGGCGGAATCCAATCTGGAATACCCTAAAGCTAACTTGGAACAAGACTTTTACAGCTTGCTCTGCACATCCAGAAACAATTTAGCAGTCGGTTGTTAATGCGGAGCAGCCTCATAGGGGCAGCACAATTTGACAGAAAACATTTGGAAATTGGTATACTGACATCAGATAGATCGGATCTACCCCCACATACTGACTTGGCAAACACTGCCTGTACCAGAGAGTCTACAGAGTATGTCAAGGCTGCACAAAGAGCACCGGTATGCTCCATTTGTTGAACATATTACATAACTAGTAATAAACAGAGTTGTCCATATGGCTATTAGCAAGTAACTTGTCACTTTAACATTGGGCCTCTGAAGAAATAACATGCACCATGTGTAAAAGGGATTGGTTCTGAATTGTATGTAACCTGTTTTTGCTTTATTGCTCTCCAGTTTGGCTTTTAAGCCGCCTTGTAATTGCCAACTCACTGACCCCAGCAACCAGGCATTTGTCTAAATAGTGACAGGGATGGAGAAAAAAACATTAAAATAAAAAGAGCCTTAAAGCTACAGATGCACTGAATCCATAATGCTCAGATGAATACTGAATCCTCAATGATTAAGTCAATGGAATCTAAACCTTAATTTGTGTATTTAAAGTCAAACAAATAAATAATAGCACAATTTGTTAACAATTGGCTGCTTTACAGTTTAAATTCTTTCCAGGTGAACAATAAGGGACTCATACACTAACCTACTCTTTTTCCCATGATACAAGAAATTTTCAAATTTTCAGATGTAGGAGATCAAAAAAATCTCAAAACCTCAATTGAAAAAAATCAGCAGTTAAAACCTGGCGAGTGTCTACTGAAGTACAGAAGAAAATATTGAGTTTATTTTTTTTATTGAGATTTTTTAAAACTGGAACATTTGAAAATTAGTAAATCAAATTTAGATTCATCCAAATCAAGAACATTTGTTTATTGTTAGTCTTACTTATTCTAAGTTTCTGTTGGCAGTTTAACATGATAGAAATTGAAAAAAAAGTTTTTTTTTTCCTTTTTAAGAAGGTTAACTTTTCTTTAAATATAATACCTGTACTTCACATGCCATTGGTTTAAACATGGTTGTATTTTATATTTCGTTGAGATATTTCTTAGGAAGTGCCGTTTAATAAAGTATACGTGCATATATTACCTGTTTTCTAAGACCTGTTATAGTCTTTTGCATATCCAAAACAAATTCTTTAAAGTCATTCACGTGTGGCAGATTCTTTGGCTGTTCAGTGTTACAAGTGGTATTTACAGACTGATTCAACAAGCTGGAGAGAAAAAGCAATTACCACAGCATTTAATAACCTATACTGGGAAAAAAGGTTCAACAAAAATAGCCCCACAGAGAACGGTTAGGGCTGTGGCGCACAAGGAGATTAGTCGCGGGCAACAAATCTCCCTTGTCGCGGGGGGCGACTAATCTCCCCAAAATGCCATCCCATCGGCGAGAATGTAAATCGTGGGTGGGATGGCATATCGGTGCCGGGATTTCCCAGAAATCGCCTTGAAAGGAATCGCGGCGCAATGTATGCCATCCCACCGGCGATTCACATTCTCGCCGATGGGATGGCATTTCGGGGATATTATATTGGGTGGGGCTACAGGATACTAAGGGCTGTGGGACACGGGGAGATTAGTCACCCGCGACAAATTTTCCTTGTCGCGGGCGACTAATCTCCCCGTGTGCCACAGCCCTTAGTATCCTGTAGCCCCACCCACATCTGACTTAGATGCAAAATAGGCCCTGGCATTTCATTAACATTAAGGCCGAAAGATCTTCCTACAGGACCATTAAATAGTGTCGGACTATGGCATCTTACAGTCCCAATCTACAGACTGCCAGTCCACCACACCCCACAAAATTTCCTTCATTTAAATACTTCTAGTTCATGCATATCTAGGCACTCACTCGGAAATAGTATTCTGTTATTAAACAAATTCAGGTTTCAATCGATCACATTTTTTAAAACTGCTTTTGATTTAATTATTTTGCCTTGGTTCTGCGAATTCACCATGTTGAGGAATCAAACTCCAGCAGTCGTCTAGACTATGGGACCTGATGTAACTATTGTTATCTTTTTATAAATGGTACCAAAGCAAATCACTAGTAAAATAGATCTTGTAGTGATGAGCGAATTTGTCCCATTTTGCTTTGATGAAAAATTCATAAATCTTTTAAAAGATTTCTGAAACGGTGATAAATTCTCCAAAAATTTACACAACTTTGTTTTTGACGTGGAACATTGTTTTACGTGTGCAACAATTTTTTTTGACGCACAGGATATCGTACCACTGACCAATAGACCATGTTGCAAGAAAGATGGGCAGTGAAACTACCAGTGGATTTTCAATATTGCCAACATTCTTACCTAGATGGTTCTTTATTATCCTCCTTATAACTGTGCTCTGTAGATCGTTTCCCTCTGAAGTGATTTGAGAATGTCGAAAACTGCCCCCTGGTTCTACAATCTGCTCCAAAAAAAGGTATATGAAATTCATCAAGCCTTACAGTCTGGTGTAACGGATTTAAACTCAAAATGACTTAGCAATACAATGGCAGGAATATTTAGTTTTAAAGACAATGAACTTCTAGGAAAAGATAATCATTTACAAACCCCTGTGCTTTGGAATTAGTGCAAAGGGGCAAATTGCTATTCACCAGTACTTTTAAGAAAGATATCTAAAGAAACTCCATTATTGGGGATTTTTTGAAAATAAGGTGAAGACCCACCCAATTATAGATCTAGCCCTGGGGTCCCCAACCTTTTTTACTAATGAGCCACCATCAAATGTAAAAAGACTTGGAGAGCAACACAAGCACCATAAAAGTTCATGGAGGAGCCAAATAAGGGCTAAGATTGGCTATTAGGCAGCCTCTATGCACCCTATCAGCTTACAGGGGCTTTATTTGGTAGGAAATCTTGTTTTTATTCAACCAAAACTTGCCCCCAAGTCAGGAATTCAAAAATAACTACCTGGTTTGGGGGCACTGAGAGCAACATGTTGCCCCTAAACCACTGGTTGGGGATCCCTGATCTAGCCAAACCATATATTGTAGGACATCCATATCAAGCAGAGAGTGGAACCTTTACCTTCACAGCAATCTTGCCAAACCCTTAGGTCCATCTTAGCAATGTTTTTACAACTGACATAACCATGTGGGAATTCAGCCACTCTGAACAGGTCGTGTTGCACTTTGGTGATGTTGTCTCCATTGTCACATAGCACTCTGGCCAGGGAGGTCTGCTTAATTTGTGTGAGCTGGGCTGCAGTGAATACACCAGGATTCTCATACCAAAACCTGTTACAACAAAAAAAAAAAAAATAAATCCCAACATGTGGTGTCTAATGATGATACCAGTAGGCACATATCACAAAGCACTGATACCATAAAGCAAAATCATCACAATATTTGCTGTGATCTCTTTTTTTTTTACCCACTATTGCAATTATTTTTGTTTTTTTTTTAAAAAAGAGATTGTATGAACAATACAAATCTTTAAGTTTTAGTTGGGGAGATTTTTTATTTTTTGATTTAACAGCAAAAAACAAAACAAAAAAAAATCAAATATGGGGAAAAGGGATTTCAGTTTTTGGTGCTTTAATAAATCTGGCGCTTTAATAAATCTGGCACTTTAACTAATTCTGCTTCCCGTCTAAAAAGCTCACAGGGACTTAAAATCCTGATCCATAAAACTGCTTCCAGCAGCGTCCTGGAGTTAATACTGAAGGTTAATGACATTTTGTGCAGCCAGAGGCACCACCCCTGGAACGGGGAACATTTCAAAGATATGTTGTATGTGGAACAGTAGTTTGGATTTACGCCCTTGCCGTCCCTGAAGGCAAATACGTAGGCCAAAACTCAATATTCATTTTGCAAAAGCTGTAATATCCTAATAATTATCCAATTTAATGCTCTATCCTTACAAAATACTAAGCTAATATAATAGTTTGTGCTGTTTACGGTGTCAGAGTGCTCCCCCAAACTATTCTCCATAGAAACCTTCTATATAAAGAGCTTTCATATATTTAAGAACGATGTTCTACAGACTCATACAAACTCATAACTAGCTTCTCAATATTCCCCAAAATAACCAGGTCAGATCAGACATCTTGTCTGCTTATATAACAACGAGTTGGATCATTTTTAACACAGAAATGTGGGAAAAACCTAGTCATACCTGTCCCCATCCCTGATGTTTCTGAATTGCGTTGTTAAAAGGCACATTAATGTTGGCCCCAGCCGACTTCCTGGAATGAGGTCTTCAACCATCAGGGCAGGGAATAAATCAATGTTTAATGGCGACCCATATAACCTGTGGAACACATGTAGCAGATATTTTTCTATATTTAAGATATTATAAAGATAAAGATATTATTGGTGTCAAATTTCTCCAATTTGTACAGGACACAATCACTGTGATTACTGCAGGATTCCATGAGTAGATCACATTGAAGGGGTAGTTCACCTTTGAGTTAACTTTTGGTATGATGTAGAAAGCAATATTCTGAGACAATTTGCAATTGCAAAAGTCCAAATTACCTTAGCAACCAGGGAGCAGTTTGAATGAGAGGCTGGTAAATGAAAAGAAGAGGTCCTAAATTGAAAAACAAGTTATAAAAAGCAACAATAACAATAAAACTGTAGCCTCACAGAGCAATAGTTATTTGGCTGCCGGGGTCAGTGACCCCCATTTGAAAGCTGCAAACAGATAGAAGAAAAAGGCAAATATATAAAATAAATAAATAATAAAGACCAAGTTGCTTGGAATAGGCAGTTCTATAACATACCAGAAGTTAACTTAAAGGTGAACCACCCCTTTAATGGAATTTTGTGACAATCAAGTGCGACTGGTTCCTTTGTAAAATAACATATTGAACAACACATCTGGCCTTTGCTTAAAGGATACACAATTCCTATACAGGTAGGGGACCTGTTATCCAAAATGCCCGGAATCGGGGGTTTTCCGGATAAGGGATCTTTCCATAATTTGGATCACCACAACTTAAGTCTGCTAAAAGTCATTTAAATATTGAATAAACCCAATAGGACTGTTCTGCCCCCAATAAGGGGTAATTATATCTTAGTTGGGATCAAGTACAGGTACTGTTTTATTATTACAGAGAAAAGGGAATCATTTAACCATTAAATAAACCCAATAGGGCTGTTCTGCCCCCAATAAGGGGTAATTATATCTTAGTTGGGATCAAGTACAGGTACTGTTTTATTATTACAGAGAATAGGGAATCATTTAACCATTAAATAAACCCAATAGGGCTGTTCTGCCCCCAATAAGGGGTAATTATATCTTAGTTGGGATCAAGTACAGGTACTGTTTTATTATTACAGAGAAAAGGGAATCATTTAACCATTAAATAAACCCAATAGGGCTGTTCTGCCCCCAATAAGGGGTAATTATATCTTAGTTGGGATCAAGTACAGGTACTGTTTTATTATTACAGAGAAAAGGGAATCATTTAACCATTAAATAAACCCAATAGGGCTGTTCTGCCCCCAATAAGGGGTAATTATATCTTAGTTGGGATCAAGTACAGGTACTGTTTTATTATTACAGAGAAAAGGGAATCATTTAACCATGAAATAAACCCAATAGGGCTGTTCTGCCCCCAATAAGGGGTAATTATATCTCAGTTGGGATCAAGTACAGGTACTGTTTTATTATTACAGAGAAAAGGGAATCATTTAACCATGAAATAAACCCAATAGGGCTGTTCTGCCCCAATAAGGATTAATTATATCTTAGTTGAGATCAAGTACAAGGTACTGTTTTATTATTACAGAGAAAAGGGAATAATTTAACCATTAAATAAACCCAATAGGGCTGTTCTGCCCCCAATAAGGGGTAATTATATCTTAGTTGAGATCAAGTACAGGTACTGTTTTATTATTACAGAGAAAAAAAGAAATCATTTTTAAAAATTAGAATTATTTGCTTATAATGGAGTCTATGGGAAATGGCCTTTCCGTAATTCGGAACTTTCCGGATAATGGGTTCCCGGATAAGGGATCCCATACCTGTATATACAAAGGAATATGTCAGAATCTCTTTAAAGTATATTTAATTTGCAACAGTCACTACAACACATAACTACGGTGTTTGCCCATTTCCTTTAATATGTTTTTCTCAAACAGCTGGTCACATTTTTACTATATTATTGGTATGGAAAGCAAAGGAAATTTCAGAACCTATAACTTGATAGCAACCAAACAGCAGGCAGCATTTATTAGTGAGCTGCTGAAACACAAATCTGATCGGTCACTATGGGATACTAGAGCTAACCAAACTTTGCACCTTTCGTTACATTACCATGTAGGTGCTATTATTTGATCTTTAAAGGGGACATCTTGTGTGAAAAACAATAATGTGCCAATGAATTGTACTCATCTAAATATAGAAAGAATTTGCTTTAAAAAAAAAAAAAAAAAAAAGTGTTTCGGGCTGATTTATTGAAAATTTCTCCAAAAAACCCACTAGTCCCGCCTATCTGTTTCACTTCCTGCAGCTTCCTTTCCCAGGCTGTGCAGGGGGCTCGGCATACTGCACTGTAGCATAAAAACCTATCAGTAGCTAGGCTGAACTGAAGCCTGTCTGTGCTTGTATGACTGAAGGGCTGTAATTGGCTATCCCCCTCCTACTGTGCTTCTGGCAGGGATTGTTAGGACACACCCACCCCTAATTTGAAACAGGGACCTAAGAGAATCTATAGGGAGCTCCAATAAAAAGGCCATATTTTACAGATAGTATTAATTTTTGGAGCAAAGTGAAACCTGCACCATATGTTATTCATTATTGCCTACAAGATTTCCTTTAAAACATGTAAGGGTACTATGATAAAAGCCAAAGTTTGCTTTAAGCCTAGTGCCCCATAGAATCAGATATTTCTTTTCTTACGGGGGAAACAAAATGCTCCCTGCTGATTGGTTGTTACGAGCTACCAGATCTGGTGCAAAGTTAGTTAAGTTTATTATATCCAGTTATTCAATTCAATATTGGCATCACGGTGTACCTCTTAAGCTTCTCCCTGACATCTGGATTCTTTATTTCATTTCTAAGATCGTCAAATGTCTGCACTGTGGAGAGATTACAGAAGACTCTAAAATCATGGTAAGGAGGTATGCCATGGTCACGACCCCTCTGGACATTCAGTGCTGCCAGATCCAAGGCTACAGCATGGGCCATGGAGAAGAGTTTCTCTGTAAGTTCCGTATTCAGTAACTGTGATGTGACACGCATTTTTGCTGCAACGCCAATGAGTCCTCGAAGAAGTGGATCTATACCACCTTCATTTACAATTCTAAATGGAGAGAAGAATGCCCTGTGGAGAGGTACATGACCTTGTGGAATAGGCTCAAATTTTTCATCCAGACGGTAAAGAATAGGATTTATAAGTGTATGGCCAAACCTAAACGCAGCAGTTGCAAATTCATTCAAGATTCCAGCATTTACATTGGGATCATAACTTTTGTACTCTCCAAGCATCTTCATGCCTACATCTCCAAATATTTTTGGTAACCAGTGTGAATATGTTATGTGCTGCATTTGTGCTCCAACAATCTTACGGGTTTCATGATATATTGTATCTCCATCCCAATGTGGGTTTAGTCTCAGCAATTCGGTTGCAATTCTGTTATGTTCCCGAAACCACAAAGTGTGCATGCTTGTGAGTCCCAACTGCTCATTTGCTCGATGGTCTCCGGCTAAGAAACATGGTATTGGGCTCTCGTTTTCATCTCTCATACATTCTGTTGGAGGTCCAGTGGCAAATGGTAGAAGGGGTTTTCCAGATCTTTGAACAATACCCTGTTTTAAGAGACCACGGTGGCTTGCTGAATCCCTGATTTCATTGGACTCATGGTCAGAACTTCCATAGACATTGGAGGCATCAATATAAGAAGTCAGCTGGTTCATTTGCTCTCTGGGATAAACAGAGTTCATTAAAAGAGAGGTCATGCCACTTCCACATACAGGGCTTGAACGAACCATGGACATACAGCGTGCATTATTTCGGACCCGTGGGTCATTAGGTGGAACCATAATGGGAAAGCAAGGAGCATCATTTGTACAGACAACACTGCAATCCTGACCATCAGAAAACCGAGCCTGACTAAGAGCCACTACAGTAGAATCAAGATCATGATCAAGAAATTGTCCCCACTGCATCAACATATGAGTAAACTGTTCGTCTGGCGTAATTGTATGAGTTCCTATCAATGTTGTTGAAACTAAACGAGGCAAAGGAAGAGGGAAGCCATTATAAATTCTTCCTGATATTCCCCTTGGCAGATTAAATCCATTTTCATAAACAGACTTTAACAAACGTTCAAAAGCGGTCAGTGATGCTCCCCACATAGGATGCTGTAGGTTATTGCAAGTTCCATCGTGGGTTCTGTATTTCTGGTGAAAGCACATATTTGAGCAATTATTGATTCTTCTGTGTGTTGCACACCCTGATAGATTAGCAATCATATTGAGGTACTGAGGAGAAACAAGATCATTATAGTGATAACCTAGAAAAAATGGATAAAAACAGACATATCAATATAATAAACTGTGATATCTCCCAACTTACTCAGGTATGGTATGCAGGTTTGCATGAAATGTTAATTAAAATCAGGCATGCATTTCTATAATGCAGCATTGCCACCAGCACTGCTGTATGAGCTTTCAGGAGCAAAAGTATAAATGTACAGCACCAAAACATTCCTATATATGTTAAAAAAAAAACCGTTGAAGCAATGGGCACAGACTCCAGCAATAGCACAAAATGATAGCAATAGAGGAGTAAATTAAATAAAAATGTACAGTATAGACACCTGCACAATGCTTAATCATGTTGCAGATATTAAACGGTCAAAAAAACTGAACTAACTTGTTCCATTTAGGTCAACCATCAATCCACTCTGTACATGGTCTTGTATCAGCTGTAGTGTCCTTTCAAATATCTCTGCAGCTCTAGCTTGTTCCACGGTGTAGGGATCTCTGGGATATCTAAACAGGGCAAGCAGGTCTCCAGGAGAACGAGGGCGACTGGAAAACAAATGAGTTTATACAATTAATCCTATTTGACCAATATTTTATTGTACATAAAATACTAAACGTGTAGACCACAAAAATACCAGCTTCTGGTTCTACTTACTGCAGATATAGGTAGGACACTGGTTTGCGTTGCTGTGTAGCCCTTACTGCAAGGTAATTATAATTGTGCTAAATAAAAGTTTAACTTAATGATAACTGGTTAATGATTAAGTTAATAAAACTTTAACTTAATGATAATTGGATGGATGGCTAAAGGGCTGTTATGTCCCTTACCTTTTCCTAAAGGACTTCAGATCTTTGAAAAGCTAAGGTTACTTTTAAAGCTTTACTCTTTTCTATGGCACAAGGTTTTGTAGTACAGTTATAGAAATTAAGAGATAATCAACCATTTTGTTGATGAAAAAAATATTTAGAGAACAGAAAAATATTTCTCAGAAGAAGGAGGGAGAAAGCACTTTTAAATGGTAGCACATTTCACACATTCTGGGCGCAACATACTAACATCCACCCCGAGTTCACCAACAAAACAATAGTTATAGACACAGTTGATTTAGAGAGGAAACATCATATAAATTAAATGGCAGAAATGAAAAAGGAAAGCAGAATAAATCTCGAGCTGGTAACCAGTAAATCTTAACAGTAAAATGATGCCCAGCATTTGATAAATGAGACCCCGTGTGACCTTCTACTTAAATGGGTGGAATACACCTCCTATTTTACGGTACTAATGGACAACTGCATTTCACTGAACTCACTACTCCCTCTTCCTCTGTAGGGTAACTTGTTTGAAGGAAGCTGCAGAACTTGTAATAAGCAGCAGCTTATTATATTGTGGGCTTAACTATAAACTGGTAATTTGTTTTATCAGTTTCTCTTCTGCAGCCAGTGACTTGGCAGAACAGGATAGGATAGGATTGGATTGGGCAAGAAATTGGAAAAAATAAAAAAAATTGAATTAATCGAACAGGCAAAAAGTATGTTCAACAAAAGACCTATTGTCCATAAGAAAAAGTCCACACTGACCTTTATAAACCCCAGGCCTGCACCCTGCTTCTTTCCATAATAGATTTAGTATTTCTAGTAGTCAGAGTGCAATTTGTATTCAAGTTTTGATTCTGTGCACAATTCTCAATCTTGTCTGAACGTTGTTTACCTTATGAGTTGCATGTTTTTTGACCAAGTATTGTGTGAAGATTCTGTACAGGCTGGTTCAACCTGGCCTGTCTGATTTTTCATATTTTAATTTATCCCATGTTCACATTCAAACTCCTAGCCTCCCCAGTGGTTGTACATTAAACCTGGCAGCAGCCAAGTAGCAGAATGCAATTCCTAAATTTCAAGATGGCTGTATTAGGCAGATATGAGGTTTTTTTGGTACTCTGGGTTTAGGAGACCCCAAATAATTTATTTACATGATTAAAAATTACACTTGAGGAATGGGGGCTAACGACACAAGATTTTTTAGAAAAAGCTGCTTGAAGGAAGTATAGTGTTTATATTAAGTGAACAATATCTGATGTATCCTGTTAAGCAACAAATTTGATTTTCCATGGCACAATAAATTCTGTCAGTGGAGCTGTAAAGTCTGGATACCTTTGGAATAAGGTGAAGAAAAACAAATGAGTTTATTCTAAATTTAAGTCGGCAATTTAAGTCAAAATGCTGCAGTGGAACAGGTGTAAACCAAGATGTTCAAGGGAGGACCATGTTCATGAAAAGGAACTTCACTTGGGTTGTTAGTTTTCTGTTCACCAGCTTGTTTTTCAGAGTTTTAACTTGGTCTATCCATCCACCCTCTCTTTTGGCCACTGGCTATGGCTCTATGGCCGTTTCATTTACAAACATGATCCTTCAATTAATAACCTCTCAAGCAAAGTGCCCTGGGAAAAGGAAAAACTTCCAAAACTTTGCTGCATTCAAACTAACATGGAAGCACTTTATATGTAATGTCATTGTTAGAAGGGATGCACAAAATTAATTAGGCAATTTTAATTTAGCTAAGATCAAGAGCTGTTACAAAGAGAATTTAGGCCAGATACTGTATGCAATTCAAGTTTGTATTTATTTTTTGTTGGGGGGCACGGAGAAAGAAATAAAGTCTGGGAAAAAGTTATTCAAGTTCAAACCTCAGCTTGCCAAGGAACTCATGTTCATTATGTTAATTAAAGGGCATTTGGCACAGTAATACATATCTGCTTTAATAAATGCAACATTGTTCAGCATCTGTTTAGATGTGCTATTCCTATTGGCATGATTTTCAATAGATATGTTGATAACATCAGCCTTAAGGCAAATTTGAACTGTTTGCTAAGGTCACGCCGGGGCAACATTACAAGCGGCAATTTAGTATACAGAGGAGTTGTAATGTGTAAAATTCCTCCCTGTGGAGAGGCACATGAATGAGGGTCAATTAATGAAGGTGGCTGGATGGGCTTTTGTTTGAGTACCATCAGAAAGATCCAAGCTGCACAATTAAACATCCAGTTTAACTGCCAAATAATGTATTTGTCTGCTTTAGTTTAGTTTGTAATGAGTCATCTGGGTCTTATTTGCTGCCCACTCCCAAGCTTGTGACTACCTTCACTTAACCTTTACAAACACATTAAGACACACTTAGGAGCTTATTTATTAACATTGGAGATTGGGTGCTATGAGAAACATCACCGGTGATGTTTCTCACCAATTCTCCACTTAATGTCAATTTCTACACACATTTGTTGTTGTGGTATAGATATGCAATAAAGCTACACTGCTATTTATTGAACCATCAAAATAAAATAGGTTCCAGATACCTTTGGGCTTGTAGGAGTGGGACAGAGTATGTTCCAAACATGCAGCATGTAACAAAAGCTGGGGGGTTTCTCCAAAACCCAGGAATGGGAGCTGTATGTTCATTTAAGACATACTTGAACCTCAGAGTACAACTCTGGTGTTAGTAGCACTTTTAATGGT
This sequence comes from Xenopus tropicalis, assembly GCF_000004195.4. Taxonomy (NCBI): domain Eukaryota; kingdom Metazoa; phylum Chordata; class Amphibia; order Anura; family Pipidae; genus Xenopus; species Xenopus tropicalis. The sequence goes on from NC_030681.2 coordinate 134,468,579, forward strand.
GGAATTTTCTCCATAGATGAACAAGCTCGTTTGAAATAATGCCATGGTGTGAAATCATGAATGAAGAGAAATATACAGCTTTATAAATCTTGTTAACACCAAGGTTTACTCTATTTTCCCTACATACATTTGTGTAGGGGTTAGGGTTGCCAGCTTTTATGAAAAAAATATTGGTTTATTTTGAATATCTGTCTTCCTTATTAACAACATCAACATCTAATTTTTACCAACAGAGCCGGAAATAAGCGTGCCAGGTGGCAGCTCTAGTTCTAGCATGGGGACTCCCACTCAGTTGATGCAGGGTACTAGTTCTGCAGTTGCAACTTGCCACCCAATGACACTGGGCAGTTAACCATAGCATAAAAAGATGGATGAACATAAATTCCTCTCGGAGGTACAAACAGAGCTCTAATGTGTACACAGAAGAGTAGACCATACAAATACAGAGGGGGGTCCTCCTTAAAAACTTGTGTGGTTTTCCTTGCTGATTTAACATGTAGTGATCCATTTGGCCCACAAAGAGGGATATGTTTGGACTTTGGAGAGGCCGTTGGATGTGGTGAGCACCTGTGCTTTATGTCTATGATAAAGCACAAAGTGCTTTATAGTAAATGTTACAGATAATGAAAGAAAGTATTATATTGCCAGTACAGTTTCCCAACTGCACTGATCTTCATTGGAACTATTTAGCCAAACCTGTTACATTAAAAACAGTTATATTTTAGGGTTCATGGCCTAAAAGTGATATAATATTGCCTGTGATAGTACATTTATCTTACAGTAAAACAGAACAAAGCATATGTTCGAACGTGATGTTTCCTTTGTTTTTATGGCAACATCTGTTCAGCAGAAGATGCTTAGGTAACAATATCCTTCTAGGTTTGGGTACAGAATAGAAAACAAGCTTGATTTTAATTTCAACCTGGCCTTTTGACATGTAAAATTCCCTGTAGGACTTCAAACAGGTTCATCTCTGCAAACATCCACAGTAAGTGGTGCCAGAGGGATACACTCCAAATTTGGATAGATGATTAACTTGGCTTGGTGGATTTCCCAGGCATGAAGTAAATGTGCCAATGTCCAGGTGTTGTTTATATAATGCAAATGTCAGAGAAGGGAGACCATTTAAGGAAACATTCTTTTAATGTGCTGTAATGCATCTAGTCTGTCGAACAGATCAGTTGCACAAACAATCACAGGCTCTTTTATTGCATTCTGACCTCTAAGGAAAAACCATCATTAAAAGAATAAAAACAAAGGAATAATATATGGAATATTGTACCTGTCAAACAGATGGGTCCTTGTGGAGTTTATAGCTCTGTCTACAGTTGCAATAGCTTCAATAATTGAAGTTGCAACAAATGGGTCTCCAGTGCGGCTTACTTCAGGCACTGAGAAAACACAAATAAATGAGAATAATTATATAAAATCATAGCAGTCACAGTTAAATACAATGTAAGTACAATACGTATGCTAATATTCATAATATAGACAATCAGATTCTTACATTAAAGCCAATTAAATATACTGTAGCTGCTACTGAAAGCAGAATGTCATTCCCTGATGGTTCTAACTACGCGCACCACTGAAACAAAGTGGAAGTAGTCAGCTTTCCTCCATGCAAGATTTCATTTCTTACAATTTCTTGTTCTCTGAAGGATATATTTAACATAAATACTTTCCTTCTATACCCTGCCTCTACACTTGCATATCCAGCTCTAGGCTGGCACTGAAGATGCGCAAGGGTGAAATTTGGGCTGGAGAGTGTGGAATTTTTATGATTGATCATATCTTGTGCTCTGCCCCAACGAAGTTTAATTTGTTCAAAATTAATGCTCATTATTTTAAATAATATATTAATAAAAGTTGGAGGAACCCTTAGGTGACTCTCAAAATATTTATGAATTAAGGTCCCCATACACGAGCAGATCCGCTAGCTTGGCGATGTCGCCAAGCGAGCGGATCTTCACCCGATATCCCCACCTACGGGTGGGCGATATCAGGAAACGTTTAGGTAAAAAAAAAAAAATAATAATTTGATCGTTTGGCCCTGGGGATTATGTGAGCGGCAATGGGGGAGTCGGTTCACGGACCGCATCAACGAGCCGACGCGGTCCTCGATCCGACTGAATTTTCTAACCTGCCCGATCGATATCTGCCCAATTTTAAACCAGATATCGTTCGGGTAGGCCCCTCGTTTCTGCCCCTACATGGGGCGATAAGCTGCCGAATCGGTCCAAGGGGCCGATATCGGCAGCTACTATCGGCCCGTGTATGGGGACCTTTACAGTGGCTCATCCTTTATATGATAATCATAGCAATAATACAGGTTCCCAACAGAATTTGACTGAATAATACACATTTGTCAGGGAGTATTTTTTTTTATTATTAGACAAGCATAGCTATACCCAAGAAGGCAAAGGATAATTAGGCAGAGACACTGCTTTGGAATGCCAGATCTAGCAGCATATATTTCTTTTAAAGGTTTCTTTTGGTAGAAAAATTTGGCTCAGATTGACTTACTAGGTCTCAAAAGGTCCTAAGCAAGTTGCATACTTTACTCGCATCCCAAAAAGACTTGAAGGCATGCTTTAAGGCCTCTATAATCAGTGAGATGAAATGGGAATCTCTCTCTAGTCTTGCAAGGCATAACCATCTAAAGATGGTTATACATGGGCCGATAAAATCTGCTGATGGTCTGAGTTGGCAGCTTATCTGCCGTGTATGTGGCCCTCAGATGGGCCTGCCCAACCAATATCTGGCTGGTTCAGGTTTCTGGCAGGTTTTAAAATCCGACTAATCTCCCTGTGTGTCACTGCTCTTAAGGAGGGCATATTCAGGAAACATTCGCTAGTTTGGCGACCTTGACAAATAAGCAGATCTTTCCATGTATGAGAGCTTTAGCTTAAATGTGTGTGCTGGAGTCTTGACTTGTTTGTGCACATGAGAATGGGTCTTAAATAGAATATTGAGTAAAAATGTTGTGCAATCCCTTTCTTAGTCCCTTTCTATATAAATGCGTGAGCTCACACCCTCTTCTAACATGACATAATAATCTCAGCAGGTGAACGATTTTCCTGTAAAAATCAGTACATTCAGTATAATAGTATGGCTTCTAAAAGTAAATAATTAAGAAAGCAGGGACATAGTATATACATGAAAATATAACTAGGGCATAATTTCTTTACCTAATACACTTAGCACCATACTGACGGAAGAGTAGCCAATGGGATTTCGTGCTACACATTCGTATCGCCCTTGGTCTGCAAGGCCAGCATCTCGGATAGCTAAATATCCATGTGGGCTAATGTGGAACTTCCCGCTTTCCGTTACTTGGATTCCATCCTGCAGAAAAACACAGGCATTGGTTTTGGTCCAAAAACCTCTTTACTGGTTTATAATTCTTTTAAAGGAGCCTATTAACATAACAAACAATTTCCAGACAAATTATTCAGAAAAATGTTTCTTGCTTTTTGGCAACGTTTCAAAAGCATACCTCTACAATAACTGAACACTGAGCTTTTCTGTTGATTCATAATCACATAGATTACTTGATTTACTTTTTTACCCTCAAACAACAGCTGAAGGGTATAGAGAATATAAAGCTTGTCAATAAGAAACATATTTTATTCAGTTTCCAAAAATAGACAACTGCACAACAGAGGTATAGAATATTCAAGCACACAATTCTTCTTCCATGCATATTTGCACTTTATACTATATTCCTTGGAATAACCGAGGAATTCTTTGTAAAGAACAAGAACATTTTTGACCACTAGTAGTCCTGCTGCTTTTCTTTTTTTCTTTTTGAATTCCCCATCACATCTACATGTATTATCACTGTTTCTGTAGAGAAGTACTTTCTTATGTATTATATCTTTCAAACTTCTTCCCTCCAAGTCATGTTTTACTGCCTGAAAATGTTTCCCTCCTGAAATGTGTTAATTGGCTCTCGGAGCCTGAGCAAACATTACTACAACTCCCATACACATCATAAATGCAGAGAAGCAATGGTGTGTATAAACAACATCTGTATTATCCGTTGCAGAAAAAGGAAACAAACCATGTTTTACTCTTCAAAATTTTTACATTCTTCATTTTTACATTCTTTACTGGCCCTGCTATGATATCGGATCCAGTATTCAGAATACTTGGGATCTGGAATTTTTTCAATAAGGGGTATCGAAAAAGCTGGTGTTTATATACCAGGTGGTGCGAGTGCTACCCAAGAGAATCTGCTGTAATGTAATAGGGCCTGTAATCTGTTGAAACTGTCCAGTCTACTAAAGGAAGCACATTCATTGTTCTTGTTTAACAACGATTAGAGCTGAAAATTTCTTGGGTATGCAAGTTGTAGTTCGGTTTGAAGATTTTTTTAATCCACTTTTTTACTTGCTCAGCTGAGAGAGTGTGTCACATGTAGCAGCTATACCTGGAGAGCAGCAAGAGTAACCATCACTTGCATAGAGCTTCACATGACTTTTCCAACATATCGCAACAGTTTTCCCTCTTTTTAACACGCTAGCTGACATTTAGCTGACACTGTGGGTTTAATCATGTGCATCCTATGAAGGTAGAGATTGAAATAGGACATTATTTCCTGCAATGTATGTATACAATAAACCCAAGATGAGAGGTCCTAAAGCTTTCAATATCCTGAGTTGGCAATATAATCTTGGCTGAGGGATGTAAAAGACACGTAAAAGACAAATGAAGCAGTTACCTTGTTCCAGGTTATTATAGGAAGTGGGTCACCCTGAGAGCTACAGGGAATCTGAACATCAGTGCCAACTTCTACAGTCATGTCATTTGGCACAGTGGCAAACACAGGAGTAACTGAAACCAAAAGATGACAACGTATAGCAGTCAGGTGATTTTATCTGAGTTAGGATCCCTTGTGAGCACAGAACATATATATCAAACTAATGACCTCTTAAAGACCTAAACAACAAATGTGGCTCTATTTTTATTCAGTCCCAGTAAGCGTGTTGATTTTCCACTTTACAGGTAACTCTGTTCTTTGGTTGTTGTGCTGTTGGTTTTATTTCCTTAGCACTGAGAAGCCTTCTCAAATTTGTTGGTGTTTGGGTTGTCTAACAAAGTGTGGCTTCAATAGTTATGGGAAAGGGAGAAAATGCAATAGTTTTGATTAAAAGGAAACCAGGCCCATATACTTATGGTTGAAAGTGTACCAGAACGGGCTTTCTGCAATTTAAATCTTTATAGAGATCAGGTTTCTGGATATGGGATCCCATACCTGTATCACTGAAATCCTGTAAAAACCTCACTGTATTTGCTCCACCAATACCACTTCCTAAAGAACAAACTAGTATATTTGCTTTCCTGGGACATTTACTGCATAGCTAACTTACTTTGAAGTCAACAAAAATTAAGATTGTTAGCCATTCTGCCATCATTTGTGTACAATATAGTTATGCAAGACAACCTTTCTGATTGCATTCCATTTTCCTTGTTTAGTTAGCAAGGTGGTTGGAGAACTTTGGAACATGTTTTTCAAACTGATTTATACCCATAAAGGAGTCTTTAAATCTCCCATACAGAACTGCATAATATACGAAGGAAAGAATAAAATAACTGTGGAATTTGCTTACCTCTCGTCTGCACAATGAGTTGGGCTGCAGTGCTTTTAGAACCGACTATATTTACTGCCTGGCATTCATACTGGCCTTGGTCATGTAAAGCAACCCGGAGAATTCGCAGTGTCCCACTAGATAAAACCTGATGCCTTCTATCCACAGAAAGCTGGTTTCCTAGAAAGAATCCAATACCCATGCAACGATATTCAGTTGTAGATATAAACTTTCCGAACTACACAGTAAATTGGAACATAGATACTTTGATGGATTCTAAGGGTTATGGCTGTTATCGCTCCAAATACTAGTGAATGAAAAGCACCTTAACTGGATGGGCATGGAAACTTGACAACTGGACCTTAGGGAACACCTATTATTCAGAACGGCAAAAAATTGATCTATGTCACAGAAATTGCATGCAGTGATATCAGACTTACCTCCCTTAGTCCAGGCGATCACCGGCTTTGGATTACCTTGCGCTTCACAATGAAAATCGACTGTGTGACCCTCAAACACATTCCGGTCTTGTGGCACAACTGTAAACTGTGGCACAGCTGGAGAAATGGAGTTATATATGTTTAACATAGGTAGCATAGCAAAAAAAAGATGCAGAATGTTACTGAATGCACATTCAATATTACAGATCTGGTTAAAATGTGTAACTGAGTGAATTGAAGAGCTTTCTACTTGTATCTTTAGATTATAATGAGATATAAACTATATGTTATAAATACATTGTCTTTGGGGTTCTCAAATCCATCAATTAACAAAATTCTGGATTTATTGTGAGGCTTTAAAAGGGCCAATGTAGGGTATTACTGGCATGGATTTCTCTAAGCTTTGAACACAATTGTTCCACCTGTTCTGCCTAACATTTCTTTGAGGCATGAATAATCTAAAACATTATTGTAGGGCTGGTATGGTATCCTGTGGTGCAGGGGTCAAACCAAAGGTCTGTCTGACCAATATCCACAAGAATCAGTCAAATATCTATCAAATGTAGCATTTGCCCCTATTATAATATAATTATTAGCCATGGGGTCAACTTTTATTAGCATTAATTGGTCCAAAATGCCGGTTAGGCAAGGATATGCTTGTTTGGCAACCATGTGTGAATCTATTTGTGTATGGACAGACCAAATACAGTTAAATTGCTTGCTATGGCTAACCGTACATATGAAAATAAAATCCTCTATGTGATGGTTTAAATGTGTGGCCCCACATTGTAAAAATGGCAGGATAAACAGGATATAATTGGTGCTATAGAATGGCCAAAATGTGTGGCAAATGAATGCTTAAATGCACAGGAGAAGAATAGGTTCTGTGAATATGTGTGACAGAATGATAAACATCCATGGTATACATGAAGGACACAATGGTGACATGTATGAAAATAAGTGATAAGAAGTTGCTGGATAGAACGGTGAAAATATGTGGGAAGTAATTATGAGTGCATCTAGAATGGAAAGGATAGTAATCATAATGAAAGAGCAATGTTAAAAATATATGGCATAGAATAATGAAGGGTAGGATGAGAATATCAAAGAAAAAAATGTAAGAATGTAAGACAGAAGCATGGGTGAATGCATGAGATATAATAATGAAAATGTATGGGATGGACTGAGGAGACTGTGTGGGATAGGACTATGAGAATGCATGGCCTATAATGGTAACAATTAGAAGTGTTTGAATGCATGGCACACAGACAGGGAGCATCCTAACCCATCAGGGAAGCCTATTACTATTATAAAGGGACCATACATAATAACATCTGAATTATCCCCTTACCTTGGACTATAATATAGGCAGTAGAGTGAATTGTTTCTACAGAGTTTGTTGCAAAACACGTGTATTCTCCAGCATCATCCTGATTAACATTCTGAATATAAAGTCCTCCTGATGGAGTAATGTTTATGCGGGGGTCACTTGGTAGCGGGGTTCGGTCACCTCTAGTCCATGTGACCCGTGGATGTGGTTGTCCTGTGGCACTGCATTCTAATGTTACACTTTCACCGACAAGCACTTCTGTGTTTTGAGGCTGAATTACAAAAGTGGGTGTTGCTGTTACAAATTAAAAAAAAAAAAGAGAGTGGAAATAGAGGCATTATTGAAAAAAACAAAAACTGAATTTATCACAGGAAAAGATGATTTATAGGCTGAAAAGAGTCTTCAGCCTAATAATGTATCATGTTTCAAGAGACAGGCGACATACTTTACCTGGAGTTCCATAGTATCTGAGGGTTACTTCATGTGTTTTCACTTCTCCAGCTACATTTTTTGCCATACACTGATAAATTCCCTGGTCAGTCTCCTTGGTGTTTTGGATCATCAATGTTCCATCATTCAGGAGGTTCAGCCTAGAGTCATCTTTCATGCTGAGCTCATTGCTGTGTAAATAAAAAACATGTAAACTTATGATTTCCAAGCATTACTAAGAGAAACTAAAGTTTACACAGTGGGACTATACAATCAACAAAAAAGTGTTCTCCTTAAACAGGTAATTGTCTCCTAAGGCTAAAGGCAGATCAAAATTTAAATTTATACGTTTTTCAAATTTAAAAAAAAAAAAAATGGAGTCTCCCATAGACTCCATTATAAACAAATAGTTCTAATTTTTAAAAATGATTCCCTTTTCTCTGTAATAATAAAACAGTACCTTGTACTTGATCCCAACTAAGATATAATTACCCCTTATTGGGGGCAGAACAGCCCTATTGGGTTTATTTAATGGTTAAATGATTCCCTTTTCTCTGTAATAATAAAACAGTACCTGTACTTGATCCCAACTAAGATATAATTACTCCTTATTGGGGGCAGAACAGCCCTATTGGGTTTATTTAATGGTTAAATGATTCCCTTTTCTCTGTAATAATAAAACGGTACCTGTACTTGATCCCAACTAAGATATAATTACCCCTTATTGGGGGCACAACAGCCCTATTGGGTTTATTTCATGTTTAAATGATTCCCTTTTCTCTGTAATAATAAAACAGTACCTGTACTTGATCCCAACTAAGATATAATTACCCCTTATTGGGGGCAGAACAGCCCTATTGGGTTTATTTAATGGTTAAATGATTCCCTTTTCTCTGTAATAATAAAACAGTACCTGTACTTGATCCCAACTAAGATATAATTACCCCTTATTGGGGGCAGAACAGCCCTATTGGGTTTATTTCATGTTTAAATGATTCCCTTTTCTCTGTAATAATAAAACAGTACCTGTACTTGATCCCAACTAAGATATAATTACCCCTTATTGGGGGCAGAACAGCCCTATTGGGTTTATTTCATGTTTAAATGATTCCCTTTTCTCTGTAATAATAAAACAGTACCTGTACTTGATCCCAACTAAGATATAATTAATTCTTATTGGATGCAAAACAAGCCTATTGGGTTTATTCAATATTTAAATGATTTTTAGCAGACTTAAGTTATGGAGATCCAAATTATGGAAAGATCCTTTATCTGGGAAACCCCAGGTTCCAAGCATTCTGGGCAACAGGTCCCAAACCTGTACTATAAAAGGTGGAAAAAGAAACTTGATTGCAATGAAAGACACAGCTCCACTCATTTTTACAAACTGACTGTAGTTGCCATGTTTTTTCAAATATTCAACACACCCGAGTTTGAGGAAATTTGAGATTTAAATAAATCTGTCAGTAAATACAAGGGTTAGACTGTTGAATTATTTGTTCCTTGCTGAATAAAATAGTCTCTTCAGTCTAAAAGGATATTAAATAAGTGAATTTCTGAAAATGTTCTTTTATTAGAAGTTTGAGTGTAATGCTTGGTTTTCCCTTATTGTACATACATGCTCAGAGCAACTGTCAGTAATCCTTCTGCTCTCTTTAAGGTGACAGTTCCCACCTAAACCGTAGGAATTTCTACGAAAGAATCCCACCTATGCTCTCTGGAGGCTAAGCCCTTGGTTGAAATACTTTACCTGCAAAGAGATGTTATAAGGCTAAACTGGATCATGACAAAATCTTTTAGTCCAAAAAACTCAATTTACAATTCATAAAACATGTGAGTCCAAGTGCATTAATGTTCGTATGACTCAATATATTTGGCACTCTATTAGAAAAAACATAACTTTTGGTGTAAAGAACCCAGTTTTGTTGCAAAAGTAATAAAATAATTTTATATATAAAATAAAGTTTACCTTAAATGCTGCTGCTTTTACATTTTTACATAGACAAGCACAGGAAAGTTAACTTAGACGCTTGTAAGTTAACCCTTGCCTCTCGTGCAAGGGGATATGGACTGCAGGGCAGGAACCTAGAAAAAAGTAATTACTGGAAATGCTCCTAAAAAGTATATCTTGGTCTTGAGCCAGGTTATACACCAAGCTCCATAATTTCTTACCAAGGGCCCCATCGGTTCTATAGACCCACCATGGCAGTTATAGCTATAGGAGATCAGAGGAGTCATTTACTGCAAGTAAGTAATTCTGAGCACAATCACCATGTTTTCTTTCCCACAATGATGAGGTCCAGTGTCATTGTGGTTGCTAGGGGGCATTGCCAAAATTAATGGAACTACGTGCACATTGTGTTGCAAATTAGATGCATTTGAGTGACATATGCACTCAATTCTTTAGGTGCAAGCAACTCTAGATTCGGAATGAAAGGCAGTAAGGACTGAGCGGTGCAGAGTGCAACTAAATAAAAGTGCAAAAACTGTATTTTTCTGCAAGTACCTTAAATTTATTGGGTTTTAACAAGCAACTCACTATGGGGTAAAGTGCTGGAGTGTAACTGCGCTCGCAGTCGTAAACGGCCTCTCATAGTACATATTGAAATCTGTCATCTATGTAGCATTATATGATATAAATATAAACACACTAGCACAATAAAATAGTGGTCATTGATAGAATATTAGGATTATCATCTATGGGGAAATTCTTCTCTCGTATAAATGAATAGGCAATGATTTCTAAGTATGTTATAAAGCAGGGTCAAAGGCAAACAGACCAAAATTTAATAGAGGTGTAAAATAATAACTTTGCTGGATGGAAGAAATGTGTCTCTCTGATAAATAGGTAGTATAATATGGACCCGTACAACTCATCTAGCCCATCTAGGCAACTGCCACCGCAGAGCTCAATGAGCAAACGGATAAAGTTTGGGGGTGCTGAGTTCTAGACTTGTCCCTTCAAAATGGGGAGAATTAAAAATGCTAAATTAAGCCTGTCTAAAAAAGGATCAGATGACAAGAACCACTTGCTTTAAACAGTCAGAGAGGCAGCAGCTTTGAGTGAAACATGAAGAATGCACCTATTAAAGCCAACATATTTCTGTGCAGTACCTCAGCATTACATTAGTGGAAATGTCAGTGCCATTAACACAAACAGCAAAGGACAAAGAAAGCAATGTACAAGGACTTGGAAAGGTTTTTACTAACTTTGGCCAAGCCCCGAGGCGTTTTTGTTTTCATGCATGTACCACTAAATGTCATAGGCCAGTTTACTGCTAATCTAGAACATATCTCAAATAATACAATTACACTTTATCATAACCATGAAAATGGAACAATTGTTTAAATAAATGACTGCAAACTAGTCCACTGGCACCAACCTTCCCTCCACCTCAAACCTACTTATTTCGAAGCCAGATGATTTCTGGTTTGGGATTGCCTTCAGCTCGGCATGTGAAATACACAGTGTTCCCAAAGGTAACATCCACATCTTGTGGCTCTGATGTAATCCTTGGCCTCTCTATAATAAAACAATGGTAGATTTACTGCACAGCAACAGAATATGGTACAGCTAAAATTATGGGCGCCGAAAGAACAAGAAAGTAGAAGAAAGTAGTTGAGAAGATAAAATCAGATGTCAAATATTGCCCCTGACCGCAGGAAACCCTGCTTCATACAGCAAGGAACTCAGTAAATTATTTCTGGGGGAATAAAAATAAATAACAGAAGCCTTTCCAAGAGATAACCTTGAGATGGAAGTGATTTCCCCCATTTTACTAAGCCTGGACATTGGTTTGCAATCCTGCAACATTTTAATTATATGGGGCGTGATATGAAGCTCATCAAGACCATGATATTTGGCATATGTATGAATGCTATCATGTTGTATATAAAATGTACAGCCAAACTTCTCAATACTCTGCATGTGTGCATTCTGTCAAGCAAATCAAACATTTTAACATGGATACTTGTGTTGCATATACTCACCACAATTCAGTTCACTTGGTGTGATGGTGGATACCGATCTCCCTTGAAGTCTGCGTGGATATTCGCACGTGGCAGCAGCTTGTGCATTGCCGGATTCAGAATAGATTTTTAGTAGATCTGCCAACCACAAGATCTCACAGTCACAATGAAGAGCGTTTGAATCCAATCGCCTATTGAAAGATAATAGTCACACTGTGATGTTTTGATCAAACTAAAATTAAACATATACTTAGTGATTCAGATGTCAACCCTTCTCTCAGTGCTTCTGCATTGCGCTGTCCAACATCTTTCATGCTTTAAGCCAGTGATTCCCAACCAGTAGCTCGTGAACAACATGTTGCTCACCCCACCCTTATTGCTTCCAGTGGCCTATAGTAGGTGCCAATTTTTAAATTTCAGTTTTGGAAGAGACTAAGGGGCTGATTTACTGATCCACGAACGGTCCGAAGGCGTTTTTTTCCTAATGATCGGTATTTTGCGATTTTTTCGGAAATTGTCGCAACTTTTTCGTAGCCATTACGAATGTTTCGCAAAATGTCGCGACTTTTTCGTAGCGCTTCAACTTGCGTGAAAAGTCGCGACTTTTTCGCAGCTTTCGCGCCGAGTACGAAAGTTTCGGATTCATTCAAGCTTCAGTATGGTGACTTTTCTTGGGCCAGGTTGGAGCTGCAGGGTGCCATTGAGTCCTATGGGAGACTTTCCTTGGGCCAGGTTGGAGCTGCAGAGTGCCATTGAGCCCTATGGGAGACTTTCCTTGGGCCGGGTTGGAGCTGCAGGGTGCCATTGAGTCCTATGGGAGACTTCCAAAATCATGCTAAGTCTGAAAGTTTCGCTTACGAGCGCTCAATACGAAAAAGTCGCGACAAGATACGAGCAAATCGTAATGGCTATGAAAAAGTTACGAAAAAGTCGCAACAATTTACGAAAAGTCGTAACGGCGGCGAAAAATACGAAAAAGTTGCAAAATGTTCGTTTTCCAATTGGAATTTTTCCAATTCGGATTCGGATTCGTGGGTTAGTAAATCAGCCCCATAGTGTAAAAACAAGCAGACCTACTGCAGGCTCACAGTTGTCATGGGGCTGTCAACACAGCAAATCACAGTCATTATTTGGGATCCCCAAAGAACTTTTTCATGCTTGCGCGGCTCACCCCACCTTTTACATGCTTGTGTGGCTCACAAGTAAAAAAGGTTGGGGATCCCTTCTGTAGGCCAACAAAAGCAGATATATATAAGGGTCATAAAATATCTTGGAGGGCTGCATCAACTCATGGGCCTTCAGACAAAATATGCCTTGAACGGACAGTACAGAACTAAGGTTCTAATACGTACAAAGGAGAAGTGAATTAAAGAAAACCATAGAGTGTAGTCACAAAGGGGGTGCTGAATTTATTATACAAAGCTACAGAAGGTTTTAGCATACAAGGGCACTGTTTATGTGAGCTCACATACTGAATGTTTACATCAGAGAGAAATCTGGCACGAATATGTTTAACAATAATAAAGCCCAGTTATTTGCTGAGGAAGAGAGAGCCTGGTCCTGGATACTTTCCAAGCAGCTCTAGACCTACATGTTAAACCCCCCACTGAAGGCCTATATTACATCATTAGGTACAATGAAAACATACTCACAGCCTTTTCATAGATTCCAGCTGACTAAACGTGCCCGGCACCAAGTGAGTTATTCGATTGTTATGCAGAAATCTGTTAGCGATAGAAGAGGGATAGTAATATTACATCACTTGCTATCCAGAATTCCTTAACAAGACTAGGCTACACCAAGCCAAACATGAAACTTACAGTCTTTCCAGCTTGGGTAAGTAATTAAATGATTCTGGTTCTAAGGTCTCAATTTGGTTAAAGTGTAGATACCTGTAAAGGATGGAAAAAAAAAGTGTCTTATTCTTGGCACTCTATTCTGAAGGAATGTTATGCCACAGAAATATTATACTGCCTCGCATCAATTCAGCGGTTATTCTGCTATTTACAGAAAACAGAGGGTTATATATTTTAATATGTAACGGAGATTTTACAAGCAAAAATGTACAAACCTGGGTTATATTTCCTTGCAACAACAGCACCCACGGCCAATATGATTCTAGCTCGATAGAACTCTTCAGCAAGTCCAATCAATATCTAGCCAATAGGTCTGGACTGAGATAATAGTCCCTGGGCATTTCATGTACACAGAGGGTCAAGCAGCCCCCACTGCCCAAATGATAGAGACTGTCTATAGCATCTTACAGCAGCCCCTCTGGCATTTGCCAATACCTACATATTGCCAGACCGGGACTGCTGGCCAAGCCCGAAGTCTCTTATCATTGACCCATGTAGAGGCAGTGTATGTCTACTAGGTTGTAGAATGATGCCAGGGGTGAGGAGGAACAAACATTGAGACAGAATGAGACATTATTTAAAACCTGATATCAGTACAAACAATGCTTTTATCAAGGTCCAAGAAAAAAGTATTTTATCCTCTATCAAAAAATAATAGGTTGGCTGCAAATGTCATCTTTTAGATAAAACACTATAGGGTCAATGTAATAAAAGCCACAATTCCAGGTCTAGTATCCCACACCAAATGTATATTTAATTTCAAATAGCTGAACAACAGATTGACAATCAAGTTCTTATGACTTTTCAATTAATCTGTACTGAGGAGGTTTCCCATTCAGAGTGGCATGGAAATCCAAACAGGGCAGGGTAAATAGCCTTCTATATATCAGGAGATCCTTTTCAGAATTTTCAGTCTGTACTAAAAGCTATATAATTCTGAAGGTACATGGGCCCATAAAAATCTGTTATTAATAATGCTTAAAAAGTAAAGAGGCTATTAAATAATTTCTGTAAACTTTGACATTAAAATCAAATTACTTTTGTACTTTTATTATGCCCAGCTGAAAAGTAAATGGATAAAGCTGACCAGGGATCACGTATTTTAGGATATTCTTTAAAATGCAAGTTATAAAAAGGTTTGTGCTGTAAATTATTGCTATAAGAATGATATCATGGGAATATTTCTATCTTCAGTGTAAGAAAAGATGGCCATGACAATGAAAATGTGAGCAGCAAGTAAATGTAGCTACTCTACAAATACAATATCATTCTGGATATGCATCTTCAGAGCAATTTATAGAAGCAAAATCATGTGAAAACCACATTTAGATGCTGACACCATATCCTACACCTATTTATTGGTTGGAGTGACAGACCACAGCCATATCTACATGCAGCCCACAAGCAAATGAACATAAATAGGCACAGTTACTATGCCAGGAGATGCATACAAAGACAAGAATAGCCATGAAGTTTTATAGAAGTCAGAGACAAAAGGCTTCACCACAAAACAGGAGCAGAAATAATCATTCTACTCTGTCTTCATTTTGTTAATTATATAGTTCACTTGAGCCAGAGTAATAGAAGAATAAACTATGGAATGAAAATTCATGCAGATTTACACATTTTGGAAAAGGATATGTTTAATATCACATGGTGGGATCTATGGAATCCATAAACACTATCCTGACGTTTGGGGAACATTAAGAAATGGACAGAGCTTGCCAGTATGGTCAGCGAGTCCAAAACTCTCATATTTAGCATTGATAGTATCAGGGATCCTGGAGGTAAAGAAATTCTACCTCTTCTGTGTGGATATAAATAGTTAGTTTTATATTAGCAAGAAAGACAGCCATACCAGTCAGTCAGTTAGTTGAAGTTGAGGCACTAGAGAGGAAAGAAGAGAAAGATATTGAAACAAACAGAATGTACAATGTACACACACCGAACCATGGCCATGCTGTTGAAAGATCATACAATCAGTTTCAGTATTCTGAGCATCCTGATATCCATCTACATATAGGCAATGTAGCTCTCCACAAACCTGACAACTCTGCCTGCAGCTCTTTCTTGTGGGGTGGGGGGGATCAGTTGGGGTAGGACTTATTCTTTAGTTCAGTCAGTGAAAAGGTTTCTTGCTTAAAATGCCATCTGATAACAGCAGTGCATCCTGCCTGTCAGAGATGAGCATTGCACTGCACACAGAAATGAGGGGCATGCAAGTAAATGGGTTAGATCTGTTACCATTTCAATAAATGTTGTGCTGTGCAATGCATGCTGTATATAAAAATCACTACTTCTGTTTTTGTTCTTCAGGTGGCAATTCAGTCATTTGCACCTTTACTTATTTGGTGTTAGCCTAATACTAAATACCTACTTAAGGACCTTGTGACCTAAAGATAGGCAACCCCGAAACACCCTATAGGATGATGCTCACCCACTGGGTTCTAAAGCACTGAATGGGAAGTTGGGTGTTAGATTCTAAGTACTGTCTGGTTTTACCCCTTGTTGAGACTCACTGACGTAGTGTAGAAGAGTGAAGAGAAGATTTGTAGTGAATAGACCCTGTTCTAATTTGTTGCATAAAATCATCAGAATAGTAAGAAATCCAAGTCCTGCTCGGGACTCCTCCAGTTACATTGGAAGTAGGAGAAACAATAAGTTAACTGAAAGCTCAGACTCAGGCACAATGCAATGAGATGGCGCTTACACAACAAAATTACAACTAAAAAAAATACATTTTTTGGTTCAAGAATAAAATTTTAAATGGTAGAGTGAATTATTTGTTATGTAAACATTGTAATTTATAAAAATTAAAATTATACCAAAAAAATCACAAAAATATCCCATTAAAGTGAATAATGACATGCTGTTTATAAGTTACATAATACTATAAATGCTGGCACTATTTTTTTTTGTGTTATGCGTGAAAAAAAAGTTTTTCCAGTTATTTTTAATTCTCTTTCATTTAAGAAAATAAGAAATCAAAAAATAAATAAAAATGTCCAAATCCAAAATGGTACCCTGCTCCGTGTATTATCCCAGTCAGTAAGATAAAATGTATAAGAAAAGAGTTGAATCTAGAAAAGGATAAAGATGCAAACATGGAAAGAGAATGAGGCCATGGATATAAAAAAGTATTTAAGTGGTGAAAACACTTAGGGGCTGATTTATCAACATTCAAATTTGAAATTAAATTGAAATTATGGTTTCCAATGCTCAAATGTTTGATATTTATTGAGATCAAAAATTCAAATTCTAAATTAAAACTTCAGCATAGAGTTCATGTAGAAGTCAATGGGAGTTGTCCTAGGAAAAACAAGTTTTTCTAATTTCTCAATTTTTTATTGAAAGTTTGTAGACCCATTAAAAATGACCAGAAATAATATGGCTTTGTTGCATTCAAGTATTTTTATTTTCAAATTTTTTAAATAAATAAGCAAACATTTGAGTTTAGTAAGATTCACAAAGTCAAAACCTGATAAAAAAGCCTTCTTGTAAAGATGAAATAAAAGACAGTAAGGCTGATGCCACACGTGGCGTTTTTATGCTGCGTTTTTTGTAATTCTCTCAGCGGCTGAAAAACGCCCGATATCATCATCCATAGAAATAACTTGAAAAGACTCGAGGCAAACCACACAAAGCGTAAATACGCTAGAAAACGCCTTAGCACGGATTTTTCAAGCGTTGGCTGAAATACGCCAGTATTTGCACAGCAAGCTATTCCTATGTAAACACAAAGGTAGCTGCCAGACCTAGCTGAAATACGCAGCGTTTTTTACTATTTTGCACTATTGGCACCATGGAAACGGGATTTGCTACGTCACCAGTTCTAGGCTGAAAAACGCCATAGTCAGGGGCTGTGTGGCTTGTGCAGCGTTTTTAGGCTGAGAAAAAACGCAGCGTAAAAACGCCGCGTAAAAACGCCACGTGTGGCATCAGCTTTACGTAAACCTTTTTTGCTTTAGGGAAGGAAAGAAACTTGATGAAGTTGAAATATGTATAGAATGCACCATTTTTTTAGACAGACAATGGAACTTCTTTGTGATTATGAAGGGAATGGTTTACATAACCTCACTTCCCAAAAAGTCAGATAAGAAGAATAAATACAGAACTGTGTGCAAATATCTTTGGACCATTTCAAATATGGCAACAATTCTTAAAGTGGCCTCTCTCGCTCTCTCTTTTTTTTCAAAGGGATCCTGGGAACAAATTCCTTAAGACTCCCATTTACATGGGTTTATCCTATAGGCTAAAGCTCACCCACTGGGTTTTTGAAGCAAAAGCCAGGATAATAGCTGATCAGATTCCCTACAGACCAGTTTTTTTTTTTTTTTTTATTGAAGCCCATCAGTGCTTCTGTCACCAAAGTGCAAATGGTGCTCACTCAAAAGGGCCACACGGTGCATAAGGGTGCTTGACTTATCTTCTAAAGAGGCTAAGTCAAAAATCCCAGTTTTGCCCTTGGGTTTTTCTGATCAGCTTCGGTACAGCCAGGGGGGATTTACAAACAAGTCAAAAGGGTTGAGGAGACCGCCTCATACGTATGCAAATAGGTCAAAGGGATTCCTTAAGGCTCCTAGAAAAATCCCATTTGCATGGGTTTATCCTATAGGCTAAAGCTTCAAACTCTTTTGCACACACCACGTGGATTATTTATCCATGGCAAATGTAATAGGATTTCAGAAATATTTCTAGAAACGGACATTTGTCAGCAACATTTGTTTGTCATTATTATTATCATTTATTTATAAAGCGCCAACATATTCTCCAGCGCTGTACAATAGGATGATATTAACCAATAATGTCCAGCCTGCAGTTTTCAAGGAGCAGAGGACGTACAGAACCCATAACTGGTGGTGGTTGGCAAAGGGCAACAACTGGAGGTAAATATGATGATATGAAGGAAACCCTGATGGAACACTAGAGATGGCAAGACAAGTTATAGACAGAAGACAATCTACTGAGTGCTGACACAAGAAAAATAAGTACAGGTATGGGACCTATTTTCCAGAATGCTCGGGGCCTGGAGTTTTCCAGATAAGGGATCTTTCCGTAGTTTGGATCTCAATAACTTAAGTCTGCTAAAAATCATTTAAACATTAAATAAACCCAATGATTTTTGCCATGGTTTTGCCTCCAATAAGGATTCATTATTTCTTAGTTGGCATTAAGTACAAGGTACTGTTTTATTATTACATAGAAAAGGGAAATCATTTTTAAAAATGTGAATTATTTGCTTATAATGGAGTCTACGGGAGATGGACTTTCCGTAATTCAGAACTTTCTGGATAACGGGTTTCCAGATAAGGGATCCCATACCTGTAGTTAGCACACTTCCTAATTATACAGGCATGGAATACAATATAGGGCTGCTGACCGAAAACACATTGGAAAGGTAAAGCAAACAGCTGTGGCAGCGGTGAGATAAGACTGTGATAACTGCACAGGAGACAGTGGGCACTTACAGTTGTTCTAGAGAGGCAAGTCCTTTAAATGCTTGCCTGTCAATGGATTGGATCTCATTCTTGTACAAATAGCTGAAACAAGAAACAATCAGTAATATTAGTATACATACACAAGCAGCATGATGTTGCACATGTGGAATTAAGGAGGCAAACATACAAGTATTTTAAGGAAAGCATAAACTTTTTTTTTTTAGGACTGCATATCAATCGTATTTAAGAATATCCATCTATGCTTGTATTTTTGTATTATGTTTGCTTGTTTAGTAAATAAAAATATTATATATATATCCATATGAATTGACTGAAAGGATGGATCTATACTTTCCTTAAAAAACACACAGACATTAGAGTAGCAGTTTTAAAACTGTCGACCGACAAGGAATGGGGTGAGGAGTGGCAGGCTTCTTAGCTATCAAAATACACACTAGTTCAGTAATGCCTCTATGCACACCTTTGCAGAGGTTCCTTCATATAAATAATAAGTAACAAAAGTAATTGATAATATGCTGATCATCCTTCATTCACGTATTAAAAGTTCAAGGGCCAAGCACTTTCTATAATAAAACCCTGGAGGCCAACTAAGGCCTGAAATATACATTAGAACATTTTATGGACCGTCACATTATGTAACATTTTACAGAATATTACATTATGAACATAGTGTTTACTAAAGGTTACAACAAGAGGGTTGATGGGATTTGTCTTCCAGCCGGCCTGCAATTTGCCAAGATGAATACCACAAAACCTAGCATTATAGAATGGATGGTGCAGGCATGTTGGTACTTCCATGTCAGTGCCATAGATTCTGTGAATCAAGGCACTTAAGAAGCTTAGGGCTCTTAAAGATGACAATAAAGTTCATTTTGATTTAGGTTGGAAAATAAAAAAAAATATCAACACCCCAAAAACAACACTATAACTATTTATAAAAGAAAAAAAGTATACATGTATATAAAATTTAACACGTTAAATGCCAACCGAATTGATAAGTATAATAACATTTACAAAGTTAGTTAGAATCATGCACTTTAACTGGTAAACCATTGTTACAAATAACAATTAAAAGTTGTCTGTATTGACATCTAGCAACCACTGATTAATGACTAGGTAAGAAGCCAAGCAAATGTGTCATTGGGGTGAGTGGCACGGAATTGTTTGTGTTCCCAGTCCTCTGCTTTATCCTTTAGGGCCATAACATACAGGGAGATTCTACCCCGTGTACCCCTGTCCTTAAGCCTGCAGGGTAGCTTAATGGTTAAATTGGGTTACAAAAATAACAACAAAAGTCCATCAAGTGCAACCCCTCCAAATGAACCCCAGTGCACATATATACACATACTTATACAGACCTATCCAAGGTCACACTGGGGCATGAAGGGCCCACCAGGGCTGCTGCCCCGGGGGCCCACCAGCAGTGTCCCCCGCCCGACATCCTCCCCTGAACGCGTGTAAGTGAAATGCGTCAGGGGAGGACACTGGCAGCCGGGGCAGTGGTAAAAGGGATCATGTCTGGGCGGCCCGGGCCCACCGGGTTATTTCCCGGTATCCTGGCGGCCCAGTCCAACCCTGGACCTATCTATACACTCACATATATAAACTGTATAGGAATATCTATATTTAACTAACTGTAGAACTTAAAATCACAATAGCCTTGGATATTATGCTTGTTTATTAAATCTCCCAAACCCCTCTTACGCATTACTAGAATCTGCCATCACAACATCACTAGGAAGGGCATTCCCCAAACTCACTACCCTGACTGTGAAAAAACCCCTACGCTGCTTTCAACTGATAGTTCTGTTCCACTACTGATCACTGATGTTTTCTATGGAAAAGAAGATCCTTCACTATCTGTTAAAACCCCCTCTAACATGCCCCCTAGCAAGCACCTTTTCAAATTCCAAATAAACTAACAAATCCCGAGTGAACATTAAAAGTTGTTTTTTTTATGTCTATCTCTAAAGCAATCTGTTTCTCAGCTCTGCACTTTCTCATATGTGAGATTAAGGGCACTAATGTATAATACTGGCTTGTTGCGCTTGTAAAAATGTTTCCATTTAACCTCCTTTTAACTTGGTCACACACATTTCCCATAAGTGGATACAGGCAACAAGTTCTGAAATTAATCACACACATTCTGCTGGGGGGAAAAGTTTACATATTTTCATGTTTCTCTCTTGTTTTTGTACTAATGGTGCCGATGTTAGATTATGTGGAACATTTGCTTATAACATTCCACAAAGCCTCTGTCACACGCTGTCTTTATCTACTTCAATGTGTGTTTTTAGTAGGGAGACCACATCTGTAATATAAAAGAGCGTGTTATGTCTTGAAGCAGCTAAAGAATAGCTAGGATCTAACTCTAAGGACAAGGCAAACACAACTTCCTTTGGTGTATCCGCAAACTAGACTTAGGGAGAAACAAAAGGGCACTGTAATTATCACAGAGTCATTGTCTTTGTATCAGCAAATCTAGCAGGTCAGAACAAGATTAGGTCTGGGGGGCACAATGTAAAATGAATCAGCAACCCTCTAAATGAAAGGACAAGTCACTACCTATATAATTTATTAGCTGATGAAAAAGACCAAATGTTGTGTCAGCTCCTCAGAGTGCAAATTCTAATGCCAAGATTGTGCATTGTGTGGTCCTACTCTCCTTTTAGTTGAATGGCTCATTATCATGGTTCTAAATCTAGGTTATATATATTCTGCACAGATAAAGACGGGGGTTCTGGTGTCTCAAATTACATCAAATGGAAACTTAGCACTTGTTTTACTTCAATATTGATGCCACGTGATAGAACAACTATACCCAAAGCTTCTCTATGACTTTATGAAACAAAAACTGTGAGAACAAACACTGCATAAAAAATGAGAGGAAGAATACAGTTATTATAACGTGAGATACACAAATAATCTATTCATGCAGCCTAAGGAACTTATTTTCTTTTAACATCAAGTCACATTGGAATAAGCAATATGGCATATGGGGCATTTAGATCAATTGCTTATTTTTCAATGATAGCTACACATTTTGGGTACTTATGGCGATTTTTATTATCTCAGGTAGTCCATGCTGTCTTGACACTGTTAATAAGGTCTTTATGATTAGTAACAATTCAGTAAAAAATTGCTACAAATCTTTTGATGCTTGTCAGCTGGTTGATGCAAGAGGGTTTATTTAACTCTAGCACCACATACTAAGTGGGTTTCTGGCACATACCTAATGTGGCCAACTGAGAAAGCTCAGACATAGTTTACCCCATGCTTCTGTGCAGCAAGTCATAAAACCTATGTTAAACACTAAATACCTAATAAAGATAAGGCCGAAACATATATTGCCAGAGTGTATAGTGCCTAGTCTTTTAAGGAGATGAAGTTGGAATACTATCATTGTGAATAAATGAGTTACAGTGAGTGCTAAGCTCTGGAGAATTGGTGATAGCAGCGTTATTAATGGTAATGGATATGTCATTAGAAGATGAGGGAGAAGACTTCTAAAATATAATTTCTTTCAGTTTTACAGACATAAATCTTTGACATGTTAGAGGTCACTGATGGTTTTATACAAGATGACTCAGACAATTCTTTCTAATAGAAATTAGAAGGGGAGAGGTTAAGAGACAGAATATAAATTTGAGTTATTACAGACCAAAATGAATGTACTATTGTTTCACATAACTCATTTGTTGAACATTAGCTCAGTGAAGACTACAAAAAAAAATGGCAGCTGCATTGCTAAAAAAAAAACAAACAAACTATAAAATTGTATCTGGAAAATACACCATCCTTTGTCCGATTCCTGTGAATCTCCTAGTTTTGACCTCCTGCCTGTTTCCAGACTCCGCTCGCGTGCTGTCTGCCCAGACCTCCCAGACCGTTACTGTCGCTAGCCTCAACCCCTGGCAGGTTTTTGGACTTTTTTTTCACAGAATTGCACCTCTTACTGTTTTTGTTATTTTTCCATTCTTGGTTATTAAATTATTGTTTTCACAAGATCATGGCTTCTGGTCTTAAATGTAACCAATAATGGGTGGGTATACACCAAGTTATCCAGCTAATAGGTTCCTCCCTGCCAGTCACAGATCCGTGGCTATAGGTGGCCATACACGAGCAGATCCGCTCGCTTGGCGATGTCGCCAAGCGAGCGGATCTTCCCCCGATATCCCCACCTACGGGTGGGCGATATCGGGGAGCATTTAGTTAAAAAAAATAATAATCCGATCGTTTGGCCCTGGGGCCAAACGATCGGATTATGTGGGCGGCAATGGGGCAGTCGGATCGGGGACCGCATCAACGAGCCGATGCGGCCCCCGATCCGACCAGATTTTCTAACCTGGCCGATCGAGATCTGGAGATCGATTTCAGGCCAGATATCGGTTGGCCAGGCCGCTCTGTTGTGCCTATACACGGGCCGATTAGCTGCCGATATCGGCAGCTATAGTCAGCCCGTGTATGGGGACCTTTAGCCTGACAGCAGTATACATACAGAACTTATGCTGAAAATATATTCTGCCTATTCTCTGCGCTTTGTTGAGACTGTTTTGTCTTAACAATAAGCAGAATTCATCTATGTAGATGAATTTTCTGTGTAATCTTATAATCAACCTCACCAGAACTCTATAGCAAGCAGCCTCCGTTTCCCAATTTAACCCATGAAATAAAAAAAATACATTTTTGCGAATAAAATTATAACTAATGATAAACTAAAAAATAACTTTACTTCCACCACTGTAAATATACCAAAGCATAACCCATTAACCTATACACAATAAGAGAAACTGGCTGAATAATAAACAGTATAAGAGGCCAACTTTTCAGTGTTGTCATGTCAATTATGCTGTACAGGTATTGGATCTCTTACCCGGAAACACAATATTAAAGGAACAGCAACACCAAAAAATGAAAGAGCTTTAAAGTAATAAAAATATAATGCACTGTTGCCCTGCACTGGTAAAATTGGTGTGTTTGCTACAGTAACACTACTATAATTTATATAATAAGCTGCTGTGTAGCCACGGGGGCAGCCATTCAAGCTGGAAAAAGTAGAAAAGGCACAGGTTACATAGCAGATAACAGATAAGTTCTGTAGAATACAATAGTGTTTTATCTGTTATCTGCTATGTGCCTGTGCCTTTTCTCCTTTGAATGGCTGCCCCCATGGCTACATAGCAGCTTATTTATATAAATGATAGTAGACTTTCTGAAGTAAACACACAACTTTTACCAGTGCAGGGCAGCAGCACATTATATTTTAGTTACTTTTATACACTTTCATTTTTTGGTGTTACTGTTCTATTCTAATTCTATTTTTTAAATGATTCAATTTTTCCTCTGTAATTATTAAAGCAGTACCTTGTACTTGTTCCTAAGGCTTAAAGAGAATTACCCCCCAAATACAGGTATGGCACCCGTTATCCAGAATGCTCAGGACCTGGGTATTCCGGATAAGGGGCCTTTCTGTAATTCGGATCATCTACCTTAAGTCTACAAAAAAAAATATTTAAACAGTAATTAAATCCAATAGGATTGTTTTGGCTCCAAAAAGGATTAATTATATTTTAGTTGGGATCAAGTACAGGTACTGTTTTATTATTACAGAGAAAAGGGAATCATTTAACCATGAAATTAACCCAATAGGGCTGTTCTGCCCCAATAAGGGGTAATTATATCTTAGTTGGGATCAAGTACAGGTACTGTTTTATTATTACAGAGAAAAGGGAATCATTTAACCATTAAATAAACCCAATAGGGCTGTTCTGCCCCAATAAGGGGTAATTATATCTTAGTTGGGATCAAGTACAGGTACTGTTTTATTATTACAGAGAAAAGGGAATCATTTAACCATTAAATAAACCCAATAGGGCTGTTCTGCCCCAATAAGGGGTAATTATATCTTAGTTGGGATCAAGTACAGGTACTGTTTTATTATTACAGAGAAAAGGGAATCATTTAACCATTAAATAAACCCAATAGGGCTGTTCTGCCCCCAATAAGGGGTAATTATATCTTAGTTGGGATCAAGTACAAGGTACTGTTTTATTATTACAGAGAAAAGGGAATCATTTAACCATTAAATAAACCCAATAGGGCTGTTCTGCCCCCAATAAGGGGTAATTATATCTTAGTTGGGATCAAGTACAGGTACTGTTTTATTATTACAGAGAAAAGGGAATCATTTAACCATTAAATAAACCCAATAGGGCTGTTCTGCCCCCAATAAGGGGTAATTATATCTTAGTTGGGATCAAGTACAGGTACTGTTTTATTATTACAGAGAAAAGGGAATCATTTAACCATGAAATAAACCCCATAGGGCTGTTCTGCCCCCAATAAGGGGTAATTATATCTTAGTTGGGATCAAGTACAGGTACTGTTTTATTATTACAGAGAAAAGGGAATCATTTAACCATTAAATAAACCCAATAGGGCTGTTCTGCCCCAATAAGGGGTAATTATATCTTAGTTGGGATCAAGTACAGGTACTGTTTTATTATTACAGAGAAAAAGGAAATCACTTTTAAAAATGTGAATTATTTGCTTATAATGGAGTCTATGGGAGATGGCCTTTCCGTAATTCGGAACTTTCTGGATAATGGGTTTCCGGATAAGGGGTCCGATACCTGTACTTTCCCACCAGCAATAATGTGAATCCCCAGTGGGAAAAAACATATGCAACACTTTGATTTTTTTTTAAAGGTCTCCCAAAGTTTCCTCATGAGGAGTCTTAAGTTCTCCTTTAAATATTTTGTAGTTGACTTAAGGAATAATGATCCAGATCTGGAAAACCTCAAGTCCTAAGCCTTCAGAAGTATAGGGGGTGTGTAGGCAGGTACCTCTCCTGCCTTCCCTCTTGTCCTTGCTGTCTTAAACTCCCATTCTCCCCCACGCGGTGTCACTACACGCGTTCTCTTGTGCAAATGCATGTGGTGGTGCGGGCATTCAATTGCGCACATGGGGGGCGCGAGGTGACTGGCCAGGTTCCCTAGGGCACCCAGCCAACTTGGCTCGACCCTGTTTAAAATAGCAGTCTCGTTCCATATCAGTATTTCTGTGTCTGAAAAGAACATTGGATCAATTCCATGAAAACCAACAGGGAAAACATCTGCAATGGTAGAAAACTCACAAAAAAATCCAAATAAATTCTGTATTTCATTTTTGGGAATGTCAGAAAGATTATTTGGAGAATGTGATTCATTTAATAAATATGCATTATCCATAACATAGATTGCCTCATATTTGATAAAAATACAAAGAATGTAAGGAATTTATGAATGTATAAAAACTTAAAGCAATAAGATAAAATATCAGCCAGCACCAACCTCGATTATAATAAAATGAACCAAACCAAAGATCTCAAGGAGATTCAAACTTACAGATATTTAAGGTTTTCAAGGTCTTTAAATGCTTCACTTGGTATTCTTTTAATTTGGTTGTTGTTTAAAAGCCTGCAAGGCAAAAAAAGAGAATTATTATTTACACACACACATTATATATATATATATATATATATATATATATATATATATATATATATATATATATATATATATATATATTTAACCAATTGTATACTTATTTTCTAAACTGTATTTGGTCATTAAAAACTACTCATGAACTGGTTTCTATGGATAACACCTATCTCAGTAAATTATCCACAATTTATAGAACATTAGAACAAACAGTGGTGGTCAACACAATCAAATAAATGATGAATGTAACTGTATTTTGAATTTATACAGTAACGGTGGAAATGTAATAAAAGTATCAACCTGTAAAATTCTTCATTAAGACTGTTATTGCATAATTTTAATTGCACAATTGTAAGGCATGCTGGAAACTTTTTCAGTAAGAAGTTTTATTACATACACTGTGCCCTGGCACAAACTATAAAAT
Source organism: Xenopus tropicalis (assembly GCF_000004195.4). Taxonomy (NCBI): domain Eukaryota; kingdom Metazoa; phylum Chordata; class Amphibia; order Anura; family Pipidae; genus Xenopus; species Xenopus tropicalis. The sequence goes on from NC_030681.2 coordinate 134,495,558, forward strand.
TTGCAATCTTTCTTTCACTGTTGGAAGTGGTCACTAAACATTTCTGAGTTCACAAAAGCTATTTTAAATTCAAAAGAAAATTTGTTTTTCAATTACCGACTTTTCTTACGTTCCCCTGATTGTGTTAAAGAAACAAGGGGAAGGAGGTCCATGCCCCTGTAGAACTTACAATCTAAGTGGGTGGGCAACCAACAGACACATACAGGAGGATAAGTGCTTCTGTTTACAGTCATTGTCACTCCTTCTTAAGTGCTGTAACTCAGTCAGATTTTATGTGAGTTTACCAAGAGGCAGTTTAGGAGTATATTTGAAGAGACTGAGAGAAGAAGTTCTCTGGAGGAAATCAGGGATGGCATTCCAAATGTAAGGAGCAGCAATGCAGAAGGGTTTAAGGTGCGAAAAAGCAGTGTTTGTGGGTGAAGCAATCAGGTGGTTGGTCTCAGAGGAATGGAGGAGTTGACCAGGAATGTATGGAGATACTAGAGAAAAGATATATTGAAGTGCCAAGGAATGAAGTTCTTTGAAAGACATGAGAAGCAGCTTATACATATTCTTTGTGTTATGAGGATCCATGATAAGGACTTCAGCAGAGGAGGGGCCTGTAATCGCTTGGATGAGAGGAGGAGGCTTCTAGCCGCAGAATATAATACAGACTGTAGCGGGGAGAAATAGGACTTTTGGAGTCCAGTTAGTAGCAGGTGACAATAGTCTAGGCAGGATAGGATGAGAGCATGCATAAGCATGTTAGCTGTTGCTTGTGAAAAATGGGACATATTTTGACAATATTGCAAAGAAAAACAAAATCCATTCTATGAATTTGGTCTGGAAGTGCCATTCTGGACACCTGCAATTTTTTTCACTTGTCTATGATTTTATAGTCATTAGAAACGGACAGGGTGACAGCACATCAGCAATCACAAGCCAGGCTCATAATGTAGCAGATCAAGTTGTCACACTTCTCAGCAACAGGGCATATTATTTTTCAAACAATTCTATATAGCAGATTGAAGTTAATCAAGGGCCTCCTATTATTTGTTTTTATAGAAGGTGTGCTAACGTGTTTGAAATCTGGAAATGAAGTGTCATAACGTTGCAAAGTGTGAGATGCTTTTGGTGGCAATGGATTGACCTTTTTGACATACAGGATGTGTCATAAAACAATGGAGCGGGAACACACTATTATTTTTATACAGAACATACTTTTTAATATCCTTTTTAGAGAAGCCTATTATAGCTGCCAAATAAACACTTTTATTAACATGGCCTGCAATGTATCACTTGATCTGTGGCTCATAATGAAATTGGTTACCTACAGGAGAATGCAAATCATATTGCGTGAATGAAATGCAGACAATTGTTTTTGAATCTTTATAAAGGATACACACTCATCTTTACCGTGGCTGGTTCCAAAAGGCCTACCTCTTCCACGCATCACAGCTTAGTGATGTTGATTACGAGAAACTTGGGAATAGTCTGACCCACAACTGACCTTCCATTGTGCTTTCTCAACCTGTGCCAAAGTTGTAACCAGTCATTCTACCGAGATACTCTGGGTATGGGCGTTAAAATCATAAGTCAGGATTTTTGCTAGAAGTTTGACACCCAACATGCCAAAACCTGCAAGTGGATATCCTTAGAGTTTTGTCCTGACCTGCTCCTCACTTCATCTGACAACACACACTTTGGTTGGTATGTTTAAAAAAGAAGGACCCTTGGATGCTGGTAACAGTGGATAGAAAGGTTAACTAAAGAGTTAACTTAACTCTTGCTGGCCATTCACAGATAGGCCTCTTTAAACAAGAGGACCTTTGTCTGATCTGGTCAGCCATGCTGAACATATGGAGGCTGATGGGGATTCGTCAGAAGAGGACTGCATCACTGTGCCAATGTGGTCCAACAAAACACAGGGTAATAACCTGCCGACAGCATAGAGGGCCTGAGCTTTTATCGGTGTGTGTGTATGGCCAACTTATAGCATTATTTCCATGAGGAGATGGGCAGCTACTAGAAATAATTGTAACTGTTCCCCAATGGATCAAACCCTGCTAAAACAAATATAACTTATTTTTAGCCAGCCACAATCAGCTGCTACTTACTTATTCATATAACTTAAGCTTTAGAGTCACAAGTGAATGCTGGTCAGAATGAGGTATCACCGTTTAGATATTATAAGCTTTGCACTCCCAGGGTACAAGCTGGCCACCGAACCAAAACAAGAGCAGTCCAATTGAACTTCAGCTAAGAATCTCCCCCCAGCAGTGTGTTGTAGTTTAGTAACAGCTGGAATGCAGAGGGTGGACTATATTTGAGTGAAGAGAAGTTATATATTCCATTTATTTACAACATACACAGATGACAATAATTAATTCCTCTCTGAATGAGTCAGTTACAGAGGCTTGGGAATTCCCAATGAACCATGTAGCCGAACATAACAAGATCCTTTTTTTTTTGGCTAAACCTCAGTAACACCACTGCTTAAGAAATCTTACATGGTTCTTAATACATACTTACAAAGTGTTAAGGTTCTTTAAGTGTTTAAATGCTCCCGTTTGAATATCCTTAATTCTGTTGAACCGAAGGTCCCTGTGAAGACAAGAGAATAAATGATATGGTTACATGATGGTTTTCTCTATATACTTTTCTCGATAAGCAAGATATAAATCAAGGCTTTACGTGCACAGCACTACCCAGCTGTTAGGGGCTACACTTCATATTAACCTTGCTAACAGCTGGAGAGATTAGTTTACAGAAGAAATCATGCACAAAAATAAATAATTGAAGTCTGTTTTGCAGGCTCAGCTTTTCCTATCTTTGGCTACTTTGCAAATCACTTTTGAAGAGCAGTTGCCAAACTGTGGAACTAGCTTCCCTAAGGGGCACTGGGAATGGATCTTTATCTTGCTCTCTAAGATTTTCCTGGAATCATGGCTGAAAAGACTTAACAACGATACATGCATATATCCTAAGCCTTGTTATGAATGGGGGAGTAAAAAAAAAATATCCTGAAAACAAATGCTTAAGACTACTGCTGCACTGCAAAAACATGACTAAAGTTGTCCATACATGCCCAGATTTAGACAGGCAGTTCCCAAATTTGGCCATAATGCCGGATTATCTTGACATGTATGGCAGGCTAAGGGGGTGGTGTTTGGACAGAGCAAGCAAAGCTATGTGTTGGAAATGGTGCACTGGCAAATGAGTTAGTAAACAGTAAACCCAGTTCCTATTCACTTCCTACAGGCCTACTAGATCATTTGAGCCAATAGCCTTGAAAAAATGGGACAATAGAAGGAAATCATCAAATCTATGTGCTAATCAGTTGGATAGTATAGAGCAGGGCTGTCCAACTGAAGGCCTGCTGGCTGCATGTGGACCTCCTAATGATTTCAATGACCTCCAGTCTTTTCCACAGACTTTATTGTATAACATTATCATTTTAATATAATCTGGCTATCAAACATGCTGCATAAGAATTAATCGAGCCTCTACATGTAACAAGTTAGACAACAAAGGCATTGAGTAAAGCCAGCTCATAGATATGTTTACCATAACAGGACATTACAGTACTAGCAGGAAGACAAACTTTTTTTTTTTTTTTAAAGTATTTGTTTACACCAATAATTTTGCTAATTAGATAAAAGTTAATCTGACTACCTCCGAACGCATTATTCAATGACCCTTGTAATGAGTATTGTATAACTACACGGCGGTGCTGTAATGTAATCATAACAAGAATAATTATAAGGTCAAGCTTCTATAACAATAGTCCTTTTTTTATGTTGCAGGCAACTGTCAGACGGCCGTTTCAACAAATCCCCCCACAGGGCTTTTAGATTGGTGTCAAACTGTTCAAAGGCCTCTTCCATGCAATCTGAGAGGTTACACACACAGTTGTGCCTGAAGCACCTGCAGAAACACCTGCACTCCATTAGGCAGCTCCAAACTGAATGAAAAGAGGAAATCATCCTAACAAGGGAGCCGGGCTACAAATACCAACTCGGCACTTGCCCAGCGACAAGAGATCTTTGTGTTTGGAATGCATTCTGGCTGGGGCTGTTAGCTGCAGACTATAGGTGTGAACGATCGGTAATTACTTGTAGGTTGCAAACAATTCACACCCCTTAGCTGAATTGTTCCCAGTCCCATCACCAAAAGGTTCTACATCCTGGCCCCCTCTCTTTTAAAGATTTGTGCTCTGTATGTGCATAGCAGAGGACATTGATCAGGCAGCGGGAAAATTCTTCTATATGCAGGAACATGTTGGAGCATTCATGGAGATATTTGCTAAAGTTTCCATAAGTTAATTTAAGTGATTTGCTGGCTGTTTTACAGCAAGTTCAGATAAACTGAGTACTGCTTCCCGTGATATCTGAGAATGAAATGGGGTACATCTCACAATATGCTGTATAAAAGGATATTTGTGCCTAGTATCAAGTGTGAGGCCTGCAATAACCAAATGTCTATAAATCTAAGCTGGCCAGGGTTCTGTAGTTGCTTTGTGAAATTGCATGTGATTAAACAAGTGTCTTCAAATGGGCTATTCATGCTAGAGAAGACATTTGCGGAAATTACTCAAAATAAAGTATTACATAAATAGGCATTTTTTCAGCGATTTTTTTTTTTTTCAAGTTTTTATTTTTGCATTACAAACTTTTACACATAAAAGGGTATATAGAGAGTGCCTGTGAGGCCAGTCCCAGAACACATAAGCCTACCTCTTAAGTACTTGGTCAGAGGCCTGGAGATAAGAGTTTTTAGATTCTAGAATGTGTAAATGACTTGTGCCTTAGTTACATGATTGTAGAAGACTTGAACTGTATATAATTCCTTTACCCCTCCAGCCAGTGTGATTATTACTAATATTTAGGAAACTGAATAGATACAAAAATGCTTAACAGCAGGTTAACCTGATAAAGGTTGTTAGGGTTGATTCATTAAAGTGCGTCAACACGTGCGCTATTTATAGCATGCGTTAAAAATTTTATTGCGTCTAATTTTTCACGTCTTAACGCACAATTCACTAAAAGTATATTTGCGTTAATTTAGATGCGATGCTGTGTGCATTATTTAAGTCGCGGAGACTATTTTCGTGCGGTATTCGCCACTAATTTACACGTGCACGCTACTTGTCGCGCGCGATAATTAACGCACAACTGATACTTTTCGTGCGCACGCCATATTAGCCATACACACCATTAGGTTAGTAAAACTACTTTTTTTGAAAATGCCCATTTCCCTGCAAACTGGAGGCTGCATCACTCTAGGGCCAACACAGACTTGAATAAATCCCACTGCAAAGTCCTTATTGTGTTGCCAAAAGCTCATGAACTGTACTTTTCTATAATTACCGCCTGCCCCAAGTAGGTGTTCATTTTCGCATAGAGTAATGCGATATTTAGCGCGTCTAAGTGTTTGTGAATCATGCGTTAGTGTTATTTCTGCTCGCTAATTAACGCAAAGCGGTAAAATTAACGCATGCGGTTGAGCGCTAAATAACGCTCGCGATATGCGACTTAATGCATGCGATAATTTTAACGTATATTTTAACGCAAAAAAGCATGCGATATGCGTTATCGCACTTTAGTGAATCAACCCTGTTGTGTTGAATGGCACAATAAATGCATTCCTGCAAGGAATAATGTCCTGCTATTAAGCCTTTTGTTCCTATTCAATTTTCTTCATACTGGTTTTGAGAGTCCAGACGGAGTAAGGTACACTCAATTCAAGAACTTCACCTATATATATCCGCAGAAGGCACTCACGGCATCAGTTCTGCAAAAAAATAGTCCTTTACTCCATATCTACGTGTTTCGATCCCCACAGGATCGTCGTCAGGGTCCTGTGGGGATCGAATGGGTATGGAATAAAGGACTATTTTTTGCAGACCTGATGCCGTGAGTTTTTTTTTTTAGCAATATTTAACCATATGTCTCCAGTGAAATGCAGCTCTCAGTGTTCCTTGGGATTGTAGAGCTGTGCTGACAGACAGAACCAGGGAGCTGCTTTTCTCCAGGACTGAACAGGTTTACAAATCCCTTGCTCACTAAATATTGTCTCCTGCCAGTGATCTGACATTAAGCATTCGCTTACCTCACAAAAAAAAAAAAAAATCACCTTTTTAGTCAAAATTATTAAGTGCCTCATGTCAGATCTCTGACAAGACCTGATATTTAGCCAGTAGGAGACTGTGTTCGGCTGAAAAGAATCCCTCAGAACACAAAACAGTAAGCTCTTTAAGCTCCCTCCTTATCCTTTTAAACTCCAAAGACTATTATATGCATTTATTATATTTAGTATATTTCAATTCCAAAAACCAAATTTTAACTAAGAAAAAATGTAATAGAACGGTTCTTGGCTTTATAATATATAAACAGTAATGGATGCACATTATTAGATTTTGTTATTTTATTGTAATCTGGCCCATGAAATGTTATTTATCACACAAGTGTATAAGTACTTGAAAATGGACATACCTAACCGTGAACCTGACCTACATACCTCTTAGATCACCAACATCAATTATTACAGCAACAACAAAGTCTCTAAGTCAGTGATCCCCAACCAATGGTTTACAAGCAACATGTGGCTCCCCAGTGGTCACAAAGTAGGTGCTTATTATTGAATTTCTGATTGGAGACAAGGTTTGGAGGCATAAAGACCATATGTACTGTCAAACAGAGTCTTCTGTAGTCTGCCAGTAAACATAGGGCTACTAAATAACCAATACCAGCCCTTACCAGTCTGCCCCTAGTAACTTTTTTCATGCCTGCGTTGCTCCTCAACATTTGTTTTATTTTTAAATGTTGTTCATGGGTAAAAGTTTGGGCACCCCTGCTCTAAGTAAACTTCTGATATTGGGATACTGTACAATCCCTAAGGGTAGAGCCCCCAGTACTTACCAGCAACATTCACACTCTTCAATTAGCACTGATAACGGCAAGCCAATGTGCCAACCACCCAGAGTGCTCACATGTCAAAGTAGTAACAAACATACAATGGATAAATCCCACCCTGTTCCCATTATTATTATTATTATTATTATCATCATTTATTTATAAAGCGCCAACATATTCCGCAGCGCTGTACAATAAGTGGGTTACATACAATGGACATACAGAGTAACATATAAAGCAATCAATAATCGATACAAGAGGTGAAGAGAGCCCTTCCCAAAAGAGCTTACAATCTACAAGGAGAAAGGTTGAGACACCCATACCAGCATTTAGTGAAATGTGAAAAAGTGCTGTTTCAACTGCTGTTACAAAATGGTGAAAATATGTTTCTATGTTATGAAAGTACCAAGTTCTCTGTATTTGCTAGTTACTATCAGTGTTTAGTCTGAAAGGCACCATCCGTCATTTTAATGGAACATTTTTTTATACCTCAGGAATTCTATGCATTCCTCCCTACTAGTTAAACAATGTCATGTGATTTTAGTGAGGTTACAATCAGAAAAAGATGGAATGGTTAAAAAGGTCATTACAAAGGCAGGGAAATAGAACAGACTTGTGCAAATCTCTGGGGTGACGGTGCTCTGACTCCCACACTTATGGGGAATGTCTATAAACTGTTTATAAAGTGGGTTATTTTTCTCATTACGTAGTGTAGGCGTTCATATACAAGAACATACTTATTATGTGTTCACAGCTCATTTGTTTTGCTTCTTCTTAATAAGTACAGGATAAACTATTTCGGCTGAAGCACACAGTATAGCAGCTTCCCCTGATAGGAATACACTATGTCCAGAACATAAGTATATAACTTATACATTTGTGGCCCTACAGCATCAGCTACTCTGCCAGATGAATCCTGAAACGTGACTTTTCCTTGTATAGATAATCTACAATGACTCCTTAATTTAAGGTGGCCATATATTGGCCGATTCTAGCTGCTGATATTGCTCCCTTAGACCGATTCGGCAGCTTATCATCCCGTGTATGGGCACTCGGTCATTGTTTGACCGAATTAGCCCAATATTGCCAACCCATAGGTGAGGATGTCGGGAGAAGATCCGCTTGCTTGGCAGGATCTTGGCCACCTTAAGTTTAGCTTCTCAACAGCAGCGCAGAGCACCCTGAGCATGTGCAATGTCACTGACACTCAAAGGATAAACTAACAAGATTAAAGATGAGGAGCTGCTGTAGACCACTTTGGAAGTCTTGATCATTACTGTAATAAGGCTGCTTAACCTCTAAGCTGATCCATATTGTTTTAGGTTTCAGTTCTCCTTTAAAGCCCCTGCTTATTATTGCCGTTTGGTTGTTGTCTCCGGGTTGGATAATATTCAATATTATGTTAGCTTAGATCATATCTTATTCCTATAGGAACAAGAGACTTATCAGTGCAGTTTATCTCTGGTATTTCAGTGATAGGAGAGGTATGGCAGGAATTCTCAGTCAGATATCAAGGCGTATTTACCACAAACATAACAAACCACTCACTAAGGGTGGAAGACTGGGCACAGATGGCATTTAAATCATGAAATGTACTAGTTAACTTGATCAAAGGCTTTTTATACCAATACCCAGCATGCTATGATGCTCTCTATTCTATAGGGGACAGACAAGGTTTAATTATGGAGACTGATGATACAGCATCCATTCCCAGCAAACCAGGTGTAAGAATTTATACTAGCATTCATCTCCTTATGTGCGTTTGTTGTGCAATCATGTTGGCGACATTATGATGTAAATCTTGTGATCAGTGTTTATGCTTGCTCCCACTCCACAGGGCGAAAACACACTCTGTGATTATTAGCCACAACTTTTTAAAAAAAACGTAGTGACTAACCCACGCAGTGACTAACCCACGCAGTGAATCCACGCGGGCGATTAGTCGCAGTGACTTACACTCTGGCGAGAAAATCGGTGCGATAAGTCACCGCGACCGTCTTTTTAAAAGTTTGCGGCAATTAGTTGCTGCGTGTCTTCCCCCTAAAATGACACTATTAACAGGCACTAATTGTTTGGTTATCAAGTTACATTGTGAGCCTGTCCTTTGCCAAAATAATGAGAGGGTTTTGTGAGTCCATCTAACAGACCTACAGCTGTTTTCTCCCTGTGATGCCCCCCCCCCCCTAAAAAAAAATAAAGATGATGAGAACCATGAATACTTTTTCCATCATCAATGTCAACCTAAGCTCTCACTATACTCTTATTTCATTAGAATGTCACTCTTTAAAGGCCCCTATAAGAAATGTTTCTACCCAATAAAGAGTCATGAATAGGGGAGACAACAGGTACAAAATAGAAGACAGCCAGTGAAAGGAATACATTTCTCATATTTAAAGGCTCTTTTTACTTTACAGTACCAGGATCTTACCTGGAGTTTGGATGTTCTCCCTATGTTTGTATGTGGGGCTACACCATTTGTGTACCTTTGCCAGGGCTATAATTTTCAAAAGACAATGATTTTGAACCTTTTAATAGTGATATAAAATAGTTTATTCTTTCACACCAAATACACGGACAGGTTCATTTGACTCTAAAATGAACCATAGTGTGTGTGAATGTAATGGTATCTTAGATTGTAAACTCCACTGAGGCAGGGACAGATATACATGATGTACATTGTCTGTAAGTTCCTGCGTGTAGGGTCTTTTGGGCAGGGCCCTCTAAAGGTGGCCACACACGTAGCAATTTCGATCTTTCCTGCGAACTTTGGTCGCAAGAAAGATCATTCTCACCCTCCACTAACGTTCATGGCTGAATCGTCAGATATGTTAGTAAAATCTATATAAATGCTACGTCCTTCTGCCGATTCAGCCCTGAACGTAGATTTTGCTCGGGCGCCAAATGTTTAACCTGCGTGATCGACGAGTCAACCGATATCCACAGCCTCCACAGGGCGGGTATGGCCAGCTTTACTCTCGTATTGCTGTTTTTTTTGTATGTTGTATATAATCTGTATGTTCAGTATATAAACATTTTTATTGTACAATGCAATGGAATATGTTGTAGCTTAAATAATAAATAATGGATAGTAATATGTCAGTATATAAATAAAGGATAATAATAATAATGGAGCTGCTAAGTTTACCCAGCACTTTAAGTTTCTATGTTGAGTTCTATGCAGTAGAACTTACAGATGGTAAAGCACTGGAGGTCTCACAGCAATCAAATCCAATTCTATGATATGCAACAGAGACGTGAAAAGCATATATTCGATTTAATGAGATAGAATCAGCTTGGCCTATCTGCAAACACTGGTCCCAGATGAAAGAATGCACCAAGCGCAATGTCAAAATGCAACACCCTTGCTCTGTGGGTGATCAACTACTCACTAATAGATAAAAGACAAAACGTGCATATCATTTACTGTGTTTCTTTCAGTTTCTAATTACACGATTATATCACCCCAGGGGTAACAAATAAAAATGCAGGCATGCAATTAGAGAAAAAGGCAGTGCTGCCATCTAAACAGCATGAAGTTCACAGTTGACAAAAAATGACCTCAATCCTTTCAAGATGAGTGACACGCTAGCCCTGTTTTCTCTTTAACTCACCGGGATGCTGATTTGTTAGACTCCCCCAAGTGAACATAAATATTAACCTTTTGCTCTGGGCCTGCGTGCCTTTTCTATAAAAAACGCAACGGCCTGGGGTACTAGGATGCAGAGCAAAGTGCCATCTTTTTTTTAACTCTAAGGTATGCGTTGGGTGGGCTAAGGTGACTAGCTCTATGGAATATTAGGACCACCAAAAGTCTCTAAGCCTTTGAACAAGTGAGTAATAGGATGCCTTTGAGTTAACTTTTAGTATGAGAGTAGTATTCTTTTATTTGTAGGTTTTTTGATCATTTCAATATGTAATGATTATAAGCTCTATGGGGACAGGGACCTCCTTCCTACTGTGTCTCATACAACATGGCACAAAATGTCTGTGTATTTATATTTACTTATTGTATTTATTATAACACTTGTCCTCCCTGTGTGTAATTGTGTATATTGTAAGATTGTACAGCGCTGCTTGTAATTCTTTATAAAGTTATAAATGCATCCATACAATTTTTGTTTATCAGCTCTCTAGTTTGGAGTTTCAACAGCTATCTGGTTGCTAGGGATCAAACTGCCTTAATAACCAGGGAGTGGTTTGAATGAGAGACTGAAAAGGGCCTGAATAGAAAAAGAAGTTATAAAAATAACACTAACAACAGTTTGTTTTTTTTTTGGTGACCCCCATTTAAGAGCTGCAAAGAGTTTGGTGAAGGCAACAATAAATTCAAAAACTATAAAAATAAATATTGAAGATCAATTGAAAATTTGCTTAAAACTAACCATTCTATAACATACTAAAAGTAACCCACCCCCTTAATAAAGGCCCAAATAGTCCTAATTCTAAAGAACATACAGCCAAACTCAAGTCAAAAGCAAGCCCCAAGCGATGCAGATTAAATATTTTGCAGTCCTTACAGTGTCTCCTACATTGATTAAAAGGGAAGGGAGGAATGTTTCCTATAGTTAGACATGAGCAGACAAATTACTTAGACATTCTGTTGCTGCATAGCCAGTCATGAGGTCACTGTTATTGAATGGCCAAAAGCCAGCGAAAACGATGCATTTCCTGTTGAACATTTACATTTTTATGAGAACTTGGGTAAAATTACTGCAATCATTTAACAATTTCCAGGCTGACACTGCTCTAGGATTACACCACATATACCTTCATTTACTTGTGGAATAACCTGGAAACAATGCTCTCCAATAAACAAATACTGTGTCTACTATATACAAATTCACAGGAACATATGCTACACAAACGTTACAAACTATATTTAACACATCACTACAGAAAAGATTAAAATCTTGGAAATCATTTAAAGATAACGCATCAAATTACACAAACCATTTTAATAATAACTGCCATGTGTTCAATTGTATTTAAAAATGAAACAAACTGCCAGAATTATAAAGTAAAGGATATGGGATCTTTTATCCAGAATACTCGCCACCTGGGGTTTTCCAGATAAAGGACCTTTATGTAATTTGGATCTTCCATACCTTAACTCTACTAAAAAATCATTTAAACATTGATTAAACCCAAAAGGATTGTTTTGCCTCTGATAAGAATTCATTATATCTTAGTTGGGATCTAGTACAAGCTGCTGTTTTATTATTACAAATCTGAGATATTTGATTGAAACAGGGTCAGTTCTTTATGTAATTCAGGGCTTGGATTATGGGTCTCTGGATAATGGATCCCATACCTGTCCCTTAATAGGGTGCTGGGTAACAACAGGCCAGCAGCAATGCTTCAATTTACCTCTATATAGATTTTACAAATAGGGGCCCATTTATTAGGCTGTGTAAAATGAAATTCGGCCAGAAAAAAAAAAACCCAGTGTAAAAACCTGTAATATAAATTGAGGTGTTCAGAGTCCAAACGCCAGATTTTACACCATTTTATGTAAGTTCCGGCGGAATAAAAAAAATGCATAAAAAAGTACGCCGATTTTACGCCTGCTGATGTGAGGTGCATTTTACACTACATAATAAATCTGCCCCATAGTGTACAGTAGGTCACTGCCCCTTTAAGATACATCAGTGCATCACCAAAGCCTAACATACATACAGACAGTGTAAGCAGATAAAAAGGCCATAAGGAAAGGAATAAAATGAGAAACAGACAATATCCCAGGCCAAAAGAGGCACTTAGATTTGCCAACAGTAAGGCTGTTCTTACGTTCATCACTGAATCAAAGCTTCCACAAGTGCCAAGGAGACTGTCCTTCCTGCATCTGTTTTATTCGTACTAAGGGCGATCGCAACTCAAAGCATTAAGTATCAGCATAATGGAAACCGAGCATGAAAACTCACACGTCAAAAAAATGGAAGTCAGTATTCCCCTGGCTTTGTTTTAACTCGATCCAAAATTGCTGGGAGGAAAAAAATCACTAAAATATAGGCTGTGCATTGAAATATCAATTGCAAATTGATTTGAGGAATCTGCACATCTACAGTCACTTCATGACAAGACATGACAGTCAGACAGCAGGTCCGAGTGGGTAAAAATGCATGTTTTTACATTTTTTGTGTTTAAGGGGGGGGGGGGGGGGTTGCCTACAAACATACAGTGTTAAAAAAAACCTGTGGGTTCAGTTTGGGTCATATATATAAAAATGGCATTCCTAGACAAACCTTTCCTTGGAAAATTATGGCTTCCATTGTCACTGGTGCTGGCAGCTGCTATATTGTATATCCCTAAAAACATCAGCAATAACTTCAAACTTCAAAAACCTTGCATAAAAATACTCTGTCTGCAGCACTGCACCTTCGGGGTAGATGATTTCATAAAATATTTCTCAGCAGAAGATTATTTAAAAGGTACTGTATCTCACAAGCACTGGACACATCCCAAGCCACAGTGAAAAACACAAAACCAACACATCCAACCAGAAATGAAGGAAACACAGAACCTGAACACAAGTACAGCCAGTTACATTTTCTTTTAATGTTTTCCTTGGAAACCAGAGAGTCGGCTAAAAAACGTGTCAGCTGGCCGCCCAAAGCAGTTTCTCTCCCTATACGTTGAACAAGTGCCTGTGTCTGAGCAGCTTTTGACTACTACATGCATTTTCTCCTTCGTTCCCTAATGTAAATGGCATATTTCTGCTCCTTTCATAAGGTAGAAAATCACTTTTACATCCCCCTCACTACACATTCTCACAAAAACATCCCTATAGCTTGGAAAAGAAAGGAGAAACATTCCTGGAAAATCTGAGTACTGAGCATTCCTCGGAACAGCTGGGCATTTCATTTTCACAGCTTGGACAGGCCTTTTATTTAATTCAGTTGTTGTACACATTGGGGCACATTTATCAATGTACGATTGGGTCTGAATGGGAAAAATTTGTATTTTTTCTAATTTATAGAACTTTGCATATTTTCCACAATATTTTCGTTAATTTTTTGCGACTTTTTCGTGATTTGCGTCAATTTGTGCGACAAAATAGTATTTGTCGTAGCGACTATGAAAGTTTCAGAATTCATTCAAGCTTCGGTATCGTGACTTTTAGCCAGGGTGGCGCTGCAGAGTATCATTGAGCCCTATGGGAAGCTTTCAAAAGCATGCATTGAAGGTTCAAAGTCAGAGAGGTTTTCGCGCCATTTACGATTGTCCGGATACGAAAATTTTGTAACTTTCGGATCGTACCATGATATTTTCGTACGATGACGATACGAATTTTCGCTCAATTAATGCACATCCGAAATTATTTACTCTGATTTTGGCCAATTGTATTTTTAATTAATTGAAATTAGGACTTTCCCCTTTAGTGTTCATTAGATGTATTAGATATTAAATGCCTAAGGTAAGCTTAACCTTGCACTGCATCCCACTAGCAGACAAAATCCCTGCCTTAATCAGTTCATACATGTTGTGTGATTTTTACATTTCCCTTCTTGGCAGCTTATGAAAACAAGTGTCTGAGCAGTATTCCTTGCACTGCTTAGAATGTTCAAGCAATGTGGGAAAACAATTGAAAAAATCTGACATCCATACTTTTTTTTTTTTCAACATTAGGCAGAAGCTCTTTTTATCCAAGCAGCCCACAGGGCTGTTTGTTCTTGCCGCCCCCATTGCTGGCATTCGCTCTGGCTAGAAAGAACAGTGTGCTCAGAGTGGGTCATCATCAGTCTCCCGAGGCAGGAGTGAGTTGATGGAGGAGTGGGACAGCAAGGTGTGGGCAGCGTTGGGAAGCAATGAACGTCTTACTAAGCAGAGGACAATAATACAACTCCAACTTATAAAGGACTTTGGAAAAAATGACTTGGGGAGGGGGGCATGAGCCCTTCTGTCTGCCTGCTAGCAGTAGGGTTGCCACTTATTTTTTTTATTACTGGCCTAGGTTGCAGGGGCGGGCAGTGACATTACTTGAGGGCAAAGAAATGGGGAAGGCTCCAGTACCAGCCCTAGCAAGGAATTAGCGGACTAGGCCGGTCGAAAAACAGCTGGGTGGCAACCCAACCAAGCAGTGGGGTAACGATTGGATATAGGCAGAACCAAAAACTTTAATGTATGGACTACTGCCAGAAGAAGAATCATATCTGTCAGAATACAGACACTTAAAAAGTAAAGCTGGCCTTACATGGGCCAATTAGCTGCTGAATCAGCCCACCAGTCCAATAGGCAATATACTGGCCTGTGTATAGTGTCTGCCCAACAACCAACTTTAAATATATCTATCCAAAAAAAAAAAAAAGTGCAGATATCCATTGGTCATCATTCTTGATGCTGTCCTCTCCTTTAGGTTTATAGAAGCCTACACAATGATCAGATTGTTGGCCCCGGGCCCATGTGAAAGTAGTTTCATAGAGACTTTTACAAGATGGCTACATTAGGCTTTCTGTTAATGTATTTTTCTGCTCTTTGCCTGCAAAAAATTAGGTGGGTGCAATGTACAATGTGGCCTTGTGCTTAATGCATACAATAGCAGGTGTAATTTAAAGGGCACACATGTGGTTCAGTGCACTGTACCTTACACAGTAAAAGCAGAATGGACAAAAGGACACAAGGTACAAATAAAACAGACGCATTTTCATGCACACAAGTTGCGAGTGATTTTGTTGTGCCCACTAATACTAATGAGCCCATGTGCACATTGCTATAGACATACTTGCTTTATACTCACATAATAAATGGATAAATAGATATTTTGCCAGGGATTTTCACCATGGGCCTCTTCCAAATAATTCCCAATATGCAGTTATTATACTTCCCCCACTTTCAAGTTTAAAAGGGTACAAAATGGCATTGCATTCATTAATTCAAACTAAATAATCAGGGTTTATAAGGGCTTAGTTTTCCCTTTAACGACACTGCTCCATAGGACTGCAGTTTACACAGCTCTAGAATATTGTTTAGACTGGATGTTACACTTTACTAACCTTTACATCCTCTGTGCTGCCTAAAACCTGATTGCAGATATCAAATTCTATCAAAACTTTGTTTGGTCTGAGATTACGTTATCCTGGTTAGTTTTCAATCAAGGACAAAACTGTAGATTTAGGATTTCTCATATGGAACCATTTAGTTGTACAAAAAGACATAATTAAAAAAAAAAAAATACCCTCCATAGGCTGAAAGCAATATCCCACCAGCCAATGCCCATATGGCAAACAATTATTTATGATGCGACATGGTCAATATAGAAAAAAAAGGGATCAAGAAGACAAGAAGTTAGTGTGTTCCAACTAAAATCATCTGGGCATGGAGGTAATTTAGTGCAGTACTGCACAAACCTTAAACCTGTAACCTATTACATGGGGGAAAACTGTATTTTAGAACCCGCCAAAAAACACAAACAAAAATATTGAGCTAGGTGGGTACTGGATGTTATACTTCAATGAAAAAGCCACAGGTTGCACAACCTTTCGAAAAGGCTATTATCCCACTGCTACTATACCTGCTACAGTCCCTTCCCAGAGGCTATTATCCCCCCTCTGCTACTATAGGCACCATCTCTCCCTACTATTTGCTATCCCAAAGCCACAGTCCCTTCCCAGAGGCTATTATCCCCCCACTGCTACTATAGGCACCATCTCTCCCGACTATACCTGCTATCCCACAGCCCCAGTCCCTTCCCAGAGGCTATTATCCCCACTGCCACTATAGGAACCATCTCTCCCTACTATACCTGCTATCCCACACTCCCAGTCCCTTCCCAGAGGCTATTATCCCCACTGCCACTATAGGAACCATCTCTCCCTACTATACCTGCTATCCCACAGCCCCAGTCCCTTCCCAGAGGCTATAATCCCACTGCTACTATAGGCACCATCTCTCCCGACTATACCTGCTATCCCACAGCCAGAGTCCCTTCCCAGAGGCTATTATCCCCCCACTGCTACTATAGGCACCATCTATCCCTACTATACCTGCTATCCCACAGCCCCAGTCCCTTCCCAGAGGCTATTATCCCCCCACTGCTACTATAGGCACCATCTCTCCCTACTATACCTGCTATCCCACAGCCCCAGTCCCTTCCCAGAGGCTATCATCCCACTGCTACTATAGGCACCATCTCTCCCTACTATACCTGCTATCCCACAGCCCCAGTCCCTTCCCAGAGGCTATTATCCCCCCACTGCTACTATAGGCACCATCTCTCCCTACTATACCTGCTATCCCACAGTCACAGTCCCTTCCCAGAGGCTATTATACCACTGCTACTATAGGCACCATCTCTCCCTACTAGGGTTGCTACCTCTGCCGGCTTTCTTAGCTGGGGAGGGGGTGGGGTGATGTCACAGGGAGTGGGGTGACATCACAGGGGGCAGGGAGGAGGCAGGACCATGATGTTGCAGGGCACGGAAGAGGTGGACATCATGGGGGTGGGTCTATGACACAGCAATCGTCAATTGGCCAATCACCAAGTCAATGTTACCAAGTCCTGCCTGGTTTTCCTAATTTGGGAGGTTGGGAAGTTCTGTCCTGCCTCTTCTGTGCCCCCTGCAACGTCACAATGTCACCTCGTCACACAACCAGCTTCAGTTGATTCAACCATTTGGCCTACAGTCCAATGACTGAAATGTGTTGAGTGTGTTGAGAAAGGACTGCCTCTAAAGGTTGAGACAGCCTCTCCTTAATAGGATCACATAATAGGCTACTAAGCTACTAAGATTGGCCTATGTATGGTATACATTCCTTTCATATTTTGAGTACACAAATACAAAGATAAATAATGCAAAAATTATAAGTGCTGCTTTAAGCCACTGTGGGTGAGATCCATAAAAACAGGCGGAAAGCAGGAGCAGCTTACACAAGAAAGAGAAGGATAAAATCTGCTTTTCAAATAGCCAACCAGCTTACCACAGATGGAAAACTGTGAATGAAAGGTAATACATGGCAGCGCTGGACTAATAAATCAAACGTTTATTAACATACCAGCATATCAAGCATAATAACATGCAAAATCTCACTCTTAAACATTGATTTATTAGTTAGGAGCCAAATCCTCCCATGACAGACTTATACAGAGGTTGGCAGTTGCCTCTACCCAGTAACAATTCAGCTTGTGTGATGGTGTGGAGCTCACACATCAATTTAGCAAGAACTTTACCAGCCTAATAAGCGAGTAAATAAAAGGCATCCACATCCTCCTCTCATTCCTTGCAAAACTAAGCATAGAGGGAGCAGTTAACCAATTCTGTATCCTATAGAGACATTAGAAGCAACCAACCTGTGCCATTAAATGCCGGGGGCATACAGAACTGTTGCACTATGGCTTTCCTTAGGAATCACTGTGCGTCCCTAGGGAAACAGAGAGAACAGTCCATAGCCTTACAATCACCACATTACAATGTATATGGACGTGAATTTTTTTTAGGGGAGCAAGGAAAACTGAAACAAACTAGGGAAAATTTATAATGGAGACATAGCTGGCTGGCAAAGCTCCTTCTGGTCAATGTAGAATATCTTGCGGCAATTCCTAACCTTTTATAGATGCCACATTTTTTTTTAAGTCGTTAGCCCTTTAAAAGGGTTGGTTCACCTTTAAGTTAAAATTGGTATGTTATAGAATGACCAGTTCTAAGCAACTTTTCAATTAGTCCTCAATTGTTTTTTTTAACTAATTGCCTTCTTCTTCTAAATTTTTCCAAATTTCAAATGGGGAGGTCACTGACCCCAGCATTGCTCTGTGAGGCTACAATTTTACTGTTATTTTTTACTACTTATTTTTCTATTTAAGTCCTCTCCTATTCATATATCTGCCTCTTATTCAAACATGGTTTTGAAGATAATTTGCCAAGATAATTTGAACCCTAGCAACCAGATAATTGGGAAAAGCGGGCAGGCAGTTTTGACCCAGACAGCCCTACCAAAAACCGGGCTGTGCCTGTGAAAACAGGACAGGTGGCAACTTTAGTTCTGCAACCAAGCAGCGGTTTGAATAAGAAACTGGAGTATGAATAGGAGTGGGCCTGCACAGAATGATAAGGAATACAAAGAAACTATATTAAGAAAAAATAGCAAGCTCACAGAGCAACAGATTTATAGCTGCCAGGGTCAGTGACCCCCAATTGATCCACAAAGATATTAGAAGCACAAACTTTTCTGTTTTGATCAGAGACCCGTAGTTATTGAACTTCAACTACCACCATCCCACTGGCAAATGAAAGCAATCTAAAGCTGCAGTTTAGTGACTCTAAGAGCACCTCAGTTTAACCTTTTCTCTTTTACATACCCAGTAACATTTATATAAACATACTAATAATAATCACAGCTACAAAGCTCCCCTATACCTATAATGTGTCAAACAAGGACAGCCAGCACTTGAACAATGTTTTTTTTTTTGGAGCCTGTGGTGAATTTGCCAACCCTTTTTTATGTAGTTACATTCTTTTCATTACATTCTGCCCAGTCAGCAAAAGCTAGTGAGACGGCAAATGGAGGAGTGAGAGAGCATTAAGCCCATTAGGCATGAAATGACTAGTCCCCCCCCCCCCACCCCCAAGTCACTAGTCAAGCTAAGAAATTAAAAGTAGGGGGAGGGGACAAACATTCTTTTTTCTGCAAAGTCATTAACTTTTTTAAAAATCTGTTATTTTGCCCAAGAAACATTACTCCTCCAAAGCAGATCTTTTATTAAGCAGGTTTCAAAGGTTTGGCGACTCTTTTAGTGATGGCTCAGTGGCTGTGACTGTATAACCGAGGGGCGGCCAGCGGACACTAACAGCTGCCCCCTGCGGCAGCAACACATTGCTTCAAATGCTTTTGCCACAAGAATTAAAAATAGAAAATAACGGCTATAAAGAGCATATGTAAACGGGGTAAGCTCTATTTAGAGGTTTATTGCTTGTGGAGGAAGGAAACAATGGAATGCCAACCCTGCGGCTTTTCCCATGGTATGGCAGGTTAGCTGACCCACATGTTCAACTCGCTAACCTTTCACCCAGAATCCTTGCAGCCATTCACATGTGTATAGCAAGGGATGGCATTCAGCAGATTATATGGGCAGCTATTACAAGAGCAGTTTTAGTGTATTTCAGTTAAGTTTAAGCTTCATGTTCAAGTTAAGACTGAATGGTTAGTTTTTTTAGCTGTGTATCTGGGCAGTTGTTCCAGGCTAACCATATTTTACAGGTATGGGATCCCTTATCCGGAAACCCAGAGAGTTCAGAATTACAGAAAGGCCGTCTCCCATAGACTCCATTATAAGCAAATAATTCTTATTTTTAAAAATGATTTCCTTTTTCTCTGTAATAATAAAACAGTGCCTTGTACTTGATACCAACTAAGATATAATTACCCCTTACTGGGGGCAGAACAGCCCTATTGGGTTTATTTAATGGTTAAATGATTCCCTTTTCTCTGTAATAATAAAACAGTACCTGTACTTGATCCCAACTAAGATATAATTACCCCTTATTGGGGGCAGAACAGCCCTATTGGGTTTATTTAATGGTTTAATGATTCCCTTTTCTCTGTAATAATAAAACAGTACTTTGTACTTGATCCCAACTAGGGAGGCAAAACAATCCTATTGGAATTATTCAATATTTAATTGATTTTTAGCAGACTTAAGTTATGGAGTTCCAAATTACGGAAAGATCCCTTATCTGGAAAGCCCCAGGTCCAGAACATTCTGGATAACAGGTCCCATACCTTTACTGTGCATTTAATGGTAGCACATGAAAAGGTAATATAATGCGGAAGCATGACCCTTAGTGCTCATTCAGTAAGCACTTGTGAGGTGCAGCTCACTTCTGGAGCTGAGGTTAGTGATGGCATTATTAGCCAACTGCTTTCAGAAATTAATCACCACAGGGAAGTTGCTCACGGTCACCTCAACTTTTAGATATTGTATTATCCTATGGGTTACAGAGCAGTTCAGCTAAAAAAATGGATTTCATTATCCAAACCCACACACACATTCCCTAAACTATGGCAAGTGTGAATTCTATTTAACGCTGATTGTTATTGTTTTACTTCCTGAGTGAGAGATATAATCACTAGTGAGGAAATGGCGCTTAGAGTCTATGGTTGCACAAACAATACTGAGTATCTAAGGAAGAAACTCTCTGCCAGCTGTGCGTCCCACAATGCCATGCCCCCTGCCCACATTTTATTCACCACGGAAAGTCTGACTTGGGACACCCAATTTTACCAGCTGGATTAAACCATATTTGAAACACAAACCATTGGACCAGCATAATGTAAATATGTCATTTTTCCTCAGCAGTGTGACAACAAATATCCCACACAATGTTTTTAGGAAAGACACCCCAACTGGGTGCACATAGCCAGCATGCCAGTATCGCTTTTTTTCTTTAGCTATGGGGATATGGGTAGGATTTTAGGGTTTAATCAGCATTGAGTTGGTATGGCCAGGGACTGAGCTGTTCCTGTAAAGCTCTGCGTACCATATTGGCAGTACAGCATAATGAAAAGGGACAACATACAGGATGGAAAGCAGTTTTTGCACGGTACCCTGTTATTCTGTGGCGCAATAGTTTTTCAGGGAAAATGTTTCCCTTCATGGAATCTAGTTTGGAACCTCAGAAAGTATGCTAATTCCTAACATGCGCTGCAAAAACACAAACATCCAAATAAATCTAACAAATACCAATCCCCATTTCTCTGCTCCACTATAATGTGGCATACTGAGAGAAAAAGCTTTAGGGCTCTGGCACACGGGGAGATTAGTCACCTGCGGCAAAACTCCCTGTTCGCGGGCGAAGGCAACTCGGGGAGATTAGTCGCCCGCGAACAGGGAGTTTTGCCGCGGGCGACTAATCTCCCCGTGTGCCAGAGCCCTTAGAGAAGGACACCCCCCCTTTTGTCTTTAACTGATTGCCATGCCTGCCAGTACCTAAACCATATCTGTGTCTGTCTATAGGAAGCTGTGCCCCACCCCCCCCAAAAAAATGGGACCCATTATCCAGAATGCTCAAGACCTGGGATTTTCTGGATAAGGCATCTTTCTATAAATTGGATCTCCATACTTATAAAATAATTTAAACGTGAATTAACCCCAATAGGATTGTTTTGCATCCAATAACGATTCATTATCTTAGTTGGGATCAGGTACAAGGTACTGTTTTATTATTACAGAGAAAAAGGAAATAATTTCTGAACATTTGAATTATTTGATTAATATTGAGTCTTTGGGAGATTGCTGTAATTCAGAGCTTCCTGGATAATGGGTTTCTGGATAACGGATCCCATACTGTAAGTGGATCTGTGGTTGCAAAAGATGGCTACTGCCACCATGGCAGCACAACGTGCCGGTGCAGGGGGTGGGTAAGGCAACAAAACCACCAATGCCTGGTGAGGTGTCAGTTTGTTAGGCAACCCCACAGTTGGGTTTCATTGGCCTTTAAGAAGAGCTTTAAAAACTTCAGCTGAAGTACATGTTGACAAAGCAGTAGTTGGAACTTTGAAATACCAATATTGTAAAATTAACCGGAACAGATATAGGACTGCCATTTAAGAACCAATAAGGCTATAGGGCTCACAGATGAGCTGTAAGAATACAATGGTGTCAGCATTTAAAGGGACAGTTAAGTCAGTTTACTGTATGGAATATCACAAATACATTTTAAAATTAATTATCCCCCATCATGTTGCCCAGTATGCCAGGTAATGCAATCAATATTCATTCCCCTGTTATGGTTTGAACCTGCAGCAAAAGCATAAAAATGTTGCGTTTAAAAAATTTAGCAGAATAGCACTACTGACACGCAGATGCCCTTGGCACAACCAGGCAGAATAAACCAAAAATGAATTACCTCATTCACTTAGGAGCACCCATAACACAAAGAGATGCCCTTGTAAGGGAAACAGAGTATAGGTATGGGATCCATTATCCAGAAGCCTGTTATTCATAACTTCCTAATTACAGGAAGGTCAACTCCCATTTAAATCAAATAATTCAAAATTTTAAAACATATTTCCTTTTTTCTCTCTAATAATAAAACAGTACCTTGTACTTAATCCCTAATGAAATATTATTAATCCTCATTTGAGGCAAGCAATACTACTGGGTTTATTTAATGTTTATTTTACTATTTTTAGCAGACAAATAATAGCAATCCAAAGACCATAGAGCCCTTATCTGGAAAACCCCAGTTCCCAAGCATTATAACAGGAGAACAGGTCCTATAACTGTACTTTGAAGCCTTATGTTTGCTATATTTGTGTTAGGTATTTCCATAAAGCTCTACACACATATGTTGGATAAGTATGGGCAGGTCCATGACCAATCTGACATCACTCATTATCAATACAAAAACACACCAAGTTTCATCTGTTGGTGGACAGCAGTATCGCTTGTGTGAAATATTTTATGTCTTATTAGAATCAGTTCTATTTTAGGCTTACGGGCTCATTTTTTGTCAGCTACAGTCCATGAGTTGCTTGGGGCTTCTCACAACCAGAAGTTGGTGAGACACCAGGGGAAGTACATGTTTGGTTGATGGAAGGTCTGGACTGAGAGTAAAAAAAAAAGGCTCTGGCATGTCAAGTACAGAGAAGCCCAAACACTCCCACCAGCCCAATAAAATATGACTGTCTACTCTATGGCATCTTACAGCAGCCCCTCTGGCATTTGCCAGAATCCACAGATTGCCAGTCATGGCCTCGTTGATGGCTGCAACTCTATGAGCACCCTTAACAACCGCTTGACCCATTTATACTCCAGTGAGAAACAGTATTCTCTACCAAGACACCCAATATAAAATATGGCTAAAATAGATAAAAACGAACAACTTACATTTTTCATTTGAGACAGTTTAATTTGAGACATTTTTCATTTGAGAAGTTTATTACCCTTAATAAAAAGCAAATTAAGCCATAAAGAATCTTTTCTTTTCAACAAACTATAGAGAGAGAGATGCAACATTCGGCACCACTCGGCTAGTGGTGCCCGCGCCTAATGCCATCCATAAAGTGTCTAACACATATGATTAATGCTTTAGTAGGCACACAATCTGAGCACATTCTCCTCGGTATGTAATTACCATGACATTTGTTACACAAAGGCTGTGGCTAAGAAAAATTTTGGCACAAGCAGAATAAGAGTTAATGGAAGGCTTTTAAACACCCCGTGTTACTGAGCTGCTGTATAATTATTTGATGACACAGCCTCTTTGATAATCATAATGACTGATAATAAGGGCTCATTCTAACATGGGGAAGACTCTAGTTAAGATGATCATAACGTGTACATATCACCTTTACATGGCCAAGGACATTTAAGCTGGCCATAAACGATAAATGATAAAATCTCTGTGTATTGTGTATCTGACAATATCCTTGGGGGACCTACAATGCATTTCCTGGAGGTCACTTTCATACAATTGCTGTCTGACAATTCTTTTATGTTCAGAACATCCTCTGATCTATTATTTTTAGTACTTTATCCTACAATTTCAGTCTGAATGTTATTTTTAGATCATTGCATTTAAATGTACGATTGATATCGGAATAAGAATGTGTATGGCCAGCTTAAGAGATGAAGAGGGACCTTGTGTCCAGCGATGTAACAGGTACACGCAGCCAACCCCCCGCATGAAAACCTTTGGAAGGTCCCAGAGTCCCAAAAAGTTGGGGAGCAACCCAAGCTTGAACAAAAATTCCTAGGAGATGCCCAATAAGGGCTATGATTGGTTATTTCGTAGTTGCATGTGGACTGGCAGACTACTTTACACCTTTAAAACTTGTCTCCAAGTCAGAATATCAAGAATGAGCACCTGCTTTGTGGTCACTGGGAGGGACATCCAAGGGGTTTGTGACCCAACTGGATGGGGATTACTGTCTTACAGGGTTGTCACATTTTTTTGAAAGGTAAAAAATGCCCAGATGACTGGGTAACTCCCACTGACATAATGGAAAACTCAGGGCACTAAGATCTATAGTCTAACCTCTAACGCCCCAGAAAGTCACTAACAAGAACAGAAAATGATATTGGGGGAGGACATCACAGCCTTATTAAGGGGCCACAGCCAGTAATTTGCTTGATTAGACTAAAACCATGTTTGTCATGGAGTAAGTTACTAAACTCTACCCCAGGTTGGTGAGGTCCATGTAGCTTAAATACAAAACACATGAATAATATAAAGTAACATGAACAGTGACATCAGTGCTCAGCCATGCCTACTGAGAGTCCAATTAAGTCCTCCCCAGGGACTCAAGGAACCCCAAGTAAACTGCCACCCACCCCCACCCATGAGGATCCTGTTATGTGTAATGTAAAAATGATGTTGCTTTCTCTTGAATGCACATGAATATAATTCAGGCCACATTACTGAATCTTAATATTGTGATGTAAAGTAAAATGGGTGCAACAGTGCCAGTCAGTGATAACAAGCTGAGAAATGCTATAGAGAGATCAGCAGATATATAGCTTAGCAGTTCACAAACTAGCAAACCGATACAATATGTCTGAAAATGAAACCACCAACATAAAGTATGCAAAAAAACAGATGTCCTTAATTTAAGGTCTGACCAAGTGAGTCAGAGCAAATAATCTACTCTCTAGGGGTTAAAAACCTTTTTTCAGATGGGAAAAGATTAAAATGGAAACTTGGTTTTACAATCCCAAGGAAAAGCCATATAAAAGCCTTACAGAACCCTTGTGTATGACAGAATATGAGTCCTACAACCCTATGTACATCAGTATATACAATGGTACATGGGATCCTTACAGTACCCAAGCCTATGTCTCACATAATATAAAACTTTACAAAACACAATAACAATGTACAACATACAAGAGCTTTAGGCTAAGCCTTACAGTAGCATATTTACAAAATGTATTACAGTGTTACAGTATACATTACACTGTGTATAACACTATACGAGAGCCTTACACTGTGTATAACACTATACGAGAGCCTTACACTGTGTATAACACTATACGAGACCCTTACACTGTGTATAACACTATACGAGAGCCTTACACTGTGTATAACACTATACGAGAGCCTTACACTGTGTATAACGCTATATGAGAGCCTTACACTGTGTATAACACTATACGAGAGCCTTACACTGTGTATAACGCTATATGAGAGCCTTACACTGTGTATAACGCTATATGAGAGCCTTACACTGTGTATAACACTATACGAGAGCCTTACACTGTGTATAACGCTATATGAGAGCCTTACACTGTGTATAACACTATACGAGAGCCTTACACTGTGTATAACGCTATATGAGAGCCTTACACTGTGTATAACACTATACGAGAGCCTTACACTGTGTATAACGCTATATGAGAGCCTTACACTGTGTATAACACTATACGAGAGCCTTACACTGTGTATAACACTATACGAGAGCCTTACACTGTGTATAACACTAAATAATAGCTTTGCAGCACCAAAGCCCATGTAAAACAGTATAGTGTACCTCAGCTTATTTACAACAGTATAGCAAAGCTTTACAATAGAACAGTACATTAGAGCATTACAGTACGTCAGCCTGTGTATACCAGTACCTAAACACATGCATAACACTATACTAAAGCCTTACAGTACCCAAACCAGCAGCAAAATTAGAAGTTAGTTGGCCCCAGAACAAAAACATTTTAGAGTGACCATAAATTAAATAGATTTGTTTAAACATTGCACTGTTTATCAGCTAGTGTTTCATTCAACCCAATTTGCTCTCCTAGATACACCTAAAATCACAGCTGGGGGTAAGTCAATAAGGGTTAGGGTTGAAGTGAAAACCATCACTGATATTTTTGGAACAGTGGCCAAATCACTGACATACAGATATTGAATGTTTTACAGTATTGGAGCATGTTATAGTAGTATGGGAGCATTACAGTTCTAGAGCCTATATATAATCTTACAGTTCTACAGCCTATGTATAATCCGTACATTATGGTTCTAGAGCCTATGTCTAATCTGTGCATTACGGTTCTAGAGCCTATGTCTAATCTGTGCATTACAGTTCTACAGCCTATGTCTAATCTGTGCATTACAGTTCTACAGCCTATGTCTAATATGCGCATTACAGTTCAAGAGGCCATGTCTAATCTGTGCATTACAGTTCTAGAGCCTATGTCTAATCTTACAGTTCTACAGCTTGTGTATAATCTGTACATTACAGTTCTAGAGCCAATGTATAATCTGTGCATTACAGTTCTAGAGCCAATGTATAATCTGTGCATTACAGTTCTAGAGCCAATGTATAATCTGTGCATTACATTTCTAGAGCCAATGTATAATTTGTGCATTACAGTTCTAGAGCCAATGTATAGTCTGTGCACTACAGTTCTAGAGCCTATGTCTAATCTTACAGTTCTACATCTTGTGTATAATCTGTACATTACAGTTCTAGAGCCAATGTATAATCTGTGCATTACAGTTCTAGAGCCAATGTATAATCTGTGCATTACAGTTCTAGAGCCAATGTATAATCTGTGCATTACAGTTCTAGAGTCTATGTATAATTTTACTGTTCAAGAGCCTATGTATATCTGTGCATTACAGTTCTAGACCCTATAAAAGAATAGAAGCATTTCAGAAGCAGAGCCTATATAGGACAGTAGTTAAATGTACGTATTGCAGCTAAGCGCAAGTACTATGTAGAAGCCCTATAGTAACAGCCAAAGCATCCTATAACTACATGCAAGGCTTTCTGTATGTGCGCCTGTAACAGTAATGCAATACAATGTATGAATATAACAGTATACACTATGCCCCGTATATAACAGCATGCAACATTCCCTGTATATCAGTGTATAACAAAGCCAGCGAGTAGATGAGCAAGCGGATGCAGGAATGTAGCGATGCCTTTGCCCCAAGTTTGCGCCCAGGGCAGCAGATAGACTTACAGGATGGTGGTGTGCGGGGGCACGGCGGGCACACTCTCCAGCATGAGGTGCATACAGCGCACAGTGGTGCGGAAACACAGGCAGCGACTGGGGCACGAATGGGAGAGCTGGGGCAGCGCAACCACCAACAGCCCCGCTGTGAGATACAGCCAGGATCCCGCTCCGGCCATCATCATCATCAGCAGCCAGGGGAACTGCGGGGAAGCAGGGAGGGGAGGAAGATATAAAAGGAAAGGGGGTTAATAGAGGATAAAGGGAGGCAGAATGTGCACGTCCTCCCCCTCGCCCACTCAGGCTCCGCTCTGCACACATTCCGGGCTCGGCTTCTTTGGGAAGCTTTCAGAGGATGTGACGCTATTTGCCCTAGACCGACGTGCACTGGTGCCACCTAGCGGCGGTATCGGGAACGGGGGTTTATTAGCGCCTGGTCGGCAGCTTAAAGCCTGTAGGACAAAAAGGTCCTGCCCTCTTTGCACTGTCGGGGTGCGCATAGGAACTGGCGAGCAGAGTAATAGGGGCGAGTGGAAAAGCTTGGAAAGTTCACCCGTTCTAAGCTCAAGAATATCATCGGTTTTTGAGAACAAATCGTTTTTCATAAATAACCAGCCGCAAACCAGTAGCGCATTACCTTGGAGTAAGAAAGCCTCATCCAGCGTTTGCCTTTCTAATATACAATTCGTGCATGGGTTTCCCCCCTGAAGTGTTGGTTCAGCATCTCTTCTGTTTTGCTCAGAAAATTTCGGAGGGGCCACAGTTTGGTCGCCCTAAAATCTATACAAGTTCTGCACACATTGCATGTAAACATTCAGTCTGCTCTGATAATTAGTGCCAAAATGTGCCCATTAATGCTAGGGAACCCTGGAAATACCCCCACCAGGAATGTGGCATTCATTTCAGGTTCCCATACCGGGCTGCAGTAACAGGACTTTGTGCATTGTGGGAAAAAGTTATGTGCTAATAATGTGTTAATTTGTCAGCAAAAGAACTACTAGTCGGCAGCTTAGCAGTATGTTTTTCCATTCTTCCCAATCCTTAGGCTGATGCCACGCGTGGCGTTTTTACACTGCGTAATTTTTAATTCTCTCGGCGGCTGAAAAACGCACGATATCCTCATCCGTAGATATAACTTGAAAAGACTCAAAGCAAACCACACAATGCGTAAATACGCTAGAAAACACCTCACCACGGATTTTTCAAGCGTTTGCCGAAATACGCCAGTATTTGCACAGCAAGCTATTCCTATGTATACACAAAGGCAGCTGCCATACCTAGCGGAAATACGCAGCGTTTTTTACTATTTCGCACTATTAGCACCATGGAAACGGGATTTGCTACGTCACCAGTACTAGGCTGAAAAACACCATAGTCAGGAGCTGTGTGGCTTGTGCTGCGTTTTTAGGCTGAGAAAATACGCAGCGTAAAAACGCCACGTGTGGCATTAGCCTTACATAGCAAAGTGTAATGCAAGGCATCAGGTGGGGTGGTGTAAACACTGCCTCCAATGAGATCAAGCCTAGACTGGAATTTAAAATTAGCATTTCAATTACAAAGAGGCCCAAATAGCCTCACACAGGCCCACTAAATAGAGACAGTCTAGGGCATTTTACAGCAGCCGCTCTGGCATTTGTCAAAACCTACAGCTTGCCAGTCCTTGGCTGAATGTGATCTAGAAACTGAAAATGGGCACAATAGTCTGACACTGGTTTTCATTGTTTGGGGATGGGCTGATACATGGGCTGAATAAACTCTCACCCCAAGCCTTCCAGATTAAACCTGGCTACACACGCACCAATATTGTGTGTATGGTGGATTGATGAGACGATTGATATCACAAAGGCCTTGGATATTGGTCATCTTGTGTCCCTGCATTGTTTAAACCTTTAATCCTCTGTACTGTTTACACCTCTTAGTTCCTGCATTTTTTACTCCTTGCATTGTTTACAAATCAGAATCAGACTGTAAGCGTCTACACTGTTTACCTTATTACACCTTAGAGAGACTGTAGGAGCCAATTCCAGGATTGTGTCACTGTATGTACTGCCTGCCCTATGCTGCCTGTGTGTGCCATACTCTGCCTGCCCTCCTTTACCCTGCCTGTGTGCCATACTCTGTCTGCCCTATGCTGCCTGTGTGTGCCATACTCCACCTGCCGTATGCTGCCTGTGTGTGCCTCACTCTTCCTGCCCTATGCTGCCTGTGTGTGCCATACTCTGCCTTATGCTGCCTGTGGGAGGTGAACCTGGCAGGGGTTTTGTTTGGGAGTTTGTTAGCATTTGGAAATAGTCATTATATGGTCCCTAAGGTGTGTAGTTATATGCTGGGTATTTCTGTGCTATCCACAGGGGAGGCATATGGATTTAAGAGTATGTATTAATATGACATAATAAACTTCTTTCACATATAAATTAATGGTGATATCCCTACAGTGAGCACCAACCATAACCACCATGTAGGCCAGAAAAATGTTGGCCCTCGGTATTACAGAAGTTGGACAGCACTGACCTACCTGATACCTTAGGCTGGTGCTCCAGCAGAAAACCACACAAGTCCGGGGTACATCAGAGCACCAGCCCCGGGTATTAGGTAAGCAATCTTAATCACTGGGGAGGTGTCTAACATTTGGTACCCCAGTGTTTTTAACTTAGAATAAGAATGGAAGCAAATCCCGCCAAAAATGTTCCATATCTAGCGGAAAGCAATCTCAGAACAGTAGAGGCTGTTATATTAGAAAAAGGAGCAGCAAATTCATATTTATACCCTTGGTTTGGGAATGAGTTGTTGAACAGGCAGGGACTGGATCATTTTTGCTGTATAGTATATGGCAAGTAACCTGTGCTATGGCCAAGTACAGTGTGCAAAGCGCAATTTTGAATGTAATTTGGCATTTTTTTTACCCAGAATATTCATTCCCTGGTCCCCTGTTTCACTAGTAATTAAGTATTTATGCAGGTGCATGTATTTACTATCTATGCAAGTAATTTACTATCTATACAAGTGTTTCCAAAAACAGGAGTTTTTAGTTATGATTAGAAAATTGACACAAGTCAGCATACAACATCAAGGTAAACCCCATATGGTGGTCCTAACTGTTGGCACCTCCTGGCACAGTAGCATTTCTGGGTATAAATGTCTCCCGATCTGGGCATTGGTTTCAGCCACAGGGCTTATTCCTCCCCCACCATAAGCTTAGAAGGAGAGGAAGTGTATTGACCAATCCCCCATTTTTTTGTATCCTTATATTGAAAGATTTCCAGAAGAACACGTTAAGCCAATCCCTCAGTATTTAAGACAATGGCAGAGTGGAACTAGTTCTCCTTGACTCCCTATCTTGGTAATGTTGGGAACATAATATGATAACATAGGGGGAGAGGGGCCCCAGGGAATTAAAATTAACCAGATCTTGGCTAAAAGCTAAGAAGGTCTATGGGCACTGCCACATGGGGCGGATTCTTAGCCTGCAGATAAACGCTGCCCGAGAATCTGCCCCTACTCTCCAAAAAGCTTATTGATGTGCCTGCACCTGGAGCAATTGCATAGGCACAGGTGCAGGCACATGGGGCAGATTAGAGTTATTATACCTGCACATCACTAATAAAAAAGTAGGGTTATAAAGGCTATAGTATATCAATTATGCTGATATGTGATCGTAGAGGGAAGTATTTGAGTAGAACTCCCATATAATTTCCTTAGAATGAGTTTGTGGCCAAAATCTTATGTAAGGGCGGTGTGTACCTGTCACAGTTTGTCATGCATTATCACAATTTTCTAAAAGCCCTGACTCCTCTGCTTGATGCTTTCTTTGATATCTATTGGGCTAGGCCAATGATCCCCAACCAATGGCTCAGGAGCAACATGTTACTCACCAACCCCTTTAATGTTGTTTCCAGTGGCCTCAAATAGGTGCCCATTTTTTAAAACTGTGGCTTGGAGACAAGTTTAGGAACCACAGAGAGACAGTTTTACTCCAAGCAGAGCCTCCTGCAGGCCAAGAGTCTACATGGGGCTACCAAATAGCCAATCACAGCCCAAGGAACTTTTTCATGCTCGTGTGGCTCCCCAACACTTTTACATCTACTTGTGACTCATGAGTAAAAAAGGTTGGGGGATCCCTGGGCTGTACTTTACGCACTTATGTTAGGAAAAGTGCCCTTTTCTGTGGTAAATAAGAACATTGCATCCATGCATAAGTCTGCTGCAAAGAGCGATATGCAGAGCTGTGCCATATTGGAGATGCCATCTGCGTATTTATTGAACCCTGCAGCTGCAAAAAACAGTTGCTGAGCCATCAGCCAGATGTTAGCATTCAAAAGATTAATATCTTTAAAATGGCTTAAAATGCAAATAATGAATGTAAATTGCAAAAGGGCTCAGAAGAGCACCCCCCCCAAAAAAAGCAAATTGGATTTAATCCTCCCCTTCCTTTGCCTTACATAGCAGCAGCCCTATTATGTTAATGGTTTCCATTTATTGGCAGATCACATAGGTTCAATACTATGCATGTACAAGCATTTAGCTCCCTAATGTTGTGAAAATATTGTAAAGGGTAATACAGGTATGGGATCCCTTATCCGGAAACCCATTATCCAGAAAGCTCCGAATTACGGAAAGCCCATCTCCCATAGACTCCATTGTAATGAAATAATTCAGAATTTTAAAACTGATTTCCTTTTTCTCTGTAATAATAAAACAGTAACTTGTACTTGATCCCAACTAAGATATAATTACCCCTTATTGGGGCAGAACAGCCCTATTGGGTTTATTTAATGGTTAAATGATTCCCTTTTCTCTGTAATAATAAAACAGTACCTGTACTTGATCCCAACTAAGATATAATTACCCGTTATTGGGGGCAGAACAGCCCTATTGGGTTTAATTAATGGTTAAATGATTCCCTTTTCTCTGTAATAATAAAACAGTACCTGTACTTGATCCCAACTAAGATATAATTACCCCTTATTGGGGGCAGAACAGCCCTATTGGGTTTATTTCATGGTTAAATGATTCCCTTTTCTCAGTAATAATAAAACAGTACCTGTACTTGATCCCAACTAAGATATAATTACCCCTTATTGGGGCAGAACAGTCCTATTGGGTTTATTTAATGGTTAAATGATTCCCTTTTCTCTGTAATAATAAAACAGTACCTGTACTTGATCCCAACTAAGATATAATTACCCGTTATTGGGGGCAGAACAGCCCTATTGGGTTTAATTAATGGTTAAATGATTCCCTTTTCTCTGTAATAATAAAACAGTACCTGTACTTGATCCCAACTAAGATATAATTACCCCTTATTGGGGGCAGAACAGCCCTATTGGGTTTATTTCATGGTTAAATGATTCCCTTTTCTCAGTAATAATAAAACAGTACCTGTACTTGATCCCAACTAAGATATAATTACCCCTTATTGGGGCAGAACAGCCCTATTGGGTTTATTTAATGGTTAAATGATTCCCTTTTCTCTGTAATAATAAAACAGTACCTGTACTTGATCCCAACTAAGATATAATTACCCCTTATTGGGGGCAGAACAGCCCTATTGGGTTTATTTAATGGTTAAATGATTTCTTTTTCTCTGTAATAATAAAACAGTACCTGTACTTGATCCCAACTAAGTTATAATTAATCCTTATTGGAGGCAAAACAATCCTATTGGGTTTAATTAATGTGTTATTGATTGTTTAGTAGACTTAAGGTATGGAGATCCAAATTACGGAAAGACCTCTTATCCGGAGAATTCTGGATAACGGGTCCCATGCCTGTACTATATAAGAGTGTACCAGGGCTATATCTTACTAAGAATGGTATTGATGTTTTAGTATAGAAGTACTGAAATATTTTTTGTGGTTGGTCAATTTGGAAAATATTTAGCGAGAGAAATTTCCTGGCCAAAGGAAAAAAAAAGGCCATTTCTGTAACTCGGATGGAGCTGGAACGTGCAAGTTATTGAGTAGTCACCATTAGACAGTAAGGAAATATAATCATCACCACTAGTGTTTATTAGTATAAGGTCCTGTAAACCCTTAAAATCTATGTGCACATCTGTTTATTAAATCCTTCTCTTGGTGTGTTTATTGCCACGGTTATTTTATAGAATTTAGTGCAGCTTAAGTTTCTGTTTCAGTATGAGTAGCACTAGAGGGTGCTAGAATCCTTTCAATGGACTGTAATGCATCTCATAATATCCTGAATTGTTCCCCCTCGTCGCTGTTCGGAGATACAAGGAGCTTCTCAGATTATGTGTATTTTACAACAGGACATTTACATTATGAACATTGTTTCTTCAAGAAGTTAGTCATGGGCACTGCCAAGTTGTAGACAAGAACAAACAATGCCGGACAATAAGTTGATTTGGTGCAGTTCTGGATTTGATGGTGGGTCACCCCTTGGTCCAGCTATATATGATAAATCATGGGCAAGTGGACAGTTATGATGGAATTCTGGAGACATCCAATAGAACAGGCAAAATCTGACAGCAAGGTAGTTAAGGCCATTAAGTGGTGTGGTTACACACAAACAGAAAGTGTTGGTTTCAGTGCAATTCTCCCACTGCATTGGCATACCAACTTAGTATGTGATATGCAGGTCAGGAAGAACTCAACCCGAGCCCAACCCTAACCTGCAAAACCTTAAACCACACTCAACCCTAACCTACAAAATGTTGCCATTGTAGGACCAGTACCCAACCTGTACTTGCATCTTTCTGCTCTGTACAGTACTTCTGCATGTGCCTTAGGTTCCCAGACAGAAAAAATTTGGGAGCAGAGGAAAAGTGTTCTTCCCCAGTCTGACCAGCACCCTACCTGAACCCACAATGGTCGCCCAAATTTCAACTGTAACACGCCTGACTTAAGGGTCGACCCGCACATCACTATAACAAAGGCTTAATGATATTAGCATTGCTGTACTAGTGGGGACCCCAGCCAATATCAGTTAGGCAAGCTGTTGGTTTATCCACTTACACAGGCTGTTAAGCTGTCTACTTTGTCTGGAGGTGGTAGTAGTAAAGTGATAGTATAATACTATATTGATAACAGTAACACAGGAGATGAGGTTGGAAAATGGCACGCATCTATCAAGTTCAACCTTCTGCCTAAGTGAAACCTGCCTAGCTGATCCAGAAGAAGGCAAAAACCTAAAATCTAAAGCCTATCAAATTTGCTTCAGAGGGGGAAAACATTCCTTTCTGACTCAAAGAGGGCAATAGGAACTGTTCATGGATTAAAGGACATTAACCCTATATTTTCTGACCATGAATATAAGATGGGCACATCGTCCGATCCACACAGCATAATTTATACTGCATATATTCCCTCTGTTTGCCTGCACATTCACATTTTCCTAAAACAAAATCAACTTTCATCCAGTGGTGATTTTCCTTCTCACACATCTAAGCGACACCTATGTCTGCAAACAGCACACATGTGTGCTGTAAAGTTTATGCAATGAAGAATGCAGGCTTACAGAGGCAAAACTTACTTTGATAAAAAATCATGCTTGAGTTGAGCACTATAATGGTTAAGCTGAGCTCAGGAGAGGAGGTTAGAAGAAAAAGCATGTTTCTCCAGCAGAGTGCACAGCTAGAGCTGAGTTTCAATGGAAACCACCATTGCCATTCCTTAATTGGCTGCTAGACTGGAAGGTGTGTTTGGTAACCTGAGTTGAGCAAAATTGAGCATGCTGAGTATGCCAAGAGCCAAAGCAAATTCCTAAGGTAGAGGTCGAAGTGGGTTAGAGCAGGACCTTGTTTGGCCTTGTAGTTGCTGATTGGCATTACTTGTAACAGACAAGTTTATTATCCTTATTAAGTGGCTTGCATATTTTATCAAATGCATAACCTTAATTATCAGCATTGAATCTCATCTACAACTTAGTAGCCCAGACTTTCAGTTTGTCTTGATCCCCCTGCAAAGATGACACTTCATGAGAAAACATTGCTTACAATGCCCTCCACCAAACTAATAAAGCACAAACTCTAGTTTTGACAACCACATTCTGTACACAATCCTTTATCCAGTTTTCTATCCATGTACAAACAGTATTACCAAGATAAACTGACCTTAGGTTACATAGCAAACATTCCCATATGTCCCTTTGAGCTTTGGATTACTTGCCCTCAACTGATTTAAATTTACAAGCCAACAATTTCATCCCTTTTAAATACTGGAATTATGGCCTGGCCACAAATTAATTAAGCTCTGTGAATTTCATTAGGTCTTGGACCCTAGTTCCTATTAATTTATCTTAGACATTTAAGTATCATATCCTATGTGAGCCATATATTGATATACTTAAACAAACATTGGGATTAGTCTTTGCATTTGATGCAATCTGTTCCTCATTTTGTGTTTAGGACTTCTTTAAAACACTTGTAGGGCACGGGCAGTCTTATCCTTTACAAGCCGCAAGCGGGGGAGGATTAAGCCTGTAGAACCAAGCTGTTTTTTTGAAAAATATGACCAGAGGTAAATAGATAGGACCACCATACAGAGTTTACCTAGACGTGGTATGGTGGCTTACCAATCTTATGATCTTAATTTTGTAACTAAAAACCCCTGTTTTTGTAAACACATGCACTAGCATAGATAATTTACTTATGAAACAGGGGACCAGGGAATGTGCATTGATCAATCCCCCTCTCTTTTTTTGTATGCTTGTAGCTACTTGGCCAGATCAGTCGCACTTCCATTGTATTTCTATACTCTATTTAGCCTTGGAATGCTCCCACAACCCTTGTGTATCTAGTATTTGAAGCATCTGTCCTCTCAGACTAGTCATTTTGTGAACATTTTCCTCTTCACTACTGTTGATGTCTTTACATATGGCACAATAATGAATTAATTAAGCCACTATTGAGTTAATGGTTAATTGAAGGTTTGGGTGAGCTTATGCAATTTCAGGCTCATTTCTCCAATGTAGCAGCTTTTTACTATGCAATGTATTATATAATTTAATTGGCTGTAGAATCCCCTCTATCCGGCCACAATGTCTTCACACAGCCTTTAGTTCAGACCTTTCTGCTATAAGTCTTGTTCCTTTTTGTGTTTTTTGATCTGTAGCTAGGTTTTAGATTAAACGTTTCTACTACATGATGCTAACAGCTGGCACTAAGGGAAATAGTTTTTTAGGGTGTTACCTGCTTCAGGAAGTGAAATTATAGAATTTTACATAAAATAGGCTAAAATTGTTTTATTAAGCCTGTCACCCACACATAAAAAGCTGTTTAAAGGGCTAGTGTTGTGATTTTTTTTATGGTGCACTTTTTATTTTAAATTATATATTATTTTTTTTAGCTGTAATATTGGTGTGTAGGCGCATTGTGCCTGAGTCTGAGCTTTCAGAAGGAGCCAGCCCTACACATTAGAACTGCTTTCATGTAACCTATTGTTTCTCCTACATCCATGTAATTGGAGGAGTCCCAAGCTGGACTTGGATTTCCTACTATTGAGTGCTATTCTGATACCTACTCAGAGCTGCTATCTTGCTCCCTCTCCATTGTTCTGCTGATCAACTGCTGGGAGGGGGGATATCACTCCAATTTGCACCTCAGCAGTAAAGTGAGACTGAAGTTTATCAGAGCACAGGTCACATGACTGTGGCACCCTGGAAAATGAAGAATATGGCAAGCCCCATGTGAATTTTCAAAATTAAATATAAAAGAAACGGTTTGTATTTTTGATAAACAGATTTCAATGCAGGATTCTGCTGGAGAAGCTCTATTAACTGATGCATTTGAAAAAAAACATCTTTTTCAACAACGGTATTCCTTTCATAAAAGTCCTTTGCAAATTAAACATGAAACCCAAATCCTTTTTTTTACATCCAAACCTGTTATAAATGTATTTAAAAACCTGAGCTGTCAATCACATATTGCCTACACTGCCTCTCTGCCTGAGGTGCCACTATTCCTCAGGCACAGAGGTGGGGCAGGCAATTACTTCAGTTCAGCACTTCCTAGATATCACTGCACTATTTTCTTCCCATTTCCCTCCTCACAGTCTATAATTTTGTATCCTGTGCATTAGGTCTGGTGCATACACAAGATTTTGGGGTGATACAAACCTTGGCTTAATAACAGTATTCCCAAAATGTGCCATTTCTGTCTGCTTGCTGTGATTGTGAATTCCAAGACTGAAGGAAACAAAATCTAAATAATTAATATAATGTAAGTAAAGTTGCTCAACTAACATGATAGAAAACAATTTGATTTCATAGGATGACAGTTCCCCTTTAAGGCCTGTGTGGTAACAAATGTGATTTTATCCATATGGAGCTACTCATAAAAAAATGTGCTTGCTAATTAATTAGGCATAATATAAAATATATAATTGTTCTATAATCTCCTTGATAACCCAGTCATTACATCAGATGAGATTCAGCATCTTTCAACTGCAATTTATTTGTAAGCAACCTGTCCATATCACTAGTTCACCCTTCTTTAGGATGTTTATCAAATCAAGCCAGTTGATTGATGACACGGGGAGAGTCCAAGAGTAGTCCATGTTCTAGAGCACTGGTTTTCAATTATGGATAACACACTAAGTGATCTGCCATGGAAGGGGCAGGTGAACCAATTAGGCACCCTATACTGTATTCACATTGCTCACCATGCTACTGCACTGGAGGGATAATCAAAGGTGTACCGGCAGGTATTTACCCCATAAGATTTAATACTGTATTTATTACATGCTGTAGAGTAGGTATAAGGCCTCTGTGTCCATACAGGGTTCTGGTTTAGTAACAAAGGCACTTGGAGCATAGAACCTACTGTGGTGTGGCAGCTTTATATAAGGTATCCTGTTAACTAATTAACCACTTTCCCGCCACCTGTGCCAATCAGCCATGTATTTGTTGTATTACGATTTCTCTAATGTTTGAATACTTTTCTGAATTTCATATTAAGTTTATGGAAAAAAATAGAACTGTGAACAGCTCACACTACGTAGGTTAAAGAAGGTAGCCTTTGTCTCTGCAAAATCCATCATTCCACCAATACCTGAATGAGGTGGTGACAACTTTAACCCAATAGTGTAAGGGAAGGCAAAGGTTGTCCAACCAAATGTCCATGAACTCTTTAATCTGTTGTTGTTTGTTTGTTTTAAAATGTATACATTCTTAATTTATAATGCATACATTATATGTTCTTAGGAAAACTTCTTAAAAAAAAATACAGCATTTACCAACAATGTTAACTGTGCTGTTGTGGACCTCTTAAAGGTAATTAATCGTAGAAGCTACTCTACCTTTAAGGGAAAAAAGTAGGAACATAAATTAAGGGCTATGAGTAGGAAACAAGAAACAAATCTATGTCGGTGGTGGGAAATTCATAGACTAATAGATTCATAAACATTTGACACATCATATTATAAAAAGTCCAAATTCCAATGTTGCTATTAGTTTTGAAATGTGAGTATCTCTTTAAACAAAACCAAAATGAGCTTTTATTGGGCAGAATAGATCAACCAGGTTATTTTGCTGTCATCTCAATGTTTCATTTTCTTTGCTATAAGAAGCATGGACATTCTGTAATGTACCACACATGAAGCCAATAGTATATCTGTACTCTGTAAAGCTAGCCTCTTGGGCCCAGTGACCACTTACAAGAAGATTCAGATTAATTTGTAACAAGATAGATCTGCATCTGTTTAATTATGATTAAAAATAAAATAGCTGCACTATGCCATCTGTTAACAAGATTTAAACATTTCCTATAGTATTAGCCACATGAAAGCTGAAGATCAAGCACCAGTAATGCAAAATTCCTTATTTTTGAAGCTAGTGGCAATAATCAAAGTACAAAAAAAATGTGCACAAGCAACCTGACATGGACAGCCATTTGCATTCCTTGAATGCCTTGCACCTTGCCTTGGATACAGCACTGCCTGTATTCAGTACTAGTGCATTTAGATGGGGAGGATGGCAGCAGAATACTGTACCTCCTAACTTTCAAGTCATTAATATGTTTTAATTGTTTGCAAAGTGTAGAGAGCAACTGCTGCACATGTGTCTGGAGCCAATGCCAGAAAAATGTACATAATATGATCTACCCTTTGTATATTAAAGCACAAACCTAATCTTATCGGTGTCAGCCCCATCTGCTACACTAGTACTAATTATATGCATTCTGTATTATGTAATTGTGTTGATCGACCTTATTGGCCTATTCTTAGTAACTATTAGTAACAATTACCTGTCAAAGCACAAAAATAACAACACCTTTATATCTGTCCTTCCTTTTCTGTTGCTTTTAAACAATAGACAGTAAGACTTTAACATGGAGCCTGAGTTATCTTTTGCAGTAATCATACATTCCAGGTAAACGATATACATGAATGAAAAGTAATTGCCTGTAGCTACTGTTTCGATTTTTGGTGTGCTAAAACCAGGGCTGGGCCAAGTACTGTTGACATCCAAGGCAATAGTACTTAGCCTGGTGCCCCACTAGCCTGCCCACCTATGTGCACTTCCCCAAGCAGTCTATACCAACTCTACCCTCCCGGCTGACACTAGTTCACCTTCCTCACTAATTGATCACTTTGAAATCTGGAGGTGAGTTCTCCAAGCCGGTGCCTCCCCTTTATACCCCCAGTTATGGCCCATCCTGAAGGGCGTCAGTGTTCCCAGTTACAACTCAGACCCAATCTGTTGACTTTATTTTGGGAGATGCTACACTGTGGTGCAAATGCAGGACAAAAATGATCACCTATGTACGGTAATAAAATTTGTAATTTTGTCACAAATGCCTTTAGCTTTTTACTTGGTCTCAACTGTGCACATCACAGGGAAAACTTTCCACTTCTGTGTAACTTAAAGGAAAAGGAAAGGTAAAAACTAAGTAAGCTTTATTACAAAGGTCTAAGTAAATACAGCTATAAGAACTCACAGAAAACCTGCACTGAATCCTCTATCAAAAGAAACACAGGATTTCTTGTCTCATTTTTTGTAAACACGTTCTTCAGTATCTGACTTCCTCTCTTGGAAAAAGCCTTCATTCCCAGGGTCTGCGCTGCTCTCTCCTCTCTCACCTATCCTGCTCACCCCTCCCATAAGAATTTATAAAACTCACTCCCCCTCCCTTAGGAATGTGTAATGTGAGCTACCAATTGTTAGAGCTACAGCAGAAAGCTATGAAGACCAAGCTAAAATGGCAGCTGCAATCTTAAACAAACTAAGGGAGCTTCTAGGGTTCTTTTTTCAGGTAGTGTAAAGCTTTCTGCAGAATAAATATAGCTTTCTAGGTGGCACTAATGTGGCAAATCTATTGACAGTAAAATACCAAAATGACTTTCCTTTTCCTTTAGCCAAAGTAAAGTGGAACTTAACCAACGCACCAAAGCAAACTATGAGTACCTAAAGACTTTTAAAAACTTTAAAGTAGGCAAAAATTAGAAATTTTATAAGGGGACCTAATCAAGAGGTGCTGTATGGCATCATCAGGATCTTAGTAAAACCAAGATGTGAAGCCAGAATTTTGTTGGAGCACAATATATTGATGAATCTTTGCACAATGGCTTACCTGAGTATGATGGAAAGGGTGAACTACAGACATGTTCCAGACATGTTCCTTTTTTTTTTTACCAACTGCTGACCACATATATGGGTTACTTGACAGTCCCATTACCACGCAAAAATATATGAATATAAATAAGTATCTATTATACTAATTTATGTTAATAGCAGCCTTAACTTGAAAGGGGATCTGAACCCCAAAAATGATTTAATGCAAACTTACTTACCCTGAAAAAGTTTGTATATACATTTTGGGGGTTTAGATCCCCTTTAAAACACAAACAAAACATCTGATTCTTCAACAATAATGCTCAATGTTTATATAAAAATCTAACTTCTTGTTATTAGCTAGAATAATTTAATATTTTAAAAAAAAAAAATCAATAATTCAAAGTTTTTTGAAAGAAAATTGAAAAAAAAAGAATTAACAGATCACAGAACCACTGAGCTACAAATGTGGCAACACATTTTGTTTTTTTATTTAGAGTAAGATGTGTTAACATCCAGCATGACAAAATTTGTACAAAGTTCACAATTTAAAAATGAAGTATCACTGCAACTTGTGATTCCACACATTTATCGCAAAATTAAAATGTCGTCAACGAATCCATGCCGTGTAGTACAAAAATAAATCAAACTTCAGTTCCACAGAGAGCACAATAAATAGTTTATACAAAATTTTGTCTTAATAAATGATTACTTAAATTAAATTAGAAATGAATATGAACAATAAGTTATAATAAATAAATTTCGATGACTCACAATAATTCCATATGAAAGGTCAGCATTCTAATATGTGACACTTTTGTGATCCCTATATAATAGTCACAGATAAATTTTGATTCCGTATTATGTACCACCGTTAGATGAGCAGCAGGTTTGTGCTTAAAATCCCTTTCCATTGTACATAGGTGATAACAATAATATTCCAAACTGATACTATTACTCTACTGAAAGCATTACTATATTGGCAAAGAAGCTGCAGACACAATGCAGTGGAAAAAGGCCGATGCCATTATTAACAATGATAGCCCTAAAGAGGTTTAGGGCAATGTACAACATGTATATGGCAAAAGGTTAACATCAAGCACCTTGCGTCAGCTTTTTGAAAAGGCATTTCTGAGCATGGCAGCTACACCTACTAGCACAACAGAAAGATGGTTCTTTACAGAGAAGGTACTGCAAAGCCCAAGGTAATTACATAATCTTTTCCCAGCTAGTTATGAAAGTCCTTATGGAAAACTGTAAGCTTTTGTACAGTGAATAGTATAAAGTGCTGCTGGGATATACATTTATTTATACATATATATACCGAGGTTGAGTATTGTATTAGAATATTTGTTCTCATATCCCTGTAACCTCCCTTAGCGATATTATTGAGACAGCCGTAATGGCTTTTAGTAGAATTTGTTCAGAGTTAGTGTCACAAGGCTATTGACACAAAAAATTGCACACCTCCGTATATTATGGATATATAGGACAAGGTAAGTGCAAAACGTCAACTGGCACATTGTGGGGACAATGACCCTGTAAGTCCTATTCTGCTAAAAATATTTTTTTTTAATTTTCTTTTTTTAAAAACCATCTTTTTTTTTTTTTTTATTCATAGCAAAATTCTAAAGTACATTGTACTTTCTGCATAACATCAAGACATGGAAGGAAAAAAGATATGCCATTTTTGAAAGTAATTGACATCCTTAAAAACACAATACATCTTCTGACATGACTTTAAAAGTGGTCATATGCATACATATAGTGCAGTCGTTTGGAAGAAAAAGAAACGATACAGAAAAAAAAAATCTTCATTTCAAATGAGAACGTTAAAAGAAGTAAGTGCCATCTGATATTCGGAAATGGAACAGAAGTTTCACAAGAACGACTGAACGACAATCCCATATCATTTTCAAAATTAAAACATCAAAACAATAAATAAAATGTAAAAATAATAAATAAAATATTAAATTAATGGTTCCATTAAATAAAGGAATGAGTTGAAGTTTAACTTTTACAACTTTTTTTTTTTTTTAAATTTACCGTTACATTTTTTTCCAGGGATCGTTTTTTGTGTTGACTGTAATCCCCTAATAAATGAAAGAAGCATGAAAAACTAAAAAATGTATTAAAAATAGTGTCTTTGATCCTCAATCAAAAATGCAGGAATCCAATACAAGGGCATTTTACTACCAGTTTGGAGGGAAAATTAATTGATTCTGGAGTGAAAGGGTGATTTAGTGGCTATTTCTCCAAAGTTTATTTGAAAAATATCAGTAGGAATCCTCTCATTGTCCGCTT
This sequence comes from Xenopus tropicalis, assembly GCF_000004195.4. Classification (NCBI taxonomy): domain Eukaryota; kingdom Metazoa; phylum Chordata; class Amphibia; order Anura; family Pipidae; genus Xenopus; species Xenopus tropicalis. Next base: position 134,539,148 of record NC_030681.2, read on the forward strand.
GTGTTCTGAGACAGTTCCTGTTGACAATGGGAGCTTCCATTTTAGATCATGTAATGAATGAAAAGTGCTTTCAAGCTGCTTTGATTCTCCACGCAAGTTTTTCAGAGCTTTGATGTTGTTTTTCAGCCATGTAACCTTTTTTTTTTTGTAATTTACAACTATCCAACGTCCTTTCCATGGAGTTAAAAAAAACTCATTTATTTCACCCCAGCCACGCGCCGACCACTGAAACCAAAAGTCCCAGCTTATATTTTAAGCATCGTTAAAAAATAAAGCATTTCACATCAATTCTTGTTGTGAAACAATACGTGCACCGAGTGTATTTCTCAAACCTCATAAAATCCCCACAGCCCCGAGGCCGAAGGAAAATGTCTAGAAAGTGGGTGCAGGATACAGTATCTTTCAAAGCTGTTTTGTCTTATTCAGTTCAAAATACTAAAACATTGATGCACCGAAGCATAAAAAAATCTACACTATGATTCTCTTCATCGGCTTACCTTTTTGTTCAGAAATATATTTACCTCAAAAAATGTGCATACATTAGCAGCTATAAACATTACATGGCATCTCACACAATGTCAGCTTTTATGAAAACGTACAAAATGTGTATGTATTCAAAAACTATTCAGCAGTTACTATTTTTGAAAGCAAGACATAAAATCATCATGAAGTCTTGTAAGCATAACACTGTTTCAAAATGAAATAGATATATAACACTTTTAGGTAAATTACAGCAGCAGAAAATAAGAGGCAACCGTATTTATTGATTTTTTTTTTTTTTCAAGCAGAACCTTCCTCATAACACAACTGCTCAGACTTGTATCCCTCGCACAGCTTGCTTTATGTTTTCCAGCAGCGCCTTATTTTCCGGACTCTGGTAACGATCTTGGTTTGTGTACATGTCCGTCAAAGTGGTCACATAGGCATCAAAATTCTGTTCGTTGATTGGATCCTATGAAAAACAAAAATATTCGTTATATATTTCATTTTTAAATTAAACCATGGATGACGAGGATGGCTGTCATTGTAATGCTTTTTCGCTTTTTCCAGTAGTGGGACAATAATCGGATGTAACACTGTTACATTGCTAATTTGGGGTGTAAAGAAATACAGTGAATCCAGTTCAACCCCTCTTAAAGGCATTTATTGAATCTGCCATCATAATATCAACTAGTAGGGCATTCCACAACCTCACCGCCCTCACAGTGAAAAACTATTGCTTAAAGCAATAGTTCAGTTCTTGTCCTTTGTTCCTGTCTGTATTAAAAAAATATCCCCCCTTTACCCGCCTTATAGTATCCTCTAATGCAGGGATCCCCAACCTCTTATACCCGTGAGCCACATTCAAATGGAAAAAGTGTTGAAGAGCAACACAAACATGAAAAATGTTTCTGGGGGTGCCAATAACAACTGTAATTGCCTTATTAATAGCCCCTATGTGGACCATCCTACAGAGGACTTTGTTTGGCATTATACTTCAAAAATAAGCACCTGCATTGAGGTCCTACTCAACTCCTCATGTATTCCTGTGATTATTCCTAGGGATTAGTGAATTTGTCCCATTTTGCTTTGTTGAAAAATTTGGGAAACTGCTACAAAATTTGTGAAACAGAGAAAAATATACGTCAAATGCATTTAAGTCAACAGTAGCGATGGGCGAAATTTTTCGCCAGGAAATGAAAATTGCGGAATTTCCATGCCTGGTGAAAAAATGTGTTTATTACTAATTATTCCTTATTACCCCCTCCTACCACAGACCAGGAACTTATATTAAAACTATAATTCCACACAATTACATTATATTACTAATGGGCAGGTTGGGAACCACAAAATATCCTTAGAGAGACACATTTAGCTAGAAGGCTTCCACATAGGCAGCCCTGATTGTTATTTTTATACTATAGTTCTTGATGTCTATAGCTGCAGTCTTTAACTCAAACAAACAAATACAGTAATTGTGTTTTAATAAATGATGAATCAATTAGCAAGAAGTCAAAATAAAATGCATGTGGAATTCCATCAAGAGCTTTATTGTTTCAAAGTATCATCAAATTATCTGATGTGTTAAGTCACAACATCAGAATGTTGTAAATGTTGAGAAAATAATGTATAAAATAATAGGCATATAGATGAATATTTTGACAGCAGATACATAGGTAATGATACTACACTATACTACTTACCATGTGGGGCAGCTGGATATTAGCTAGACTGTTAATTAAAGACTGGCTCAGATTGGCCAGCTCATGAAGAAGAGACTCATTTTGCTGTTCGATTGCTTTATTCTCTTCCTCAATTGTCTTCAGGTTGCTCTCCATGGTGGTAATCTAAAAAGTGCCAATATGTGCAAAAAATAATATAACAATAGTTATAACAGCATGCGTTTAGTAAAAAATGACCATTAATGCAAATGTAAATGTGTGATGTCTAATTATTTGTTAACTTATGTGAACATGCTTTTGGGTAAAGGAGATTCCGATGGAAAATAATTGTTACAAGCCTTGATTAATGCTTGTTATACAGAGTGTGGATCTACAGCTACCTGTCAGATAACCCCAATGGCTAATCCTGTAGTGTGACTTTAGCTTACTTTTATATACGAGTGCATTTTGGGGGGACGTAAACAATTCTGAGCTAAACTTGTATGAGTGTAGTATGTGCAGTGGCGTGTAGTTGAATTTTGAGTGTGTGGCTGTTACTTAGAAAGATGGCCTTATAATAAACAACACCTTGAAATGAAACAAAAATCTTGTCAACTTTCCTACCACAAACAGAAAATGGTCCCTGTTTTTAAATCTGAAGGGGGTTGGATAGAATTTGCTAGACTTTACTTTTATCTATTTAACACTCTAATTATTCCCCCTTCAACTGCATTTAGCAATGACAGTAATTATCACTAATTATAGCAATTACCTCCTAAGGTTAAAATATCCATTACATTTTTTATATCCATGTGATGCCTCATCTTCAAACATTATCAAATTATCTAAAAATTTTGTCTGTAATATTTATAAAATAATATTGCTGGCTATACAGGAGGAAAGTACTTTATGCTACTTTTGTAGGTAATCATTCTTTTTTGTGTTAATACTATGTGAAACATTAACTGTACTCTTCTAGTTCTGTTAACAGACATTTATTTTACTATCTTTCATTTACATGAACGAGAACTGTATCTATGTTCTAATGCTCATCCTATATCAGTCCTGTCCAGCCTGGGGTGTGTGGACAACACATGCCCTTTCAAAAATGGCTTCCAGACACATTGGACAGGATTAAAAGTGAATCTGCTAAGTTATAATCTTCTAATAGTCTATAGTGATATTGAGGGATACTGATCTAGCTGATATATAAAAAGAACAAACTCATGGACTGTTTATGAATAACTTTTATTCTTCAAAGGCTGAATTTCGTGTAAGTTACATGGAAAAACCACACAACCTCCCCTCCCGTGTAACTTACATGAAATTGGTATTCATCAACACAGGGTTCTTGGCAAGCAACAGGGCGCTCGTCCAGTACCTAGTGGGAGGGAGCAGAAGCTGAAAAGGGGGCAGAGAATGAGGCAAAAGAGGTGGAACTGATTCCGATGAGCAAACAATGTATGTGTATAAATTAGGCTGAGTTTATATATTTTAGATGATGGATTAATAGAAGTTTTTTTTTAATTTTATCCATGGAGTTTTTTGAAAATTTGCTGTGACTCCCCTTGATACTGGGGCCTTGTTTGTACTCCTTGGTTTATATTTTGATGTGTTAACATCACTCAGCAATTCGTTTGTTTTTTTTTTTTGCGTTATTGTGTATCAATTAGAAACGTTTTGGAGATACTAGATGAACTGTTAGAATAGCCTTATGGCTGGTCTAACTTCTATGCCATCCAGCCCTGCTCAGCATTGAAAATAGAATGCCATTTGATTTATTTTCCTTTTCAGATACCCTTCAGTGATGTTTGTGTTTAAATTCCACCTCTTTTTATTGTAAAATCAGAATTACTAGATTCTAAAATAAATAAGAGCAAACAAAAAAAAAACATCATTCCGCATTTGACTTAAAGAATCTCAGTGTCTTTAGACAATTTCCCAGGATAATATCATCATCCAAAAAATTCATTTCGTTGGAACGGTTAATGTTTGTCGAAGAAACATATTTATAAGTAAAAGATTCTACTATAATTCATTCCAGTTTCACGTATATAGTGCCACACAATTGAATGTAACACTGGGGAATAACAGATGGTAACAAGCTGGTTCTCATCCTCACCCTTAGCCTCCATGTATTTGATTTTTTTTTCTAGACTATTAATATATAGAGTTGATGTCTTGGTTGATGAATACCATGCAGCCAACATGAACATGTGGCCACAGAAAACGGTATTTACGAAATTACGGATGCGCCCACATGCGTCACATAATGATGTAACTTGGACATGTCATGCACATGCACCACACAAAGCATTGTTAGTGCTGGCTTTTGAAAGAGGTTTTGATGACAATGATTTTTAATCATTTTGGGCAACACATTTTTTTTTTTTTAATTTTGAATAATGTTGCAGTTTCTTACTTGGTCATTTCGTTGAAACAAAGATAAATAAAGTCAGTCATTTTATATAACAATAACAAACATGTGGTCTAAGCAGGAACGTTCCAGTTTCAACTCCTGATCATAGCTAGGGCAAAACTGGGAGATACAGTTGCCTTGGAATTAATGCTGTGGCTAAACAAGGGTAAACAAGAGGGTGGAAATAGAATGTTAGGAAGTTAGACTACTGCTAAAGGGGACCTGTCACCCTAAGAAATAATTCCAGATTGTTTTCAATTGTGTTTGCCAAGCAAAATAAACTTCACTTACACCATATAAATTAGTTGAATCTTATTTTCTTCAGCCCTGGAATTCACAGTTGCAGCAAGCAGACAGGCACCATTTTGTGGTAACTGTTATTAAGGCAAGCTTTGAATCCTGCCAAAATCTTATTTCTGTGCCAGTATTGAGGGACCTGATGCTCATGTCCATGCACTGGTTACAAAATTAGATTGTGAGAAGGGAGGGGTAATGTGAGGAGAGCAGCAACAGCTAAGAAGTTCTGAATTGAAAGTGAAAGTAACTCTCTGCCCCCCACCTCTATGCCTAAGGCATTGAGTCGGGGCAGGCAATATGTGATTGACAGCTGTGATTTTTAAATTCTTTTATAATGGGTATGGATGTGTTAATAAAAAAATGAGCTTTGGGTTCATATTTAATTTGAAAAAGGGCTTTTATTATACAGCTTTTTATGCCTGGGTGACAGGTCCACTTTAATAATCCCCTATGTAAGACAACAGCATCATAATTGACACAACGTAGGTGTGATGGATTCTCATTGAAGAATCCTCTTTGGAAAAATGGTTAAAAATGAATGAAGGATTTACATCCCCCTTTTCAGCTCAAGATAACATTTTGCAGACATGGATGTTATTGTTATGTTTTCTGGTAACCAAACGTAAGAGCAGAGATAGGGCTTGACCACAATAAGAAATTCTCTTCAAAATAATGAACTGAGCATGCATGAAGTATGGGTGAGTATGAGAATAAAAGTTGTTCTAGACATTTTTATCCTTGCTTTTCATAAATAAGTTAGTGGCATCTGAGAGGGAGCTTGCATTTAAGTTAGTGTCCTGCAGACTTAGCAAGTCTAAGATTATATCAATACTGTTCATTTGAAATAATATTACTGGGGAGCATGTTAATACAGAAATGGCTACCTGAGTTCTGAGTTTAATCATGTCAGACTCCATCTGGGAATTGGATTCGTTTAGCTCTTTGATTTCTTCATCCAGTTGTTTTATTTCTTCATCATTTTCAATACCTACGTGATGAAAATAATATATAAAGGTACAAGACAGGACGTAATTAAGATGAAAGCAGTGACATATCTGAATGATTTATTATGCAGAAGCCATCCAACCTTCCCCGATTTTATTCTTTTCTCTTTAATGCATTAAAGATTGCATGGAAAACTTATTTTTTAATGACAGATTACAACAAATAATCAACACCTTAATGGGCCTCTATACCATTAACTATAGTTTGCCTCTCAGATGATCTAAGGATCATACAAAACTGTTGTGAATGCAGTGGTAGCTCACTTAAACATAAACTGTAAAAAAAAGATACAAGCATAAAATCATATTTAAACAAATTGGCTTATTAGTCGTGATCTCACTCTGCCTTAATAAAAATAAATACATTTATAAAACAATGACATTAAAAAAAAAATGAAAACACATGTACCACTTGCTTATTATTTAGTATTTCCTAAAGAAAAAATAATTTCAAATTGAAAATTTCTATAGGAAATAATAAACCTAGTGAATGAGGCTTCAATGCGTTTTCTATAGGCCTTGATATTCTAAGGAGACTTTGTATTTGGGTTTCAGTTATTTTATTTTCTTATTGGTTGAAAATTGGTTCCACCCAGTCCCTTACCTTCTATGACAGACAATAGTAATAAAAAAAGTAGATATGTCATAAATTATAAATTACATCATGGGCCCAAGGAGGAATCCTAGAATTAACCTGTGTTCCACTGAAGGAAGAAACCTTGCTTTACAGGTCACGTCACATGAATTACAGTTGTGAAAAACATATTTAAAATTTAACACCATAAAAACTTTAAAAGTCTATAAAAGTCTTTGTAGATAAACTGTAAGAATAACTGTGAGATAAACTGTAAGAAAAATTTTACTCTTGCGTCTAGCCCCTTCTCGTTAATCTAGCCCTTCTCTTCAAAATTCCCACTCCAACTCATTCTCAATGCTTAATTCTGTCTTCTTCTACCAGCAATATAATGTTGTACTACTGCTTCTCTTTCACTTTCTCCTTTGTTCTTTTATCCTGTTTTTTTACTGCTTAACACTAAACACATGAAAAACCTATCATTTTTTAATTGGAGAAACATGTATGATTTCCTTTTATCTAATGAAACCTTTATCTTTAATTGTTATTTCTGCTAGTTTCTTAAATATCTACAGACCATCTGCTGACTGAGCCCTGACAAGGATCCCATATCTTAACTCTTCTATCTCCACTATAATGTATCCATATGCTTTTTTTAAACTACAGTTGCAGCCAAGTTCCTTTACCATGTTGTTGTGTTGTCTCTTTCAGTTAAAATAGGGAAAAAATACCAAAAATTGCCACCAGGTGGCACATGGTCTATGGAGTTTTCTATTGTGTTTTGCTGGCAAGTCTTTGGACTCTAGCACCATCTAGAGGCAGGATTTAACACTCAAAAAATGGTGTCTGGACATAGTGAGAAAAAATGTGAAAACTTGATGACTGCATCTGTATGTATTTCCAATGAATTAAGAATTGAGAATGAGTTGGAGCGGGAATTTTGAAGAGAAGGGGCCAGATTAACTACAAACATTGGCATTGTAGTGTGAACAGAAGAATGAAATATATTCCTTCTACTAGGCAAAAAAATCATTGGAATACTCTTGACAAGGATATAAAAGCACCTTAACACATAAGAAATAGTATGATAAATGATTAATACCTCCATACTCACAGGAGTATTTGCAGGTATATTGGCCATTTGACATTAAAAATTTGAACTTACCATTGGTTGCCCGCTGTTTTATTGTGAGCATTTCTTCTCCCGATAATCTGGCCTTTTTCATAGCTGAAGTTGCTCTTGGGCACCCCGATAAACTAACAAAAGGAAGAGATAGAAATCTATCAGCTGTGGCAATTACAATGATAGATTCACATTTGGTTAGTTTGGCAGCACTTTCCGGTTACCTTGGAAAATATGATAGATCTTCTTTATTTCTGTAACAGAAGATGTGAAATATAACTGCTACAGTATTGCCTTGGCTCCATTCATTGTCATTACAAGTAACTTTGATCAAGGTTCTTACTAAATTGTTAGCTCCAGTGTAACATTAGATTCTTTGAAGGGGTTTATTACAGCTGCTGAGCTTTTCTGCTTAACTGTACAGGGAACACCCTGCAATAATATTGTTTTACAGTACAAACTATTTAATTTCCAACCATTTTGACTGCCCCTTCCCATCTACTCAAAAATCTCAGGTCTTGCTCCTTGGGATGCCAGGTAACCTGCTGGTATGTTGTTTAGGGATTATAAAAGTACATGAGTACATGAGTACAAATAGATTTTAAGCTCTATGGGGCAGGGACCTCCATCCTCTTGTGTCTTTGACTCTTAACTTATTGCAACTGTATCTTGTATTTATTTGTACTTATCGTTTGTAAATACTTTGTATTTATTTATTTTAATACCCCTGTTTATATTAATGTATTCTACTGTACAGCGCTGCGTACATAAGTAGCGCTTTATAAATAAAGTTATACATACATACATACATACATGAGGGGATGAGGAAGAGTCTACGAAGTTTTAGAAAAATAAAACCCCAGGAAAGCTTAAAGTACAGGCATTTTTAAAACAAATTAATCAAGGCTGAAAGGAGCTAATTATACATTTATATCTTAATATCGGAATTGAATGAATAGGTTTGCTCCTCTTCATATAACAAGATCCTTATATTTCTTCTATTGTTCTATTCCTTCTAGTTCTTCTCTTTTGTCCTTCTTTTCTACCGTAACCCCTTGTTTTTGCTTTACTTGGTTTCCACTTTTTATTCAAGAAAACTTCGGATGGCTTTGGAAAACAAAGCACCATGTATGTGCGGTGACTAGTATATAGCATAGAGACTTCATGGTTACAATATCTGTAGCATGTAGTAAAATGTTATAAATATATAAAAACACCCTTTGTATCTGATGGTGATAAACATTTCATGTAGCTGCATAACAGTTAGTCATTTTAGTTAGTAGAATTTTTTTGTCATTAAACATTTTTTCTAGGATGGATTGAGTGGATCAGCATCTGTAGTACTGTTACTGTTTATTGGCTATGCTCAAGAGCTAAAAATGTTCAGTTGATATATGAACTGAAATGACCAACTGGGAGAGTGGTATAAAACACATGCTCTACCCTTATCAACCAAACAGTGGTTAGAATTAACTGGTTTACTGCACTTGAGATGAAAGGAAACATTCAGATGACCTGTCCAAAATGTAGATGTCTAATGAATGGGATTTAGTGGTGGAAATGTTACAAAAATTTGCAAGATGAAATTAAGGCACCATTCATTTATTTGCTTATAAAATGGTGCATAATGCCTGATCTTTTCAATTCATTCATAAAATGAATGAAAGTCAGTTTATTGCATGGTTTAATTGCAGTCGTGTGACATACCTGCGATGTGTAAGAAAACTACCACTGATATGTCCAGAGCCATCACATCCAGGAGTGGGACATGACATGCCCTCTGTCTTTCCAGATTTCCAGGAGAATTGAGATCCATTTAAATAGCCATCTTTCTGTCTCTTAGCTGCTAGCGGACACCCAGAAGCACTACGATGTGAGGCGTACTTTCCAGTGACGTGGCCTTGTCCATCACATCCAGGCACTGGACACCTGCATAGTGTAGAGAAAAGATTTGTTCAACATTTACATGAATATCCTGGAGCAAAAGATACTCAATTTTCATGTTTAAAATTCAAATTACAAAGTTGTATTTGTAGAGTTATATTTGTCTTGGTCAACCACTGAGCCAGTTTCAAAATGTTCCTTAGTACAAAGTAAAAGACTTAGTATCTCACTGTACAGGCTATGTGAAAAACCCAAGGATTCTTTCTGCTAATGCTACACCTGGAGTGTGCCTCCAATTATGTCATACAGGCTTAAATGACACAATAGACCTTGCCCCCAGCTAGCTTCTTGTAAGGAGATTATAAGCCAACGGGAAGGTTATGGCGGGTGATAAGGAATGTTGTAGCAGAGACAGCTTGAGAAAAATTGAGTCTCAGCAGGAAGACTGAAACAGCAGGTAGGATAACTTCACAGAAGCAAGGGGAAAGGGATTTATATTATTGCAATAAGAAATAATTTAACCTGTTGACTGATAAAGTATATGAAGGCTGCCCAAGAAATGACACTATGCTAAGGAAATGTACCGCTGTGATGTCTAACAGAAAGAAGTATATTTCTTGTTGCTTAGCTTTATTAATTAACCCAAGCTACAGATTAGCTTAAGCTATGATGGAATAGTTTGCTAGGTTCATACCCTCAAAGTAGATTTCGTCAAATCTAAAGGCTGTGGCACACGGGGAGATTAGTCGCCCGCAACAAATCTCCCTTGTCGCGGGCGACTAATCTCCCCGATATGCCATGCCACCGGCGAGAATGTAAATCACCGGTGGGGTGGTAAAGTTGCCTTGAGAGGAAACTTCTGCGGTTTTGGCATCGCGTATGCCATCCCTCCGGTGATTTATATTCTCGCCGGTGGGATAGCATTTTGGGGAGATTAGTCGCCCGCAACAAATCTCCCTTGTCACGGGCGACTAATCTCCCTGTCTGTCATGGCCCTAAACAATCTACAGAGACTGCTTGGAGGGTAACACCTATGGGTTCATTATCTGACCCAAAAGTCAGGCTTATACTGTTGGGTACCGATACAGCTAACTGGCACAATCGGCACACTTTGGGAATCCATGTGCAGGTATCCCAGATCTCAAGCAAGCGTGGTCTTATTGGAAGCATAAGTCTGGTGTCTTCCAGTGAAAAGCATATCACTCTCCCTGATGGAACTTTGTTTGGGTAATAGAGAGTTTTGAGATGGGAGGGTTGAAAAAGATAACGGAGAGGAATAAGGATATTGTGAATGCCATAAGAAACAGGATATTGGGGATGACACAATAGAGAGGAGTAAGGATATGGTGTAATGTGTTACACTCAACAGTATATGTACAAAATAAGAACAGCTATGGGGAGATGCACTACAGGAGGGTTAAAATGGTAACAAATAATATTGATAATTTAACTACATATATGAAGCAGATTCTAAAGAGTCTAGCTAAATGTACATGACAATAGACTAGTGGCAGCCAATATAGACAGATTAGGCATATGTAGCCACAGAAATGTACGCAGTGTTAAAAGTTACAGCTCTTTACAAGATGATCATTGTTAGTTAACCTAATTGGTTCTTGATCTTCTTTATCCTCCTTGCTTTGTGCTATCTTGATGCCACTTTTCTTTGCTCTTGGACAACCTGAAAGACTAATTAGAAAAGAGAAGACATTTCAGCCCAGGAAAAAAGGAGCAATTACTGAAGTGACATGCACTGAATATTGTGTGGGACAAGTTTGAAAGAAAAAAGTGGGAAAATGATACCTTTCTCTTATTATAAATAAATGTAATTCCTCACCATTTAATCTAAACGCAGGGCAATAGCTGTGGGTGATGGGAATTTACTTGTAAAACTACTTCAATCAGTTTAGGATTTCTAATTCTAAAACTACGCACAAGGATGAACCATCACAGACATACGATTAAGGCCAAAGCGTGTGATACACCGGTGGGTCAAAAGGGATTCTGGGAACAAATTCCTTAAGGATCTTAGAAAAATCCCATTTACATGGGTTTATCCTATAGGCTAAACCTCACCCACTGGGTTTTCAAAGCAGAAGCCAGGATAATAGCTGATCAGATTCCCAACTACAGACCGGTTTCGCCCTTCTTGGGGCTCATCAGTGTAGTGCAGGGTTTTCTGATAAGCTTAGGTAGAGCCAGGAGTGGGACAGCACTTCTGCAATCAGGACCACAGGCTTCAGGACATGAAGGTGTTAATTCTAAAAGGGAACTTTGGAACTGAATGAGAAAGGAAGATCTATGAATTCAAATGTATGGAGTTATTCAACACATTAAGACAGGGCCTCAATTTGGGGTCAGGTTTCATGTCACACTATCTGACCTGACTGAATCCAGGCCCCTGGACTATTTACAACCCACCCTAATAAACATTAATTATTATCTTCACAAGTTATCTCTATCTATCTGTAACTTCCTAATTTGTTGCTCGTGAACACTTCTCTCTGATCTATCAGTATAAATGTTGTGCCATTCCAGTTTTCATTTGTATTTTGCCTGATGAAGGGGCCTTAGGGCCGGAAAGCTTGCAATGTATTTTTATTGTTAGCCAATATAGGTATCATTTCTACAATACTCTCATATTTGAGTTTTTTTTATGAATTCTTCTGTAAAAATTCTTTAATGTGAGCCAGTGGGTTCCTATTTCTGTTGTACAAACAGTGATAAAAGAAAAATTGGGACCATTGATCCTATTCAAACAAATACCCCAAGACAATTCTATAGCAAAGAAAAGTGAATTTTAGTTTATTAATTGAATTACCAAACCTTTTAAAAAAAATCTTATTTTTTGTAAATTGTTTATTGTTTGGGAATCAGCATCAGGTAAAATAAAGCTGAATTTTTCCTATACGTTTTACTTTTAAAGGTTTATCCTTGATTTTAATGGTGTAACAAGGGTCTGCTGTGTTAATATATTTAATTATGACAGTCGTTGCTTCCTCCAAAAATATTTTGCTTTTAGTCTGAATGAGCAAGAAAGAAAAAAACTCTCTGCCAAGAGGTGCTTGGGCATGGAATGGCCCGAATAGCTGTTGTCTGAGGAATATCACATAAGTATTTTTGTTTTTGAAAAGACAAGACCAACAGCAGAGCAGCAACATTAAAAATCCCAGATATTACTAGGAATTGCTGTCCACTAATGTCTATGGGAAATGCCACAAGCAGCCCTCTGTCCATGAATGCATTCGTATAATTAGGGGTGACCGTTGAAGGATTAGGGCCTAGGTTACTAAAGATGAGATTTAGGGTAAATTTGTTCTCCTTTCTGTTACTACAAATGGGGCAGTCCTAGGCATTAAATAAAATACATTTTGCTAATACTAAAATATACATGTAGCCTTTTTATGTTTCCAAACATACAGTAAAATATTATACCACAAAGTGAGAACGCTGAAAAAACGATATTATTCTGAGTATTTATATACTTGGTATATTTATATACTCATACTATATATATTTATATAGCTCATATATTGCTGAGGCCAATGTATCATGAAATGCTGCTTAAATGTTTTTCTTTGGTAGGCTGAAGACATGGTGCACCACATTACTGAAACCCCAGGTCCCAAAAATTCTGGGTAAAACATACCATATTTGTATCAGTTTTTACCAAGGATTATTGACTTTATAGGTTCTCATTTCTTACCTTCTATGGGAAGCATAATTTCCGGTAATATGTCCAGAGCCATCACAACCAGGTGTCGGACACCTAAAACAGCGATATAGATAAAACAGTTTAAAGTACAAGAATCCTTTTTTTCCCCTTTCACTTAAGGTGGACATATGCTTAAAATTCCATATGGATCTTTGTCCTATCCATGTGCTTGGCTAAATTGTGTCTATTCATTCTTTTGATCCTCTGCCCAACAATCGGTTGGCCAGGGGAAAACCAAAGCCGGTTTTCATTAACAATCATATTTGGAAGTAGTTGTTACCAATAAGCATTTATAAGAATGCAAAGACAAGAACTTACTTTCAAAAGTATAACATTGTTTATATAGGAAAATACATTGTACATTGTGTTTAAACAACACTGGGATATTTAATACATTTTATTTATAAATGTAATGTATAACTAATGCAAGACAACATGAAATAGGGCTTGACCCCATTTATAGTTGGAACTATTGGAGTTAGGGTGATTCCATAATAAAAAAAATTGGGCAGAATCCATTTGGTACCTGAAGGCACCACTTAATTTTTCATAGTTAATGAACAGATATTTAAGATGTGTGTAGTGATTAGTGGTTGTGGTACAATTAAGAACAAGATCCCAGTGTGGAAGCTTCCAAAGATGAATAACCCTAAGCAATGAACCCCAAAAGAGAATAAGCCAGTGAAATCAATAGTGATACAGGTATGTCTATTCTATAATCCAGAATGTTTGGGACCTGGGGTTTGCTGGATAAGGAATCTTTCCATAATTAGGATCACCATACCTCAGGTCTACTAAAAACATTTAAACATTTAATAAGATTGTTTTGCCACCAATATGGATTCATGCAACTTAGTTACCATAAAGTACAAGCACTGTTTGTTATAACAGAGAACTTAAAATGGGAGATGTCCCTTCTGTAATTAGCTTTCTAGATAATGGGTAACCTGTATGTTGTTAGAAATAGTGGTGCTAGGTACACTGATGATATATAGCAGCCAGAGGTGGTCCAAGTCAGCCGGCGTCCTAGGCAACCTGTCTGGCCACCTTATCCGCACCGCTTCCCCTCTTCCCCCCCCCCCCCCCCCACGTGCACAAACGCATGCACACGTTGAAACACAGTTGGGGGAGAAGTGCAGCGCCATGTGGGGAAGGGAGCTCTGGGAAATCAGCGGTGGGGGTAGGAGATCCCAGACTAGGAGTTGGCAACAGAGATACCTGCCTAGCCCCCTCACTGTTGCACCTTAGGCAGATGCCTCTTCTGCCAACCCCTAGTTCCAGCCCTGATAGCAGCTAACAGCCCTATGCGTTTTTAAGACATAGGGTAAAACTCACATCTTTAGGGACTATGTTGTCCTGTAAGAGTGAAGTTGTCAATAGGTGCGTAAGTATTGAAGCCAACATCTGCTTGAGTAACCTGTGGCTTCCATTTTACCGTTTTTCTATTGTGGCTATGCACTGCCCTGTAAGAAGTCTCAAATAAAACCCATCTTCTCAAAAGGTAAGATAAAAGGGGTGATGCCTGAAACAACTTTGCAAGCCAATTATTAAATAGACCTGGAGTCAGGGAACCGTAAAAGATTTTGATTGCTAATATATTTACAAAAAACTTAAAAGCCACTGAAGATGTTTCATGAATGTAGATTGCAAAGCTGCTTGGCATTATATTGTCTTTTCTTTTGCAAAATAAATTATTTTTGGGCGGAGGTGCTCCTTTAGTATTAATTTCATTCTAAATCATGGACATTTATTGATTCTATCAGATCATGCTCAGAATGTTATAGGTTATATTGCTTAAGTTCCATTGTAAATCCAGTTGGATGAATTATAATAAAATAGGCTACAAAACTATATGGCTTCATGCTAGTGTGAACTGAGCTTAGCACAAGGTGGCAGCATTGTTTTAAAAAGATTCTTCTGTTACATAATCTGTGACCAGAAGAGAAAAAAAACGCATTCTACTCCGTTAACAGATACATAAATAAGCATCAGTAATTGCAGCACATCACATATAGTGGTAGGGAGGTCCTATCAATAAGCAGCAGACCATATGTGGGAATAATAATAATACAAATCCAGCTGAGATGTTTATTTCCTGCATTTCCATGGAGAATGCACTACTGGTTGGAATCATGATGAAATAGATACGGAAGAAAACCCTGGGAGCTCACTCTGTGCATTGTTCTGTATAAAAATATAATTTGCAAAAATATCACATAGTTCTAACGTTATTTAATAATTTTATCATCCTTTTCACAATGAATTACCAAGAATAGGCTGGAATAAGACTCACAGTTTTATGTCCTATACAGGGAAGGATAAACATCAAAGCCATACAAGGCAAAAAGAGAGCTGTAGATACGCTATGAAATATAGTAGAGCAATGCCATGCTGACTGGGGGTGCTGTAATAACAGGTACAAATTTAGCTCTACTTATTGTAACCCATAGCAACCAGTCAGCAGGTAGCATTTACTGGTAGTTATTAAACTAGCTCCATGGTTTGGCCTTGGCATAGTGAATAAGGGATGGCATGATCAGGAGTTAGAATAAGCATTTTTGTCATATTATCAAAGAAAAAGAAGTTCATATGTAAGACAAGTTTGGACCTAATATGCAGTGGTTGTGCATTTGGAGAAATTGTAACTTTGTTGAATAACATAAAAAAGATGGGGCCCATTTGTTTTAGGCTTCTGGAAATCACTTTGATGGTGTTGAGGCCCAAAGAGTATTAACTGAAGAGTATCTCTGGTTGCCCATGTATGGTATGACAGATAGCAGTGTTGTCCAACTGTTGCCATGCAATGGGTCAATCATTCACTATAATAAATGACCAATAAAGCACCAGATTATAATAAAGTACATCTACCAAACCAGTTCATGGAATTTAATTACAGACTAATCACAATTCAGATATTTTTTTATACTGGTTCATAGAATAGCTTCAAATGCAGATGTCACCATTGGTGATTTGTAACCACAATACTCATCTGTTTCATCTGTCACTTGTACCTGATATCAACTCTTATGGGCATTCAGTATGTCAATATGATCTAAACATGGCCAGTTAGATATCAGGACCATGTCATTGCACATATTCAGTAAGGTACATTCAAATACAGGGACATTGCTCTATATGTGGTCTAAAAGAGGGATGTATGATTAAAATATTATTGTAAAGTTTGCCTTTATGTAAATTATATTTTGGTTAAAAATGCTTAATTGGCTCAAATAATACTTTTAGCTAAAGGTTTGATTCTGGAAGTTCCAGTCCTTTTAACTCTTCCCCACATAATTTGTATTATTATTATTATTATTCTAAAACAAGATATACATTTCACAACTTTCATTTATTTATATCTCAATTAAATTTTTATTCCATGATTTACCATTGGTCAGCGCAAGCATTAGGTGGATTAAAATGCAATTTGTGTAGTGCTTATGCCTACCTGTGCTCCCATCATGCAGCACTCTGCAGTCTGCACCCTTGTGTTTATTGTGCTCAAACTAGCCCATTAGGTATAAGCAAAGTACAATTTCCAATCCTGTATGTGAATGTAATTAGTCTTGCTTGATAAAGGGTCTGTAATTGCTAAAATCTGATATGTGATTAAAGTGCACTTTGCAATTAGTCCACTTGGTCCTAGTTTCCTGCATTCCTGATTGATTCGCTGGTAAATAAATGTCTTGGTGGGACACTGGAGGAACATGTGGGACCACTTGGGTACTAGGTTGTGGCATATAATAGTTAATCTTTATTACTTAAGTATTGATCTCTATATTTGTTTATCTATTCCCAGGGAAAAACACATTGCTAGTTTAAAGGGGATTTAAAGTCAAGAAGAAAATTAAAGCAAACTCGATCAATGGGTGATCTTTTGAGCACTTTTCATCAAAATCCCTACAGATTCATGTAAAGAACCTTGCAAAGATTAAAGTAAGTCATATCTGCTGAGTTTATTTTTTGTATTAATGGAAAGCTTTAGAGCAATGCTATTTATGTCAGTCTTAAAGAGCATCTAGGACTTATTGGTATCTTTGAACAGGTGGGTCATTTAAAACACCCAATAAAAGTAACAGGGGAGAAAAGGGTTAATCATTGGGGGGGTGCTATTGGTAAGGCATCCCCCATTAATTATAATAATTTGCCCCATAACCCAGCCCAACGCTCATCTTCAATGACCCATAAGCCATTATCACTGGGGTCCCTAACAATTCGGAACCAACCAAGTGAATAACTGTGTTCTCATATCTTTATTAGTTGTTCTAGGCTGCTCACATATTGTAAATAAACAGAGATAAATATATTTAGCATGCTGGACATAATAGTATAACAGTAGCATTTATAACAGTGAATACAAAAAGTTCTCCTTACTTAAGCTCTTGGGAGCTGGTAGCCATCATGCTTCGTATGCTTTTATCTGCTAAGGGACAGCCAGACAAACTGCAAGAAATGGTGGGATATCTGGTAAGCAACATTTTTATGAACCAAGTTCACTTTGACAAAGCCATTCCAAAAACATTTACATTTGTTTTATAGAAAGAAAGACTAGAAATGCACAGTCTTGATGTTGAATGTTGGGGGTCATTTTCAATATGGAGGATGATGAAATCACTTTGAACTCTTTCACTTTCCCTTGTAAAATAATCAATATTTGTGTAATGGAGACTTCTCTTGGAGCAGAATAGACTGTGTTATGTTTCAAGACACACCAAACACACACAAATGTTTGCATGCTCTAGTCTAAGACTGACAAGTTGCACATTGAAGTGACAAGCTCTGCTCAAGGGCTCGATGTGTAGTTCAGTGGGACAGTTCTGACAGCATTATTGAGGTAAGCTGAAAACAATAAATTGACAGAATCCACCATGAAAAAAGGTCACATGATCACTCCCATCACACCCTGGGGTAGGACATCTGTCACCAAACAAAAACAACCAAAATAGTAAACAATATTTTTGACTATAACACCCTCGGCACCAGGCAACTGACTCGGCCCCTTCAAATGAGTAACCTGTAATTAGCTGTTGTAGACCTTTTGACCAAGGGTTTTGATATTTTCATTGTTTCCAGTTTAGCTTCAATGTCTGCAAAGCATTAAAATGGCAATGGAATATGAATAGGATTTTGTGAGGTACGGTACAAATAAGCAGTTTGCATAGCGAAAACCAAACTACAGTGTACAGCTACACAGCTTGCTCACACTACTTCACTTTGTACTTAAAAGCATTTGCATGCATGTCATACTGCAGAGAACAAGACGAAGGGCTATTATTTGCACACAGAAATAAAGGAGGCTGAAAAGTTATATAGAAGAAAAAAAAAGTTATTTCACCTCAGGTAATGCTTACGTTATTAAGTCCTTTTTGCTTTCCTTACACTGAGGGAATTTGGGCTTAGGGCTTGGAATTGTGACCTCACCAGGGTATCTTCGTTCCTCAAGAGGATCAGGGAATGGATCAAGGTCTTCATGCTGCAAGAAGAAAGACATTTCTGCTGAGCATTATCATCATTATGAGCAATTTATAGTGGCGAGAAATCGTTGATATGTTACAAATACAAGACCTCCTGCACCCCTTTATTTCAAGTCCAACCGTGTGGAATTCCAAGTGGAAATTAGAATGTCCACCTTAACTTCAATGCAATTCGATACACATGAGATCATATTCGATTAGAATGACTACAGTCTTATACAACATATAGATATGCAGGAGGCCATAACCTTTCCGAAAGCATTATTGAACATTACCGAGAGCTGTCGCTATGAAGCAGTATGTTGACATAAAGGTCTACTGAACAATATGTCCAAACCTTGATCTGTTATACTTCTTATTTATAAAATATTTTTCAAATAGCCTTGAAATATGTCCAATTCAAAATGTGATGTTACAGATCTTTCAGACAAGACTGTATGCAATATGTTACATTGAAGAACAATGGATTTGAAGATTTGAAATGAAAAGAAACGGGGCACACTGTTTCTGCAGTTGGAGGGAATAGATTTTTTTTCCAACGATATAGGGATCACAGTAAATAGACAAGAAACTGAAACATTGAATGGATTGTAGCATTACCATTGCCCTCAAAAAGAGATTTTATCCTGAAAACTGATAGCTATTTAAGAGGAAACAATCAATGAACAAACCATTATGTAATTTATATTCATCTTCATAAACAAGCAAGTCAAAAGCAAGTATATGTGTTTGCCAGATGCAGATTGCTTCTGAAGAAACAGCCCTTGAAATATTATCCTAAATACAGTCTCCCCTTGTTTGAGCTGTTATCTGGTTGCTAATGTTGCACTAACCCTGTCAGTTGGGCAGTCATTTAAATTAAGATGGCTATACAATGGCGATATAAGCAACTAGCTTGGCCCCAAGCAACTTATTATCTTGTGTATACCAACAGTCTGTCTGGTTAATATCTTGTCATAATTCTAGATAATCTATCAAGCAGGTGTGAAAATGATGCTTGCCAAGGACCACCTGTTCTCATCTGCTGGGTCTTCCAAGGTCCAATGATCAAATCAGCCTAGTTAGACCTAGCATGTGGATCTCAAGGTGTATGTCCAGCTTTACAGTTAATGATGAATTGGAGAGATAGAAGATGAACTTTTTTGTCTAAAGGGAACCTTTCTAAATTTTAGTTGTTTCAGAGGAAGGACTGAACTGGAATATTATAATATTATTAATATTGTCTCAGAATGAATCTAATATTTGGTTGGCATTCGTTGCTACCACAGCAACAAAAAATAGTTTACTGATGGTTAGAATAGAATTGTAAACAATTAATAACAACAGACAACAGGATCATTTGCAAATAGTCTCAACATGACTGATACCTACATGATCCTAGGTAGATACAAATATTTTTTCAAGTATGCAAAACCTTGTTTCTGGTAAGCCATCTGTACTGCTACTATGCCAATACACTACAAACTAAATTGTACTGAAATGTTTTGTTATTAAATGTGTATTCTCATGAAAACAGATGGTAAATAAGTGGCATAAGGCTTGCAAGCATATAAATACATACAGTATACATAATACAAATTAAAAAAAATCTAATTTTATTTGTTTTGTTTTGTCTATTATTTCCAGCCAGTATATCTGATCTAATATATAATATAATGTACAGCAGCCTTGTGAGAACAAAGAGCTCTTCTCTTTCTCTGGAGCATAAGGAAAATGACAAAGGGATCTGAGTTTTGATCACTGCTACAATAGTATTGACTGAAATGACTTGTGCCATAGCCCTAACTTTGTCTTACACCATAGACTAATAAATCATTAATATTCATGTATAACTCCAAGTTAATAAAGGAGCCTTGGAGGGAGGGGCCAAGAGGGAAATTGGTAGTACCAATCATGTGAGTAGCACACTAGAACCAAGTAGAGGCTTCTTAATTGACAATAGAAATGCAATAAATCTAGGTTTCTGTTTAAGAATTACCCTTATCCCAGCAGGAATCTGAGTTGGCTAAATCCTAAATGTTTAGACTAAGTCATGTGACATTGAAACTTTGGACAACTGAATGTGACATTGTTTTGTTTACACATCAGTTGGGGGCAGATTTAACTCTAACTCCATAATCTCTCATTTTCTTTTTTTTTAATTTTCAAATCCGAAAATCTGTTTAGATGCATAGTAAATCTTGGAAAAGTTGTAGTGGTTTTTCTCTGTTACTTTTTGTGCTAAAAATTGAATTTGAGTTTAGAAAAAAGTTGATGGTTAGTAAAAGGGCCCCGTAGTGTTCAGATTTAGTTCAGTATTTGCACAAGGATGTGGTTTTTGAAAGATTTGGTTTTTGGCCATATCCAAAAATCAGGGCTTTATTTCCGAGGGCCTGTGGCTAGGGCAACAGTTTTAGGGGATCCGATTTACTAAAACTCCATAATTTCTTATTTTTTTTTATTTTCAAAGTCGACTAAACTCCTTTTCCCGAATGTCTAATATTTAATAAAAAAAAGTTGCACAGAAAAGTCGCTGCGAGAAAAGTCATAAAAATTTTGACATTTTCCGAACTGTGCTGCAAAAATCCTGACATTATTGCATTGTCGCTTTGACAATTTGGAAAGGTCTAGTTTTTAGACAAAACCCAGCAAAATCGCTAAAGTTTCAAGACAAAAGAAAGAAATTCAAGGAAAGGGAAGGGACCTTTGCCATTGACTTCACATGAACTCGGTAAGTTTAACCTGGTGAATTTTTAAATTTGTGTTTTAGTCATTTAGATGCATAGTAAATCTCAGAAAAGCCACATCGTTTTTTTCTCTGCGACTGTTTTAGGGCATCCGTTTTTGGGGTGGCTCTTGGGTGCCTACAGTATATATAAAATGTGCCCCCAGCCTCCACCTCAGATTTCTGTAGGAAATCCAGTGATGGGGGGGCGGGGGTGATGGGTAGGAGGTTGGGTCGCGCAGGAGAAGTGACATCACTTACATTCTGCAGCTCCCGTATCTAGAGTAGCATTGGGCCTAAATACAGCCCCACCAAAAATGCTGGATCCGGTACATTCCTAGGTCTGTTTTATATCCTGTCCCACATAGCAGTGCCTTGTAAACAGTAAACACAATGGAAGCCAACTTTTCATACCAGTTATTTGAAATAAAATTCCATATATAGTTTATAGTCTACACACTATGTAGAATATTTAGGTCAGAACTGACTGATAGAAATAGGATACAGCACAGTCAGGATTTTATCAATGCTATAAAAATGGATCACTTATTTGCACTAGTTGCCGAATGATATTTATATTTCTATATAGGGGCTACACAATCCACAAGAAATGTCCTCTCTGTTCAAATCAGTCCCTTAATGCAACATTATTTTTCATGCATGGCAATAAAAATCTCCATTATATAGTCACATCCAAGTCCCCACCCCCCGCTCTAGCAATAATTTCAGGGGCCCTTGGCTGCACATCAGAAAACAATAAGATTATTATAATGAATTACTTCATCTAAACATTTATAGTCTCACCATCATAAGAAGTGACCTGGAGCATTATTCCCAAACAATAAATCATTTTGTGAAAAATATTAAGACTGAGAAATAAAATATTCTTGGAATTCTATATGAACTATGATGATAATGACAATATTATGATAGTAATGCTCCATTTTCATAAGGCAACATTGTTGATCCTATTGAGAAATCAGCTAACAAGGCCAATGTTTTTTTTAATAAAAAAGTACAAATAGTATTGTTAATTTGTATAACAAAATGAACCTCCAATAAAGATAAAGGCGATCTAAACTCAAAAATGAATTAAACTTAGGGTGCTTCCTTGAGCATTTTTGTACTTTACATTAATTTTCTATATTTAGCAGTTTCTGTGATATTTACAGTTTTGGACTACTAATAGCAGGATACAGGAAGTGCATAGAAAGTTAGTGTCACTAAAACTCTGAGCCTTTTATAAGCTCAAATGTCCAAATATCTAAAACTTTCTTGTATCTGCTTATGTCTGTTATGACATTAAGGTTGCTTATTTCAGAACAACCTGCATCTTTTTAAATACAATGGTAGTTTGGGAGGTGTCGATTGCATAAGCCCTCTTACATGCAAAAGTAATTTATTTGTGGGTGGGGACAATGTTATTTTGTCTCATCAGTGGCTAAGGAATGGGTAATATATGGTGAGTTGGCTCTAGGGAAATGCTATATTATTCTAATACCTTATGTTCAATGGACAAGAGTAAGATGAAAGCCTATGGCAAACTCTTGGAGGTACTATAATAATTATTTTCATTCAGATCCATTCCTGGAACCTGCAACACTGATAACTCCTGGAACACTGGTAACTATAGACTTTGGGATTGGAAATAAAAACTAGGTTGTGTTGTGTAATAACATAAATGTTGCATATACCCATAAATGCATAATTGGGCTTCAATAAATTCAGGAGAACCCAAATGAGCACTCTTAATAGATATGCACACATCACTACCCTCGAGTTATATGTGCATCCAAAGCATACAGTGTGGGTAAAGCCTAGAGTTCTAGTTTTAATCACTATTCAAGTTCTATTTTTTCATATTTTTCTATCATAATAAGATGCTTATTTAGCCAATAAAGATCATTTCAGCAGAAATAATAGCAGGTATATCTAAAATGGCTCCCTTTGCTTATATCTATAGTTATTATCATTATTGCTAAATGAATTGCTGGTTTGGTCCACCTTCTAAATATACTGAAGTCAGTAGCCTCACGTCTGAGCCTCGGTATATCACTAACTTCTAATTCCCTATCTGTTGCTTGCTGTGAAACAGGTGGGCTGTATAGGGTAATAAAATGATCATATGCCTGTTCATGCTGATCCCTGTTCTTTGAATAATTACTGTTCATCAGCCTACCCTTCACAACATGCCCACTGACGCACATTAAATACCGGCATGTGAAAGTAACACATTAAGCACATAGAAAGCTACATGTAATTTGAAATGAAGAGATATGTATAACTTTCAAGTAACTTTCTTTTTTATTTAATTAAAAAAATATATGTAATACTAGACAGAGGTGCATAAACAAAGGGATGGGATTGCAATAGTGACCTTCATAGGGAAGCGACATACATTAATCTCTTTGGAATCATCTTCATCTATCCGTCTGGGTTTCATTTTAGTGTAGTCTACTGGTAAGTCCCAGCAATCCCCCTCATTCATTTGGTAACACTGGCTATTCATCACTGCCTGCCGTTGAGGTGACATTGGTTCCAGTGGAGTTAGAATGGTGCAGCAACCATCTCGATGGCTCTGTTTGTTCATGCTAAGGTCCAGTGTTCCATTTTCATCAACGTCAATATCAGGATTCTGAAAGGAATGGATGAATATTGGGAAATTAGCTTTTCACTATTTTTTTTTCCTGATTTTTATAATTGCTTTTTTTTTGTGGTGTTTTGGATTCCTGTATTTTTGCGCAGCCTGTACTGAATTATATAATGTAGGGGTAGAATACCATACAGTTGACCAAAAAGCACAGGACTGCCTATATTTTTGCTCTTTCACAATATTCTTTGGTGCCAGTGTCCCTTATAATATGTTCCTCACTGGTTTCATCTCTCCACTAGAATGTTTTTGGCTCTCTAATATGGTGTATTCAAGTTAGAGAGTTTCTTCATGGATATTATTCTTAATAAATGTATTTTCTAACTTTGTCAAGCATTAATAACTATTCAAACAGAAAGAATGCATTTCAGTGCATTTAATTATAAAGGTTATAAATAATTAAGGCGTTTATGCACCTCCATACAAAAATATTACTTTTTTTTTTACTACTTAAATGTATGTTATTTTATAATTTTTCCAATTTCCTATTTTCTTAATGTAACATATTACTATGATCATTTTTGCACACAAACCCACTAATGTCTAAATTATTCAGTAATGGGAAAGGATTATGTAAATCATGCAAAACACCTAAGGGGGTATGCTATATAAGACACTTAAGGGCCTATTTATTATATTGTGTAAAAAAAGCATCAAGAACATTCGCCACACAAAAAACTGCGTAAACTTGTTGTCATTTTGTTGTGCATCCAATGGAACTTACATAAAATAATGGCATAAAATCTGGCGTTTGGATGGCAAA
The DNA here is from genome assembly GCF_000004195.4 of Xenopus tropicalis. NCBI lineage: Eukaryota > Metazoa > Chordata > Amphibia > Anura > Pipidae > Xenopus > Xenopus tropicalis. The sequence goes on from NC_030681.2 coordinate 134,563,896, forward strand.
CTTCTCCATTTATTTTACACAGCTTTTTACACCGTTTTTTTCGGCGAATTTCGTTTTTCACAGCATAATAAATATGCCCCTTAGTTTTCCCAGGTTCAGTTACCCATAGCAACCAATCAACAGGTAGCATGTACTCCTCACCCCTTTAAAAGCAAACATGTTATTGGTTGCTATGGGTTACTGCACCTGGTCAAACTTAGTGCTTTTTAATACATGTGAGGTATAATCTGTTGTTGCTCTTATCAAGTGTCATCGTGATTGACGTGATGTTGAATTTTTAATAAAAGCAAACTTCTTACTCTTACCCCTCCAAAAAAAACCTTTCCAAAACAACTAAATACCCACCCGAAATATAGTAATGTAAAAAACTACACATGTAACAGGACCTAATGGAAAAAAATGGCCTACACATGCATGGCCATGCCTATGATCCACTCAGGCCCCCTTAGTTATACTCATTATGACAAAACCCGGTCCTCAAATGCTTCTAGGCCCCCCCATAACCCATGACATTTGTCTCTTGGGGCCCCTGACTGCAGTTTCCCTTGATACTCCTCAATGGTGGCCCTGTGTGTAATATATTTTAATGTTATCTTTACAAGCACCCACTAAATGCCACAGCAACTGCTATCTACACTGGGATACATATGCTAGAATAGTAGGCTACAAATACATTTGGCAAGACCTAAAAGTATTATTTCCACTCTTTTTACAGGAGAAACTGCCTGTAACCGGTAACCTATGGATACCCTTGAGAACAAATGTTATGGCAATGAACCTAAGAGTGAAAAGGTCAGTTAACAGTTTAGAATTGAAGGTAAAACAACTAAAAAGAGATGGGATGTCACTAATCTGCCAACGTGATGGATGGAACTGATAGGGGTGAATCACATTTGATTTTATTTCTGGTAGCCCGTGATATTCCGAAGTTCAAATTGCATGTGTAAGCATCTTCCTTGCGGTACATCATGCAATACTTGAAGAGAATTTATAGGTGAGGCTGCACCATATTTTATCAAAAGAATGTGAAGGAAATCTGCAGGGCAAGTATGATATATCCTCTTCATAAAAAAATCAAGGGTTGTAATTCATTTTTCAAAGCAATGCTGTAGGTTAAAAATTTAAAAATCAAGGGGCAAAAATGCAAAAAAGAAAAAAAATGCATGCATTACAATCAGCAAGACATAATAAGTGCAAAAATTGAGAACTAATATAATAAATGGAACTGCCTACAAAAAAAAAAGCCTGCAAGATATTTAGAAAGAAAGACATTATGAGAACTAGATGTTAGCTTTATTAAAATAAAAGCACAAATGGCTTGAAATGAACATTTTCTCCCTAATATTGAATTATACATATCTTTATGTAAAGATTTTGTTCTATTCCTCCTGCTATTTTTATACTAATAACCATATTATTTTATCCAAAAATGTTAATCCATGTTTTGTTGGCTTCCCTAAAATCACTTCGCTTCCATGGTTTGCACTCATTCTGCAATGCCAAAAACACTGTAAGAAACAGATGGATCCTTCCAGAATATCCACTTGGGATCTCAGGTGGATCAATCAGTACAAAAGGTTGATAAGTCAGAATTACTTAACTACATACTGATTTAGTTGAGGAACTGGGAAGATAAGAGGAATTAGGAGGACTAAGGGCAAGTACAGTCTCAAAATAATGGCCTTAAATATGAGACATTTATTGTATTTTCTATTTGTCTTCTCAAGTGGATGATTGTTGAATATATGTTGTTGCCGTTACCACGTACAAGATCTAGTCATTTAGTTAATCTATTGTACCAAAGCCCTGGGAAATCCAGTATTAAAATAGCATATTTATCCAATGAATCACAGTGTTATGAAGATTTAAAAATGGAATCAACTATATATTTCAACTTCATTCAAATGATGAAGCTATTTTTGTGAGGGTCCAAACGGGATGTTGCTGAATTCACGGTTCTTGATAGATTAGATCTGTCCCTAGTAGGATATCCCATTAGCTAGATCATATTGACTAGGACTGGCCTTGCAGACTGATTTATTATATTGCATGCAATTGTATCTAGAGGACTGAATGATGAATCACTTTAGGAGTGTGGCCAAATTTACTATTTAGTTGGCACATGACCTCACAAAATTGCTGATAAAGGCCATTTGATGTTGTTGTGGCAATACATAACTTTGCAGTTTAATCTCCCTTCACTGTCATGTTGAGATATGGATGTCCTGATAGAGACACCTGAAGGAGACTGAGCTACATATACACATCAATAGGGCTGGTACTAGGACTCATCCTGGAGAATTAGTAAAGGGGAGTTATTGGTAGAAAATGTGTCCTATTATGACCAATCCCTTATGGTGCAAAAACATGGATTGTCCTTATTCAAAATCATTTGGTGAGAATTCAGGCTTGTTCAGTATTGCTGAATACAAACTAATACACAAACAACACTTCTTTAGGCTTTACACCAATATAGTTCACATAGGAATATCATGATCTGATCGTGTAATATTTAACAACACTGTATGCTGACTGTTTTTATTCAAATATACAAACTCATCTTATATAGGCCAAGCATATTTGGTTTATATCAATGGAATTTGTTCAAACAGCTAGTGCATATTAATAAGATGATTAGATAACAATGACCTTGAGATGAAGATGAGGGCTAGCAGGTTTAATGGACTAAGCCCTATAGCAGAGAAGCCTCATTTCCTCACTCTAATAGAATTAAAGGGGCTGTTCACCTTTGAGTTAACTTTTAGTATAATGTTGAGAGTGCTATTCTAAGATAGTTGGCAATTGGTCTTTATTTTTTATTATTTGTGGGTTTTTTTAGGTTTTTTAATTCTTGTTTAGCAGCTTTTCAGTTTGCTATTTGGTTGCTAGGGTCCAAATTACCTTAGCAAACCAGGGAAGGGTTTAAATGACAAATAAAAAATAACAAATAACCATGACATAACAAATGACCATTCTATAACATATTAAAAGTCAACCTAAAGGAGCAGGAAAGTCATTTTGGCATTTTACTGGCAATAGATTTGTTGCATTAGTGCCACCTAAAACACTATATTTATTCTGCAGAAAGCTTTACCATACCTGAGTAATCAGCTCTAGAAGCTTTCTCTGTTTGTTTAAGATTGCAGCTGCCATTTTAGCTTGGTCTTCATAGCATCCTGCTGCAGCTCTAGCCATTATAGCTCAGATTACACATTCCTAAGGGAGGGGGGAGTGAGTTTTATGAATTGTTATGGGAGGGGGGTGCAGGAGAAGGCAGAGAGGAGAGAACTGCATAGATTCTGGCCCCAGGGATGAAGGATTTTTCTGAGAGAGGAAGTCTGATACCAAAGAACATGTTTACAAAAAAGGAGAAAAAAAATCCTGTGTTTCTTTTGGTAGTGCAGCTGAGTGTTTATGGCTGTATTTACATAGACCTTTCTAATAAAGCTTACTTAGTTTTTACCTTTCCTTCTCCTTTAAAGGTGAACCACCCCTTTAACAGTTCCTTCTCTTATCCAGAGTCACAAACCAACAACTAGTGTGGGGTATCAAGATATATGCCCCATATTGCTCAAGGAAGAATATCTCTCAACTTATGTTACTGCACTTCCCAGAATCATTAAATCTAAGATTATCTAAAGAGCTAACATTTTTTCTAGACAATAAAACTCAACAGAACAAAGATAATTATGGTTAAATTACATAGTAAAATAAAAACAAAACCAACACCTATTATGTTAACCAAAATCAAAAAATTGATCCTTTCCTTGGTGTAATAAGAACGCTTGTGGCCAGATGCATATTTGCTAAGTCTTGGAAATATAAAGTATAAACAAAACAAGATGCATTTTTAGTATTTTCCAGAAGAAATATCCATCGTTGAAATGGAAAAATGATATGTATAGTGGCCAATAGAGCTGTGTTAAACAAATGGGAAACAAACAGATATTGCTATAATTTTCTGTAAACAAAACCTGGTACATTCCTTAAGAGGAAAATTAATTAAAAAAAAGAGCCTTATAAAATTCATGATCACTGTCAACCAATAAAATAAAATGAGCATCGTGTCAAATAATTGTAAAGATAAAACAAATTCAATTTAAAAAATAAAAATCCATAAATCATATTTTACTGTTGATTCTATCATCACAGCATGGTTATAGTAGACTTCTAATGTTTAACTGTGTTGAAAATTTTCATAATATAAATGTTTGGTCAGATTATGAATTGAAAATGTAAAAATGATGAAGATATTTCATTTAAAGATAAACTCAAATAAAAGAAAAAAAAAAGAGAAAAAAATTTGTACTTAAAAGTTTCAGAGAGTGGGTAAAAGATCAAGAGGTCTTTACTATTGACAAATATAAGGAGAGGGATCTGATTGTCAATTTAACTGACAGCATTAATGTTTGGAAGATACCTAGTCAGGCAGAATAGAAAGTCAGAGAGAGGTTAAGATGCCTTTGGAGAGCGTTAAGTAATATAAATTAAGTTCCTTGTAGATTAATAGAGAAATCCTCGCAGTGTTACAGTAAGGTCAGATCTGCCGTTCTACCGACCATCATTTGAAAAAGACTTGCTTCAGAATACAGATAAGAGCTAGGAATATGTAGGGTAAAAATGTATTTGCCCCTTATTTCAGATTTAAATCATACACACAGGTTGGAACATGGTATGCCTCATCCATGAACTGATGGAAACAAAGTATTTATCACTTCTTGGATTAAGATTTGACAGATCAGAATTTAAAAATAGGAAATACAGGTGGTTAGGGGAGGCTTATATCGTAGGGAGATATATGAATACTTTGAGTCATAAAGTTTGCATAAGGTCTAATAACCCAACAGCAGCTAATCAGTAGGCTGTTTCCAAACATAGGACTAGAAAATTCTACCAGCTGGTTCATTGCTATAGGTTAGAGTCCTACATTGGGTTGGGTACCTGTAGAATATCTGCAAATGAATCAGATTTGGGCAAAAAGTCCCCTATTCCCTGACACTGTGGGTGGTTTACAGGTATCCTGTCTGGGTACCGGGGTCAATTGCAGGCTCATCTGAGTTAAAAGGTTATTTCCCCCCTGACCTAGTTGATCCACCTTTCATCACTTTTGGTTTTGCAGGTCCCTGGGTTGGGTTAAAGAAGTGGGTAGGGTTGGGTAGCAGGGATGGGGTGGCAGCATAGTGGTTTAGCAGGACCCCCACACTTTATGTAGGTTAGTACAGTAAATTAAACACAGCTATGGGATCTGTTATGCAGAAACCCAATATTCATACAGCTCTCAAAAATGGGAATGCCATATCCCACAGAGCCCTATTTTAAGCAAGCAATTCTAATTTTTTTGAGAGAGTTCTCATTTCTTAATGGTAAGAATAGACCTATGTTGGTGACAAAACAATTCTATCTTTTTAATGTTGAAATGTTTTTTTAGCAGCTGTAATGTATTAGTTACATTAAAGGAGAACTAAAGCCTAACTAAAGAAGTAAGGCAGAAATGTTGTACATTATGTTTTGGGCTTCTGTACCAGCCCAAGGCAACCACAGCCCTTTAGCAGGGAAGATTTGTGCCCCCAAAGATGCCCCAGTAGCCCCCCATCTTCTTTTCTGCTGATTCCGTGCACATACTCTGTGCTGCTGTCAGTTACTGAGCTTGGGGACCGACTCGAAATATACTGGATCCATAGAATATAAATGTAACAGTAAAAGGCTGATTAGTAATTCATTCAGATTCACTTTACATGACAGATCTGAAACCAGGGCAATTGCATCAGAATTGAATAATTAGCCCTGTAGCGTTAGCTTTTATGACAGGACAACCTCATTTTCTGCTTGATAATTTGCAACGACCCCTAAGCTCAGCTTCTCAACAGCTGCTCAGAGCCTACTGAGCATGTGTGGTGTCCCGGAAGGTTCTAACAGTATCCAAGATTGGGAGCTCCTGTGACAACTGTAAAGACCTATATCATTGCTACTATAGAGATGCTAAAATTTAAACCAGTGCAGTCAATTTAGTATATAAAATATGGCATTTCTAGCCATATATATTTTTAGGGTTTAGTTTTGCTTTAAGACTCTTTATTGAGAAAACCCTAGGTCCCAAATATTCCAGATAATAGATCACATACCTGTACTAAAAATCAAGTAGTTATGCAATGCTATAAAACAAATTGCTTTGAGTTGCAGAATTCATAAGCATGTTAAATTGTGATAGGAAAACAAAGCGTGGTTGTGTTTACCCTGGAGCAGAGATCTTGAGGTTTGGTGGAGAGGTTCTGAGGCATCTCTCTGCAACGTGTAGACAGGTTGAGGATGGCTGTGGCAGCCATGTGGGCCGCTTCCATGTCATGTGTATAATCGAAGCTGCTCTTGCTACACGTGCTGCTGGCGCTGCTTCCTCCGCCACAGCTCATATTGCTACTGCTGCTGCTGGGGGCATAGCTGCTTGTTGTGCTGCTTGTTGGGCTGGAATTCTTACAATAACGTTTCGCTGGAAGGGAAATTTTACATTAGTTGAGATTTTGTGGGACCTTCAGTAACTTTTTATTGCACGACCAACATACTTCTTTGTTAATTTAGGCAAAAAGATTGTTACTAGTCCAAAAATTTCAATAGACAGGACAAAATGCTAGTAAAAAAGTATCTTCAGAATATTCCTTTGGTGCCTGTTTGGAGCAGGTTCCTGGCCGCTAGGATTTAATGGTTGATTAGATTTGTTAATTTACAAGAACCAAAATATACTGCGCTTGCAGGACTTCCAATACTAGTATTATTGGGTGATCAAAAGTTTCAGTCACATATTATGAACTCCCTCAGGGACAAACAGATAATGACTTTTACCCTGAGGAAGGTCACAATGTGTGACTGACCATAATGTTGGACTACACAATAAATCACAACATTTTATTTTGGATGTCCTGTGCAGCATTTTTTTGCAACATAAAACATTTAGCCTCATAGATATAAATGGGGTTATGTAATAAAAGGCACTACGTTTGACCAGGAGCAGTAACCCATAGAAAACAATCAGCAGGTAGAATTTATTATTTGTTGCTCTTGGTTACTGCTACCAGGCAAGCTTTTATTACATATGAGGGAAAATGTTTTACATTACTACAACTGCTATAAAGATGTCTAGAGAAACATTTGGGGTACAGAAGGGGGACGATAGAATTTCAGTCCCATTATTAGATCAGATGGAAGCCTTATCTCTGAGGTAAGATAGTTTTTGTACCAGTAGCCCATATCAACCAGAGATGGGACATGTTGATGGCTGATGCTCTAAATTTGAATATTAACATCCACCCTATAATGGGGTCTTTAATTAAAACACACTTTTCAGTCACAAATTTGGTGTTAAGGGATGAAGAATTGTGGTAGATATGCAACATTACATCATTTTTATCCCCCTACTCAGCTAAAACAGAAAAAGAAGAGTGGTCCCAGTCACTCCACTCTTCATTCTACTCCCTCATTGTCAAGGTGAGATTCTCTCCTATGCAATCTATATATACAGCAGCAATTTCAGAACCTCTAGGTTTGCTGGCATATTGCATCTAAAAGCAATTCAATAGAGCCTACTTTCATCTGAACCCCCATGTAATGTACCCCTGTTTTTGCAAACCGCTTTTTGTAGTAGCACTGGTATAGACCTTTCTAGTTTTTTCTGTAAAGGAGAGAAGTCTCCGAAGTCATGACTATGAAGCTCTGTACATAAGAATATGGGCAGAAGTTAACCCAATACCTCACACTCACTGCACCCTTTCTACTCTACAGATGGTGCCATGCCACTTGGAGCCACTGTGGGTACAAGGCACCTCTTGTAACTCTGTAACCTCTGCAGTTGCAGTTTCTTCTTTCTCCTGAACTTTTGTACCCTACTCCTGCCAACTCTGCTGCAAGGGCTTGTAGGCAGGGCCCTGTATCCCTCGGTAACAGTATGATTTATTTAGATTGTAACAAGTCCAAGTACATCCGATCCCCATTGCACAGTGCTGCAGAATACTTTATCACTTTATAAATATTTCATTAATAATAAGGATCCCTTACCTACATTTATACGCCTGTAAATCATTGCATTTTGTGCACATGCACAGATATTTGATGAAATATGCACTTGCCTTTACTGTGCTGGATATGTAGGAGTTCATGGTTATATCATCAAACAAGTGCTACCAACACATTTAACACCTACAGCTCTTTCTTAAAGTGATAAGGCCGCTATTTAAGAAAGCTCCCCATTACTGGTGGAAATCCTGTTTAGTAATGCGCGTAGGTTTTATATAAGTTTCAGATACCCACATATAGTGAATAATCTTTTTTTTGTAACTTATATTTTAATAAGTTTAATAAAAGAACAAAAACATATATTCACACATTTGTACAATATAGTAATATGGAAAAGATCAAGTCATTTTCGGCAACACCAAACTCACTGAACCCAAATCTCTAATTGTTATATACAATACACACATATATACATATGTATAGTTTTCACACTTCTATTAATCCAGCTAATCCGACACTGACATGTTTACGCTAAGAAGTATGACTTTAACACTTTAAGTGCCACATATTGTAAAATCTCTATGCCTACATACTGTCTGCATTACATATGGTAAGGAGAAAAATCCTATAGACAGCAACAAGAGATCCTCTACACTCATCCATTACCAATATATATAGAACAATAGACATTCAGTTACCTAGAAATACCCTCCCCTTTGAGCAAATCAGGAATTGTTTGCCCATATATTGCAATATACTTCAAGCTGGCCAACTACATCAGAGTCACCCCCGATCTGGCCAGTCCTACACTCACTTTTATCTGATTCATTAAGAATTCTACTGCTTCATTATTCATTTTACAAAGGGACTGAGTTCTACCTGCAACTTGCTTGCTTTCAAGGTTAAACCCCCCAAATGGTTGCCCTTTTATTGGCTGACTGTAGCTGGGAAGGAAATCTTGCCAGACACTGTGTGAAGATGGTAGTACCTCAGGAGAGAACACCAAAGCTCTTGTTCGGGGCAGTATTTTTATTCAATAAATAAATGCTGCATCAAAAAAGATATGATTATTTGGCACCCCCCAAACTGCAGCTTCTCATTGTGTACTTTACCTCAGGGATATGAAACCTGTGGCCCGCCAGCTGTTATTCAACAAGAACTCTCAGCTTTCCCTGACAGGAACATCTGGATCAGCACAGGTGTACCTTACACTGCATTTACTTTGTTCCATCTGACACTGCTGATACAGGAATATCTGTCCTATTCTTCTCCACAACATTGAGGATTATAGTCAATAACAAGAAGTAAGCGGGTAGCCATCATGCTCTGAACCAAAGTGCTATACCTGCTTATTATTGAGAAGGGATCTTACCATCATATCCTTTTGGGGATATATCCCTGGATTGCACTTTTGGAGCGATAGCCCTTTTCCCGTATGCATGGTTTTCATAGTTATTGTAGTCAAATGTGGTCTTCGAGTATTTCTCCAACTCTTTGGCCAAGTTAGAGCGAGGTGTGGTAGTTGAAACGTTATTCCGGTAGCCATACTGAGGGATTTCTAATTGCTTAACAAAGCACATAGGCCTGGAAAACAAATGAAAAACATATAATTTGTCGATTTTATATATTTAAATTTCTCCAAATGAACGGCCTTTGCAAAGTCTTTTGCATTCAGACCCTAAATTGGGTCTCCATGCTGTTTAGGGTGGGTCTACATGATCTCCTCAAATAAGGTAAAAACTTCTGCTAAAGTTTCACAATAGGAGCATCATTAATTCTAACTCAAATTACAGGGAGATCAATTTGTCAATTTTCAAATTCAAGCAATTTTTAAAATTTGATTGAGGAAGATTTTTTTCAAGATTTCTTTCAGTCTTAATTTTTTCTCTAAAACTAGCATATTTATAAAAACATGCTAGTTGAATTTAAAAAACTTGCTTGCTTTTAATTTGCAAAAAATCAATTGCCGCTAAAATCATGTGGCTCCATTCATTGTTAGAGCTTCGACTTTTTTAAAAATTTGAATTAAAAATAGCTTAAATGTTAATTATACACCTTCTTCAGAAACTTGGCTGGTTTATACCTACTGAATTTTTCCATTCAAATTTTCACGATTTGTTTTAGATTGATGAATCTCTAAAATCTGGATTTGGAAAAAATCTAATTTGAAAATATGTGGCCCAAAAGTAAAAAAATAGAAGAGCCAATAAACTGTACAATACATTATCATAATATACCATTAGTGATGAGTGAATCTGTCCTGTTTCGCTTTGTGGGAAAATTTGCGAAATGGCGAAAAATCCACAAAACGTTGCGCGCATCTATTTTTGTTGCGTCTTTTATTGACGCGACCGCGACTATGCCCAATTTGACTTTTTTGACACGCAACAAATTTTTTCGCGCCGGATTTTTGATGAGGTTCCGCAAAACTATTCACTAATGGCGAAATGCAGAAATTCGCTGCAAATCCATGCCTGGCGAAAAAATTCGCTCATCACTACATACCATGTGGGGGAGTTCTTTGTATTGAGAGGAAAACTGTCGTTAGAATAAAACATATATCTTCTAATAGTCATGTGACAATATCTGCTTCCATATTGGAAAGAAAAAGCACAACAATCCTGTCTTGCTTTATGGTAGGGATTGTGGTTGGGAGCAGAGCAACTATGTCACAAGGCACAGAGCAGGATTTATTACTTTTTCTACATTGTTGCCAGGTGAGGTCTAATTCAACTACAAGATCAGAAGCGCTAAGGAAGAACAAACAATACCATTGCATTTTTAAAATGAAAGCAAAACTAAATGCCTTATATTTGATCAACTGACAGAAAAGGGTTGAAAAGCTGGCACACAGAAATATTTTATGAATACATAGGCTGTACTGGGGGGTTACAAATACACAGAGAAATATATTTGGGAACATAGCGGCTACACATTTTTTTAAGCACTTGCATGCATTAACATTTTATAAGATGCCAAGAGCACCTTAAAACACGATCCGATGCTTGGTTGGTTTTGGAAGCATCACAGCTCTGATGTTTCTCTTGAGCTTTTGCTAGTTTTTCTGCTGCAGCAATTGGACATCCTGAAAGACTGCAACAAAAGGGGTAAAAGATGTTGACAAACTTTATACCTTTAGTTTGCTTGTATATTTATATATTCATCAAGGTTTAATACTGGGGGAAATGCAATAACAAAGGCAAAGTTTGGTCCAGGTTTTCTAATCATTCAAATATTCACCATTATTCCAAGGGCAGTAGAGAAGCTACATGTTGATTGGTTACTATACTTGGACCAACCTGTGATCACATCTAATTAAGTGTATATATATATATATATGTAGAAAATATGCAAAAATATCCAAAACATATTGTACTATTATATTATAGTAACTGGGTGTAGAATAAAATCAAAATTCAGGATGCAATAATATTTGATAGACAGTGTCTTGGGCAGTGTAGGAAAAGAAGAATACTTTTACTGTATGTATATCTGTATGTTATAACTGACATCATAAGTTTAATTTAATGAAGAACCAAAGCCTACTGGCATCCCCAGGCCTCTTCCCAAACTGCCCCACCAGCGAGTCTGACAACTGCACCTATCACTGTAACTGGCGAGCAGGCATCTCTTGCCACTTCAGGTCTTCTTCTCTGCAAGATCATTAGAGAAGCATAAGCAGGTAACCCTGGTTTTAACTGTGCATGTGTCTGTGACCACAAAAGAAGAGGGCCTGAAGAAGTTCAAGATGCCCAACAACACCAATGTTCTACTCTCTGACTTTGGAGGGGGTGTAAGGTGCCAGTAGAGTATAAATACATGCCTTTACCAAATCTACTAGATTTACTCAACAATGACTAATAGAATAATGATAATATACTATATATATATAGTAAATTACTGTCCAGCACTTGCAGGTCTTTTTTATTAGAAAACAAATGGTATTTATTTAACATTTCAGCTCCATTTTGAAGCCTTCTTCAGGAACATCAACATAGTGTATAATAATGGACATATAAAACCAAAATTGGCGCCAAAGTGTAGTATGCGACATCCTCAATATGACCCCTCCAGTAAACCACGTCATGTGTGCAAATAAAGCTAAGTCTGCACCTTTAAACTGCATTGTGTGTCATATCAGAAAGACAAGTAAAGAAATAGAAAAAAAATGTTGCAAAACGATATGATAAGACTAAAATAAATTATGTGACCAGTAGTGTGACATTAAAAACAACAATCCATAATGCGCATATACCACATTGTAAACTCATTGGACCAGACAGAGTGTCAGAAAACCACTGCCGTTGAGGAGAGATGTTGCTAGACAGATTTGTTATGCTCCAATACTGTTGCCTGCGAGAGGAAAAAGCATAACGTGCATGGAGCTGTGAGCTATTATGTATAAGCCTGTGCCCGACAGTCCAACACTTCCTGATATAAGTCACCTTAGTAACTGCTTACCTCTCTTCACCTTCTGCTCAGATCTCACAAATGAGTGAATTTTGCTACAAGCACCCAAGTGTTTGCTCTTTTTCAAAGGGTGCACCTATTTTGAAGTGTTATATATATATATATATATACATATACTGTACACACTTCACATTACTCAGACTGAAACTTGTATAATAAACAAAGTACCCCCTGTTATAAAGTATGAGAATATTAGAAGTCACTTTGGAGTTCGATGACCAGTGGCCTTCGGCCTCAAGTTTTTATATGTTTTATATGATAAATATTTGATATGATGTTCAACTCATGAATATCCTTATATTTTACAATAGGGGGTACATTAGTCACTATATACCCAAGCTTTTCCCCATAGACTATTTAATTAAAAAAATATGAAAATACACATTTTATATAATGAAATGCAAATAAAATACAATAGAAAAAAGCAAAAAAAAATGATAAACCTTTGGCAAAATTCCATAAACTGGACAATTTTAAATTTAATCTTTAAAAAAATAATTCTTTAAATATTCATTACTTGTATTTTTTATAAAAAAAATAAATATTGGGGATATGACTTTCTTTCTGGGAAGAAAATAAGCACAAAAGCTCTTTGAAAGGACACATTCAAGAACACTTTTCTGGAGTAGTAGCTTATGCCAAAAACTCCCTATATGGCAGATTTTTGATCTTGTTATGTGACAAAGTAGTGAAACTTTTCTGTACTGTAAGAAAGCATAGTAAGCACCAGCTGTCATCCTTTCAATTCAGAGGGGAGCAGGGGGGAAATATGCTGCTTTAGTAGAAATCTCCATCTGTAGCAGTTTCAGAGAGTTGCTCCTACCTTCTGTGAGAGTTCCTGTTGCTGTTCACATGGCCTCTCCCGGTGCAGCCTGGTGTAGGGCACTTTAGAACATTTTCATGCATGGCAAGAACTTGACAGAAAAACAAGTAAAAAAGGGAAAAATATGAATGTTTAAAGGAAATTAATGAATGTTAAAGTTAGAAGCCTATTATCAGATCCTCAAGAGAATATTTGATGCAATATTGCAAGTGGGGGCTTGGTTTTAAAGCATGGCTTGGCTAGGCAATACTCATGAAGAGTATGAAGAACATGGCATGAAGAACACTTTGAACAACTGCCCCACCAACAAATTATGAGCTGCAATTACAAGGGCAGATGTTATAAGGGCAGCAGAAACATGAAAGTAAAATGGTTATTAAATGCCACGGTGCACCTAATCAGGAAAGGATGGCTGATCATGGTGGCGCCAGTGCCAGGTTCTAACCCTTCAGCCAGATCATTCTTCTGGTGAGGCATCCACCTGCCGCCAGTAACTGGGATATATTCATGTAAGTAAAAGCCCCAGGAGCAAGACTGCATCTCTCTTTTGGAAGTAGGTTAAGTAATTGTATCCCAGATGTCTTTACTGCTGGTGTGTTAAAGACCTGCACTGAGCCTGGCTACATCTTTGCAGAGCAATGCATACATTTAGTAGTAGAACACAGAGTGATGAGACATGCACACTGTTTAAAGGGGCAGTATACCCCCCCCCCCTTGTTCAACATGAATCCAATGAATAGGGATTGTATCATTTTTTCCCTTGTTTTAAGCATTAAAACTCTATGGTTTTCATTCTTAAGCTAGACAGGCCAAATATTTGGGTCTATGTTGGGTCCTTCCTTTCCCCTTTGTTGTAAATCTTTTTTTAGCAAGAGTGTACCACATAGATGGTACTTCAGACACATTTGACTGCATGGGGGTATAAGGTGTTATACAGGCTCATTTATGTCTGCAGATGCAGTGAGCAAACTGCCACATATCCTTCCCACAATGCAATTTTCTTTTACCAGAATGCAAGTGTCATTGTGCCACAAGCAAGCGTTGCAATTGTGTGGAAGCCCTTCTGGTGTAATTTCCATGGATCGGTGTGTGAGTGATGTCTATGCCCTATTCTTTAGGTCCAAGTGTGCTATGCCTTGTGCAGGGCCCTCGGGTGCCTTAATAGTGCATAGCATAATATTAATGGTAGCTACATTAAAAAGGCATTACACTTGAAATAATGCAAATTGAAAAATGGGCATAACTGAGGTTTCAGAAGCCCAGGCTTAAGAGCCATACATATTGGGAAGCCTTAGATTGTGCTACTCTCCCCTAGTTCACCTTTCCATAATGGTAGGACGTTATTAAAGTACAAAGGAAACAAACGGGGCACTCTCTTTTTTCAACTGAGGTTTGTTATCGTTATATATAATAACATTACAGCTATTTATTTTGCTTATTTTAGTTTAGTATCATTAATGTTGCAGATATTTTAAGAACGATGACACAAGGCTTTGTAATCACCGCTACAAGAAAAGCCCACGGATCACTTCTCATTCCTGAGAACAGCAATCTTCCCAAGTAGCTTTTAAACCACGATAGGCACTTGAAATTGATGTGGGTATGGACAAGAGTCATCCCTATTCTCAGGAGTGGGAGGAATCTGCATCAGTCATTTTGGTTTGTAATTGTGCCGGTAATCACAACAGTTACGTGCTATAGACCTATCACAATAACACTGTGCTTCAAAGCTCAACTATCAACCAACATCACATAATAACTTACATCCATTAGTCTGTTATTCTCTTAATTGTCTTCTTTTATCTCCTTTCTTTATCTATACCTCTCTCACCCACTATCATTTTTCTATTTATCCTTTCATTTAACTAGCTGTTATTCTACTTGTTAAAGAGTTTTCTCCGGATGGAACACTGTTTTGTTAATGGCCATTCATTCATATTTCTAAATCCCTGTTTTGTCCTGTCTGGTAAAACTTTGTCCTTAGCTCACTGCTGTACATGACATTATACAAAACAAAAAAGCCCTTTGGATAAAGGAAACAAGACTTACTTTCTGGAGGTACCCGGTCTTTGTGCGGGCACCCTGATAAACTCCGGTGATGTGGATATAAACCAGTCACGTGTCCAGTCCCATCACATCCAGGAGTGGGGCACTTGCTCTCTTTCTTCTCTGTTCTAGAAGGATCTGGAATAACAAAGCACATTATTTGTTGTGCATACCTGGTATCATGCAAATAACTGTACTTGGATTTACTAAATGTGACAATAAAAGTCTTTACAGAAGAAGGGAGATCTAACATACACAGGGCAACACCAACCTGAAGCCAATAAGAACATTATAATAGTCACTAGCTTATATGTATATTTATATACAGTACTGTACAACCAATAAAGTCAATGTTTTTCTGTTTATTACAGAATTTTGCAGAATTAACAGGAAAATCCCGTAATGAAGCTCTAGAGCAGGTTCCCCTCTGTGGCACTCAAAATAGGATTCCCTATAAAAGGGTGAGGACATTGGTCTGCTTTCTCTATGGCTATGTGAAGAAGATAAGAGTGGATTATGCCAAGAAGCTCTGTCACCCCCAGAGGGAACAAGGTATGTGAGCCAAGTAGTTAGGTTAGCTAGTGGTAGGCTACATCTGTGGAGCTCAGGGTAGGTTGTGAGAGATAGTCATAGGCCAGCTAGTTGAGCATCTAAGGCTCCAACAAGGAGTAAGGTAGGAGCCAGTGCCCTGGTGATACCTCGCCAATTAGGGACCCATTGTATAGGAAACTAGAACTGAGTTGGTCCTGTTGTCACATAGGAGGAACCTCTAATGCAAGCTGTCACCTGTGCCATACACCTGGAACTATGACACCATAGAGCCACCTGACCTGATGAAAGAGAGGCAGGAAAGTAGGCAGCTGGAGAGGGTAAAAAAGCTTGACAATCCTTGCATTTGATGATATTATTATTGGGACTAATGAGAACAACTGTTACTTTACACAATATACCCTATAATATATCAAGTCTAGCAAGATAGAGAGAACATTGAACCCAAGCAAGCGATTAAATAATATTTCTATGGATCATTCTCCTTAAAGATAGAGCAGCAAAACCATTTTGTTATAAAAGTATAATTGAGTTTATTAGAGGTCTGTATAGTCAGTGCTGCAAACTGTACTTTTAAGACTGCAAAGGCATACATCTCCTCTTCCTACTATGGACTGAGCCATATATTCCCCCCTGGTCCTATAATATGAGCTCTAGGACCAGCTTCCATTCTATAAACCCATAGGGGCCCTAACAAGGATTAGTGAACTCATTCTGAAATCTGCACTGTATAGCTGCCTGTCTGTGTTTGAATTACATCTCCCGACAGGGGCAGGAATAATTAACCATGATAAGCATAAAGCTAATCTATTGTGATATACATTCCATCCAGGCAACATTCTGTACAGGGAGTTCATTTCCATTTCGGCGAGAAGATCTGTACTTGTAACTTCAGCAATGCCGAAGCTCCCATTTCTCCGAAGATGGAGAATAATCATAAAAGTTTTGTTTTTTATTATAAAATTACAATATACAGTTTTATGGGGGAATGTAAAATTCGTTAATGTAAAAGATATGCACAACGTGAATGTTTTTTTTTTCCTTGCACGGATTAGCATTTATTTAATAGAGATGTATTTAGTGACTTATCTTCAGGAGGAAAGAACAGACTGCACATGTTAAAGTATGCGCCTATGCGCTGTGTATGTAATAAAACGTTATTACTGGCAAAGCAGTTATTTCCTGATAAAAAAAACAAACTTTTAAGCGGGTCTTTAAACAAAGCACAATGGCTGCCGAGAATGCACCACCCAATCGTCTAATGAGCAATAGTACATTGCCAAGTGTTATTATTCTGTGTTGCTGTTGCAAATGTTTATTCTTCCTCTGATGCTTCCCAGATTCCCCCATTAATTATTTGTATTTTGTCAGTCGCTCTAAAACCCTTTATAAATCATATTAATGTAAAAATATAGAACTTTGAACAGCACAATACACAAACAGTTCCTTGCAGAATTGTTCTTAGCCCCTGATAGTAGCTAGACACAATTTCTTGGTATTCCTGTATAAGTTATGGAGTGCAAAGCTCTGTGGCCACCCCCAGGCCCATACAGAGATTTAAAATAGGCCCTGGCATTTCAAGTACACAGAGGCCCAAACAGCCCCCCACCAACCCAATAAATAGTGACTGTCTATGGCATCTTACAGCTGCCCCTATGGCATTTGCCGGAATACACAGATGGCGAGCCCGGACATGGCCATCCCCAAGAGTACAACGCTGCTTGCCTTTAGCAGCACTGTATTCATTAAGGTCAATTGGAAAGCGTAAAGGGACCCCTCTATTAACCCCTACCTCTTGTATAACTTGCATGACATTCAGAGGGAATTAAGAAGCAGCAGATGCAGGCTACAATGGGGCCATTTGCTTACCACCTTTCCTATTGCTGGCAGTAAGAAGATGGCTGGTCTACACCCTCTGCACCTTGCTGTGGATGAGATGCAGAGTACAGCCAGCCCCCCCTGCGAAACAGTGCACTGCCCATGATCACTAAAGGCCGCAATCTTCTGAGGGTCTTGGTAAATGACCCCCAATGGCAGCTAAGCCAAAACTAAAATTGCATCAGTCAGTAACACTATTATAGACAAAGAAGTTTATTATAGCATTATACTCAACAGGAGGCAGCACGGGCTGTTTCATTAGCCCAAAACAAGAGGAAAATATATATCCGCATAGATCTGTTAGGAAAATAGGAAAATAATCAAATGATGATAGAGTGGCCTGGACTGTGTTCAGTTCAACTCTGCAGTCATTACTGTTTCTTATTTCTGTTGAACGAAGGAATATATAAAACCAGTTCTCTGTATAAAGCCGACCCGTTCCTTAGAGAATGTATTAGTGCTCAAACCCCGTCCTAGGATTTGCAACTAATTGACCAGTAAGATTTTGGAACAATTTGTATTCATCTCAGAGAGAAGTGCAGTAATTCAGATTTCTGAGTGGGAAGGAGCTCATTACTATACATCAGCTTCCCTGCTGGGTCAGGAGCCTTGTCTCATCACTCTTGGAAGGTAAAAAAAAAAAGAATGAGAGCAGCATTAAATTCCCCAGTTTCTTTTAAGCTGGAATCCTCTAACACAAGCTCTGTATCCAGACTAGGGTGCTGATTTATTGCAGAACAAACTGGGAAATCCATAAGGATTCCCAGCCATCCAATCTATTTTTAGATTTCTCAAAACTGTTATGATGGTCGGGCACATTTACAGACATTACAAGATAAAAGGGCTACTTTACTAACTCAGTACAATGTGCAAATATTTAGTGCTTCTTGCCATGTTTTGATCCAACGTGCAGAATTCTTTCCCAAAATTACAGCATCATTTTGCTTGCTACAAATTATGCTTCTTCCAAAACTTATAAAGTTTGCTGCTATTGGAAGCACCTAAAGGGGCAATGGGCAAAGGGAGCCCTGTTCTTCCTGCCTGCTCAGAGCAAGTATAGAGTAAAGGACTCCCTAGTTCCAGAGCACCTGTAGGGATCATTTATTTAATTAAAGGCAGTATAAAGAAGGGCAGCTAAGCTGGTAAAGGGTATGGAAGATCTTAGAAAGACTGACCAAGTTGGGGTTTGAGAAGAGGTACTTAAGGGCAGACATGATCAACCAGTATAAATATGTATATATATGGGAATCATATAATAGGCTTTATTCACTAGGTCATTCCAGCAGACCTAAGTTTCCATCTTAAGATGTAAAAAACGGTTTTTGAAAGCGAGAGCTGTAGAATTCTGACTTTTCTCCCTGCACCAGAGAAAAGAAAGGAGTTTGAGCCTGAAGTTGACTCTCAAGGAAAAACGTAGATGCACGTATATTTTCCCATAGCAATTTACATTATTGCCGGTGGGAAAGAATTTGTTGCCTGAGGTAGAGCAGATTTTACATAGCCCTTATCCACATGCAAGTACTGGTATGGGGCCTGTTATCCAGAATGCTCGGTACCTGGGGTTTTCCGGATAAGGGGTCTTTATATAATTTGGATCTCCATACCTTAAGTCAACTAAAAAATTGTTTAAACAATAGTTAAACCCAATAGGATTGATTTGTCCCCAATAGGGATTAATGGATTAATTACATCTTAGTTGGGATCAAGTACAAGGTACTGTTTTATTATTAAAGTGAAAAAGGAAATCATTTTTAAAAATTAGGATGATTTGCTTATAATACAATAATTTGTAGCTTTCTGGATAATGGGTTTCCGGATAATGGATCCCATACCTGTATTGCATAATAGACTGGACACTTAACTATAATGGCTGCTAGTTCATCATTTGGGGAGTGTGAAAGCTTTGCTCTAGGATATATTTAATACCCAAGGTAGGATAGTAGGAATGAGGCTGGAGTATGTTCTCAATATTTTTATGTGTCATAAATATTATAAAATAGCCAGAGAAGCACAATTCATTAGGAGGATGAATGAGGGAAAATGGTTTGCGAGGATGTAAGAAAGGAAGTAGAGAAAGCATTTATTTCCCCAAGCAGATGCAAAACACGTGGATAGTTTCCTCCTGGATGTGCCTAACACACAGCCAGATAGAAATGGCTTGTTAATTTCAGATCAGCATTGAAAAGAGGAGAAAGCCTCAGGCGTCGATAGAAATCATCAGTCCATCAGCTCTGAATGTGTCATTATGTAATTCAGCCTCTTTCTCATTCTTTGCAGCAAAAAAGACAATGGACTTGATTTTACAAGCCAAGTTCTATACTTTGGAGCATTCGTGTTCAGAATTATGGTTTCCACAATTTTGTCCAGATTATGTTATTCATGAGGCAGGGCATAGTTAATGCGCCAAACACTGTGACAAAGTATAAAATATGATTTGTAATCTGATAGACTGTATGTACTGGTGAAACCACTTGAAAAAAGCTTGAAAAAAAGGCCGGTTGGGGTCTGAAATGTTGCTTGTGCCATCCAGTATTTGGCCAAGATGGAATAAAGGCCCTTTATTATAAAAGAAATTCTCCTGACTGGCGCTTTTCATTATGGACCTGGTGAAACCACATGCAGAGTATTACAATGCATTATGGTAATCATTATGGAAATTGGTGTGATAAATGACTTTATAAGTGGAGTAATATGGAGTGACATGGTGGGACATGGTGGGACATGGTGGGACATGTTTAGCCCTGTGAGTCAAATGTATAGATAACAGGGCCAGAACTAGGGGTACGCAGAAGAGGCAGCTGCCTAGGGCGCAACGACTAGGGGGCGCCAGGCAGAAGCTTCTCTTGCCTACCCCTAGGGGCACATTTACTAATCCACAAACGTCCGAAAAGCGTCCAAATGCGTTTTTTTCGTAATGATCAGTACTTTGCGACTTTTTTGAGCTCTCA
Source organism: Xenopus tropicalis (assembly GCF_000004195.4). Classification (NCBI taxonomy): domain Eukaryota; kingdom Metazoa; phylum Chordata; class Amphibia; order Anura; family Pipidae; genus Xenopus; species Xenopus tropicalis. The sequence goes on from NC_030681.2 coordinate 134,584,611, forward strand.
ATACGAAAGTTGCGACAATTCGCGAAAGTCGTAATGGCTATGAAAAAGTTGCGACAATTCACACAAGTCATAATGGCAATGAAAAAGTCGCAACAATTCCCGAAAGTCATAATGGCAATGAAAAAGTCGCAATGATTCACAAAATTTGTAATGCTATGAAAAAGTCACGACAATTCGCGAAAGTCGTACCGGTTACGGAAAAAGTCGCGACAATTTACGGAAAAGTCGTAACGGCGACGAAAAAATTGCAAAAAATACGAAAAAGTCGCAAAATGTTCGTTTTCCAATCTGAATTTTTCTCGTTCGGATTCGTGGATTAGTAAATCAGCCCCCTAGTCTGTGCTGTGCTCTGGTTTCATTGCCCCCGCCGCTTGTGATTACTCGGCGGGGACAATAAACTATCGCTTCGCAAACTATCGCGTTAGCACAGGTGCAGGGGCGAGGTGGCCGACTGGGTTGCCTAGGGCGCCCGGTCGGCTCGGCCCGCCCGGCCCGCCCCTGATAGATAAAGGGGCAGATTTACTGAACCTCTAATTTTTCTCATTTTTTTTCTTTTAAAAATTCAACTCATCTCCATGAATGTCTGACATTTATCAAAAAATGCAAACTCAAAAAGCATCTTTTTCGAATTGTTGCAGAAAAACCAGCGTCAAAAATCCGAAAAACATCTTGTATTTTTAAGCAAAGAAAGATCTTCCAGGGAAAGGAAAGGACATCTGCCACTGATTTCTACATGATCTCGACAAGTTTTAGACATATTATCAGATTCAGAATTGTCGCAGTTTTATCGCATAGTAAATCTCATTGTTAGTAAAAGGCCTCCAAAGTTTACTCTGTATTTTATAAAGAAACCACACAAAAAGGTTCTACAATTTGATCTTTTTCTGATTTATCCCTGGAAACTTCTATTTTTGACCAAACGCACAGAACTATTTCAACAATCCTATAACCAAAATCAAATGCCCAGTACTTTACATTTAAAGAGGCTCATAAAACACAACATGATGGAAAGCTTTGTACTTAGATCAAGTCTCTTGATTGAATATTGCCAAGGATTTTCAAATATTGCTAATTGTATACATACAGTATCATGGACTTTAGGAGGACTGAAAAAAAGCCTATATGCCATTTAGCATGGGAATGCTGTAATGCGTTCTCTACCTAGGGAGCAGGGGCTGAGCGACTAATTTTTTTTTTCATTATTTGCTATTTAAGCAAAGAAAAAGAGAATTTTAGCCATAGTTATGTCTTTCTTTATTTTTGTATACAGAAAATCAAACTCCTGAGACCTTCCATTTGCTCTTCAAGACCCATCAACAGAAGGCACAAGACCCATCAACAGAAGGCACAAGAGAAAAACATATGGTAAGGCAAAATAAGGGTTAAAACAGTACAGAAAAGGAAGAATTAAAAAAACAATGACAAGGAGATTTAAAGCTGAAGAGTAGGATGAAGGATAAAGAAAAAGAAGAGGATGGGAATAGGTGAGTGTTCAGTAGAACCGGTAAAGGCAAAGCTTGTGCTCCAGATGTGCAACTGAATTAAATGAAGCAGATGGATGAACTGTAGTTGTTGAACATTTAAAGCTGGCTTATCCAACTTGTATTTGGGGGATGAATGGCACCCCCTTTCCCACTTTGTGGCCGCCAATCACTTTTCTCATTTGCCATTAAACTGTTCTTTACTACTTATCTTCTGAGTAATTTGAATAGCATGGAAGCTGCTTCTGACAATAGTTTTATTTATGACTAGAGCTTAGTTAAACTGATATACATAAACTGATCATTGTCATCAAGTCATATGATGCATGCAGTCATTGTAAATGTAATTATGTTTTAAGTCTAGCCTGTGATTAAGTGCTTGTCTAGAATGAAATGCGTAAGGCAATAGCGATATTGCTCAAATAAAGTACAGGTATGGGACCCATTATCCAGAATACTTGGGACCTGGGGGTTTCCGGAAAAGGAGTTTTTCCGTAATTCAGATCTCCTAACTTAAGTCTACAAAAAAAATTATTTAAACAGTAATTAAACCCAATAGGATTGTTTTTCCTCCAATAAGGATTAATTATATCTTAGTTGGGATCAAGTGCAGGTACTGTTTTATTATTACAGAGAAAAGGGAATAATTTAACCATTAAATAAACCCAATAGGGCTGTTCTGCCCCCAATAAGGGGTAATTATATCTTAGTTGGGATCAAGTACAGGTACTGTTTTATTATTACAGAGAAAAGGGAATCATTTAACCATGAAATAAACCCAATAGGACTGTTCTGCCCCCAATAAGGGGTAATTATATCTTAGTTGGGATCAATTACAGGTACTGTTTTATTATTACAGAGAAAAGGGAATCATTTAACCATTAAATAAACCCAATAGGGCTGTTCTGCCCCCAATAAGGGGTAATTATATCTTAGTTGAGATCAAGTACAGGTACTGTTTTATTATTACAGAGAAAAGGGAATCATTTAACCATTAAATAAACCCAATAGGGCTGTTCTGCCCCCAATAAGGGGTAATTATATCTTAGTTGGGATCAAGTACAGGTACTGTTTTATTATTACAGAGAAAAGGGAATCATTTAACCATTAAATAAACCCAATAGGACTGTTCTGCCCCCAATAAGGGGTAATTATATCTTAGTTGGGATCAAGTACAGGTACTGTTTTATTATTACAGAGAAAAGGGAATCATTTAACCATTAAATAAACCCAATTATTGATTAAAATGGAGTCTATGGGAGACAGCCTTTCTGTAATTCAGAACTTTCTGGATAATGGGTTTCCAGATAAGGGGTCCAGTACCTGTATTTTGTTTTTTGATTGATATGGTTTTTCACACCCTTACCTGAAGCTCTGAGGCTGGTCCACTTTCCACATTTAGTGAGTTGGTACACTGAATTTTGGGCTGGATGTGATTATATTTGATTTATTTTAACCCCATATATACTGTTATGTTACTGCCAGAATGTATACAGCCCTCACAACCCTCATTCAACTTAATTCGTCTCTCTGTGACATGCCTGATTTAGAGCACTGAAAGTTGGCCGTCCCTAAAGCAAAAAATACATCTAGGGAGGAGTATTCAAAAAGCAGCTACATTAATATTATTAGTTTACCCTGAACATTCCTAGACGAAAGGACCGAGCAGGACTGTTAACCAAAAACAAATCAGTAGCACAAGAACAAGAATATGTATTAATGACTGTCTGCTCCGAAAGCCATTTTCAGAGATTTATAGTTGTGCTCCCAAGCAGACCAAGCCTGACTATCCGGTTTATCAATGGTAAATATTCATTATTAGCACTCTCCCAGAGCCTTACACGTCTGAGGAACAAATACGATAAAATATTTACAGCCAGCTCTGTGAGTCGTTATATCATTTACATCAGAGAGGCACCAGCGAGCTTTATTATATTCTCATTTTATTAGCTTTTATGTGCTCACATCTTGTTTTCTGCAATCAATAATAATATATTTTGCCTTGCCCAAAATGTAATTGAGGAAAATAAAAAGCAAGATAAAAGAAGTTCGGCGAGAATGAAAGTTAGGAAGAGTCTGGTGTTTGCATGCAAATTCCAGCCGGGTGTAAGATGGAGAAATACAATCTGTGCACCTCCTTCTTTATTTGATGCCATTTGAATTT